>NC_044558.1:114366959-114680622 GCF_007565055.1 Rhinopithecus roxellana | reverse complement strand
CAATTTAATTTAGAAGCCAGTTTGACTATTTTTCTTCTTGTGGTAAGAAAAGCTGACTTGCCCAAAATGATTCTTTTCTTTTTCCTGTTTTATCAATAGAACTAATACCTATTTCTGAGCCATTTGGTTTGACAGCCATAATAGCTGAAATACTTTTCCTTGCAGTCTTTAGAAATGCCCCCTAGAGGCAAATAAGCTTTAGGCAGAATCAGTAAATATCAGTATAAACGGACATTTCCTGCTTGTTCTTTTTAAGGTAATATGTGGAGGAGTCAGAGCAACGGACAGGAACACCTGCTATCTACTTGGCAGATTTATTGAGCCATTTCAGGTCAGACACGCATTTTCAAGACCCAGGGAAACTTGATCTCATTTGTATTGTACAGCAAATAACATAATAGCACATTGGTATTCATCTGTGTGTCAATAACCTTGAATAGTTTTAGAAGTCTGCAGAAATCACCCTTCACACTAAAATGCAATTGTTAGTACTGACTTCAGGTTCTTGCTTTTTATTGACTAAAGACATCCTAAAAGATAAGGCTTTTGAGGTGCAGTGGGCTGAAGTCTGATAAACGAACACAAAACACTCCACCAAATCAAAAATACAGCTTTAATCAATTTGGGGCACGGGTGTCTTCCTCTAGAGTCATAAAGTTGCTTTTGACGACAGTTATAATTTACACATTGTTGTATTTTGTATATTATGTATTGGCTATGTCTCAATAGTCCTATGCATAAATCTCTTACCATCACATAAATTAGGCTAAAGTCAGAGATTAATCAAATGGGAGATATCTGGGCTTTTTGCTTCCTTGGATTTTGCACAGAAATATTGGGGGCTAGTTGAAAAAATAAAGCTGATTGGCCTTTCCTTCAAAATTCCTCCACGTGAATGTCAAAGACAACACTGGAGAGACAAGGGGAAAAATAACAAAAGGAGAGATTTCTGGCTTGCCATATTTCCCTTGAATAGTGTGCAATATTTTGAATTTGTTTTTTAAATCTGCCCCAGTAAAATTGCCTGCTGAGTTCATGCACAAGATCTTAAGTTAGCCACAAGGAGTTCAGTCATTTCCATTTGTTTTAAACAATAAGCTATAAATAACACAAACAATGACAGGATTGTGTTGGTTTCCTCCTGAAGTATCCTGGCTGAGGGCCTTGGGCATAATCATTAGGTAGAAAGCAGGAATTTTGTCTGAGCTGCAGGCTGATCCATGGGCTTTTTCCAAGATTAGCCAAGGAGGCAGCTTTTAGGAAGCAGGCTTCCCAGCCAGGCACTTGTGGGTTTTCTGAATTATTTATTGTGTAAGAGGGCTCCTGGCTTTGAGCACAGGGCATGTGGTTTTTCAGGCCACAAAGGCTTAAAATAGATGCCCATCTCTCTCCCTTCACACTATTTATGTACAACCAAATTATCCACCACCCTGCCCCTCCCCTGACACACATATACATATTTTTTTCCTCCTAGTGGCAAGGGATAGTAACTTTTAATTTCTGCTTATTAGTAGTTGCTCTCAGGATGGTTCCATTCCCCAGGAGAGAGCTTGTGTAATGAGTGATGCAGATTCACATTCATAAATTCATCATGATTCATTTCAGTGCTATTACAAATGGCAGGCTCTCAGAAATTAGCAGTGCATTTAAGCACAGCCGCATAACTGGAAGATTGCTTCTGGGCAAGCTGTGTGGCTCCTGATTCTTCTATGTTCATAAAGTGTGTGTCTTAATGATTCATTAATTATAAGCTTTTATCTGAACCCATTATCTCATCATTAATTGGTATATACTTTGCCTAGTCAAATTAAGGCAATTGCTGTTTTATCTGATCCCTTGGATGAAGACTGCATGGTGGGTGATTTGTTTTAATGCGACCACCAGAGCCGGCGCCAGAGAAAAGGCAAGTAGGCAAGGTAAAAAGGAAACTTTATTATGTAGCCAATGTAAAGAAAGAGGAAGCGAGGTTCACCGGTCTCCAGCGGCAGAGGCCGAGGAAGTCGCTCTGGCGTTCTCCGACGAGGTTCCCAGATCCCGCGTATGAGGAGGGGCCGAGGAAGTTCGCCCCGAGCGCCTTCCGGGAGCAGTTTTTATGTTTTGGGCCTGGGAGTGGGAGGGCAATAGGCGGGACAGGGGCATGGTGGGGGGCGTTCCGTAGGTGCGGCCAGGTAAATCTCCGTCTCTTCGGATTGATGTCACCTGGCGCATGCCCGGTTGATCTGCACCTTCCCGGGGGTTGGCTACATTTTCGCGCTGGCGGGAAAAGTTGGTGATGGAGAACCCGGAAGTACGCCATCTTAGTCACCTTTGTTCTTTGTTTCCCTCTCCCTCCGTCCAGACAGTGGGGACCCTAACAGTCTTCTTCCTCTTACTACTCTTCAGCCCATGCATTTGTCAGGCTAGGTCATTAATAAATGGTAGGCTTCTATCCTTCCAGCATAAAAGAGGGTAATTGACCTCTAGGGAATATTTGAGGAAAAATAGTTATATCATGAGACCAAATGGAATTATGTCTACTTCTGTTTGCTTTGTAGAGAGTAGGTGCCCAACAAATATTTGACATTTGTATGATATTGCTCTCATTTTACTATCAAATTGGAAAATGGTGAGGACTAGTGTGAAAACAAACAAAATCTGGGGAAGTTAGTATTTATTTCCTGTTTTTGAACAGAGAGACTTCAATTCATTTAGTATCATTTCAACAACTCAGACCAAGGTAGATACCTTTGTCCAGAAAGAATGCCACCTGTTAGTTCAATTTGATTCAAAAGTATTGAGCATCTATCAGATGCCATGATAAGCACTGTGTATCATGTAGAAGTGGAAAGATGTGCCAGGAGTGGAAAGATGATCCATTGAGGATTCCATAGTCTTAAGAAGAATCAGGCATTAAAATATATCAGGTGTGTTTCTAGAAGTGCTTCCTAGAGTTGCTGAGGCCATAGTTTGACTTTGAGCATGAAGAAAAATTAGCCAGGCAAAGATAGCTTTGACCATGTGTGCGGTTTGGCCTACTTTTGGACAATATTGAGTTATCAGTGCTTAAGAGTGAAGGTTGTATTTTACTTTTCAGTATTCTATTCTGGAAGCTTTCATGAGCATGCAGATCCAAGAGATAAAGGAGGTCATTAAAGAGAAGTATGCTTACCGACCACTAAACTCATTCTATTGCAAGGCAGATTTTGTATTATTCCAGTGGAAGAATGCCCACGGTTTAGCACTATCTTCAAGGTCCAACCTGGACCTTATCCCACATGCTTTCTTGGCATTCAGAGTTCAGTAGCCTATATCAGGAGTTGGCAAACTTCCTCTATAAATAACCAGATAGTAAGTAGATTTTGCAGGCTGGAATGATTCTGTTGCAAGTACTCAACACTGCTGTTGTAGTTTGAAAGCAGCTAGCTCTCAATATGCAAATGAATGTGTATGACTTTGTTCTGGTAAAACTTTATAAAAACAGAAAGAGGGCTGGATTTTGTTTCTGGGCCATAGCTTGCTGATGCTATAGCATTCAATAAATATATCTGGCTATTATCTGAGATCAAAAAACTTTTCAAAGTAAATGTCAGAACTTCAAATATTAAATATCAAAACCAAGATTTTAAACTGATTTTCAAGTTCTTCTTATTCAGTTTTCACTTTACATAAAACTACTAGAGAATGGGGATGAAAAGAAATGAAACTTGGCGGTTGGTCTAAGGACCTTACAATCTCTTAGAAAATCATATATTTTATACGTAAGGAGATACAGGCCCTCAGAAGTGACTTGTTCTTTCTTAGATAGTAGCCAAACCAGGACTCAATGTCAGACCTCTGTGAGTTCAGGCCTCTTTCTTCTACCTCAGCACTTGGTTTAACGAGAGAAGATTCTTGAGTCAGAATGGAGTTTATGAAGAAGAGAAGATGTATGATTATTCCAGGTTCTCACACCCTTGAATCTGTGCTTCAGCCACCTGCTAGAAATAACTTAAGAAAAGAGGTGGGAGCTGTTTTCTCAATAATGCTCAGTCATGCTGTGACTCACACCAACTTCCCTTGTTGTCTCCAGTTAATAGTTCATTGTATATTCACTTGTATATAGCCATCTACCAGCCTGTAAATTAATTTTGTTTTCATTGGGCAAAATAATCTCATTGTTTCCTCAGATCTTCATAATACTCACTGAGAGGAAAACAAAGACCATTGCTAAGGCTGAAGAAATAATTGGGAACATTATGCTATGGTATTTTGATTTGATTTCAAGTAATGTAATGCAACTGCCATATTCAAGATCTTTTAGCAGTCTCCTTCTTATTGCTCTCTCTCCGGCAAGTAATAGGGTTGTTTGCCACTCTATTTTTGGGGGATTCTTTTCTGAAACAGTGTCTCGCTCTGTCACCCAGGCTGGCGTGTAGTGGTGCAACCACAGCTGACTGCGGCCTCCAACTCCCAGGTTCAATGGATCCTCCCACCTAGGCCTCCTGAGTAGATGAGACTATAGGTGCACACCACCACATTTGGCTAATTTTTCTATTTTTTGTAGAGATGGGGTTTTGCCATATTGCCCAGGCTGGTCTCAAACTCTTGACCTCAAGCGGTCTGCCTGCCTTGGAATCCCAAAATGTCTTTTTGGGAAATTCTCTTAAGTTCCAGGACACAGAACTCTCTTCTCCTGAAATGAAGACATTTCCCGAAGAACAGTCCTGAACCCTCTCTATTCTGAGTTCTTTATTATCTTTCATCCCTTATCTACTCTCAGGGCTTTAACTCTCTCATTTGCTAATTGAAGGCAGAGGTAAAAAGGAGACAGATAACGTTTATTTGGTACTTAAAGTGTGTTGAGAATCTAGAGGTAGAAAACAGCTCCTTCCCTTAAGGATTCACAATGTTGAGGGAACTAATTGAGAGAGACAGAGAGGCAGAGAGAGAGAGAAAGAGAGAGAGAGAGAGGATATTGACTCTACAGCTCATAGATGCTAGTAGAGGTGTTTGCACAGAGTATGGTAGCAAAAGGTGAACACCTCTCAGAGCCTCGGGTGTGGAGCAATGGCGTGAAGGCTTTCGCGAAGAGGGGTAGCTGTGCTGAATACAGAAATTTGAATAACTTATCAGGATGTAGAAGGATAGGTTTGACTCCCAAGACTAGATTTGCTGCTCTTCAGTGTTCACAGACCATGGCAACTTTGATGCTGGTCTAGGACTGCGCATCTTCCTACGGCCTCCCTCCCTTGATCAAAGCTTCTGGAAGGCATCATTGTTCATCATTGCGTTTCTAGCCCCTAAGCTGTGTCTGGCACCTGATAGGGGCTCATTCATAGTTACTGAGGGAGAGAAATGATTATTCCTACTTTATCACCATGAAAATGAGTCTCAGCAATGGAAGACACATTTATTTATGACCCAATGGCTAGTATTGGGAGATGTAGACATCCAAACATAGGCCTAGATGAGTCCTTTGTATTCTGGCTTCAGTTTACCTAGTTAGGCATCTCAGCTCCTACCTTCACTCCTGAGCTTCAGTATCATATTGCTAATTCTGTTTTAGACATTCTTCCTGAATGTGCTACCACCTACTATGTGATCAAAACAGAGCTACTCATCTTTCCCCTGAATGGAGGTGATTCTTTCTTTCTGCATCTCAATAGCTAATTTCCCCTTATGGTTTCAGACTCTAGGGTGTGGGAGTTAATTAAATAAGAATGTAGAAGGCAGGGATCATTTAGCTGGCAGAATTTTAAAAAATTTGGCAAATGTCATCTCCCATGCCATGATAATTAGCCCTCAACTCTGAATAAACCTTATAGAGTAGCACCATCCAATAGATATAAAATATGAGCCACAGACACAAGCCACATATTTGTTTTTACATTTTCTTAGAACTATATTAAGAAAAGTAACAAAATAAAATATAAAAAAGCAAACTGGTAAAATTAATTTTAATAACTCATTTTATTGAACCCAATACATCTAAAATATTATTATTTTGACATGAAATAAACAAAACATGCTCATTCAAGACATATTTTACATTCTTTTTTTCCCCATACTGAGACTTTGAAACTCTGTGTATTCTACATTTCATAGCGCATCTCAATTCAGATTAGCCACATTTCAACTGCTCTATAGTTACATGACTAGTGACTATTTTATTGAATAATGCAGTTCTAGAGAGTCTTTTGCAAAGATTTCATAGGCCATAAAATAAGATTAAATTATCAGTCTTCTCATATTATTTGCTTTCCTGTTTCAATCCAATATTTTTGCTACCCAAATCCAACGGATTGGAAAGCAGCTGGAGGCAAGTAGCAATGGTAAAGAGAAAAGCTTATAAGGATAATAGTCAATGCTGCATTTATAGCCTTTTGTCTTGATGCATTTCTTATCTGAAAAAAACCCAAAAGGTATTTGACGAACATAGTTACACAGGTGACATGTTTACAGGTGTGATGTATTTACAAGGGTACTGTGACTCAGTCCAAGATCTGGAGACTATTTATTGAATAGAAGTCTTCTAACTCAGGCAGAAACGGAAGCCAGGATGAAACATTTTACTATTCAAAGTCATTTTGTTTGAAGATGTTCTTCAGAGATGGATTACAGAGATGGAAGAAACATTTTCTGCTCCCTTTGTATTTAGTGTTTCTGCTATTTAACTGTGCATGATTACTAATAAGTATCCCAATGATATTTATTAAATATCTTCTACCAGTCTTTGTCTTCAAGGTATTTTCTATGTCTTAATCTCAAAACCAGAGTGCTCCCTGAGTCCTTCCTTTCCTTCTTTCTAAAGTTGGATACCAAATTCTGTAAATTCTTTATTCATTAAGTTGCTTACATCCACTTTCTTTTTATTCTTAATGTTGCCTGTGTTGTTTCCAACTCCATCACTTCATAGTTTTACCAGGGCGATAATCTCACAAATGATTTTGCTATCTTGATTCTTGTTGCTTCTCATCCCCTTTGCCTCAGTTTTATCTTTCTAAGATACTACTTTGGAAAGACTTCCATTCCTCAAATTTCTCTTCACCTAATTACAACAAAAATGAAAAACCTTCAACTCCCTCCTTTTATAAGTGAAGAAATTTAAATTGATTAACAGTAAGTCCCTCATCCAGACCACACAATTTTAAAACGAGAGCACTAGATTCAAACCCAGTCTCCCTAAAAAAAAATTTATTTCAATTGGTTTTTGGGGAACAGATGGTATTTGGATACACAAATAAGTTCTTTGGTGGTGATTTCTGAGATTCTGGTGCACCCATCACCCAAGCAGTATACACTGTACCTAAAGTGTAGTCTTTTATTTCTCACCCCCTCCCACCCTTTCCCCCTGAGTCCTCAAAGTCCATTGTATCATTCTTATCCAGACTTCCTAATTTTCAGTCTGGCATGTGTTTTACTACACATCCTGCCTGTAGAATAATGTTCAAACTCTTTCATCTTTATTGCAGACTCTGCCCAATTTAAAGCCCATCTGTCAAGCCAGTCTTCTCTCCGACTGCCATACCCAAATCAGCCAACATATTATTTAAAAACCATTCATCTGGTCACTGTACAAGTGTTTGTTGGGCATATCATGTGTAAGAAATTCTGTTAGATACCTAAAGGCACTAAATTTTACAGTCTCTGTGGTGTGGCTATGTGGAAGGTAAGGCTGGAAAGGTAGATTAAAGGCTAAAGTAGTGACAATATTAAAAATTAGGCTAGGACTTTGAGATTTAATTCATTAGCGTGGACAGTAACTTTCAAGTAAGAGTACGAGATGCCAAATCTGGCAGAATGTGTTGATCATGTTAAAGCCAGCAGGGCTTGGAGTAGCCCTGAGTTGAAAAGTGACAGTTCATGAAAAGAATTAAAGTCCAGAGATGTTTTTCGTTTGGCTAATATGCTGAGTGTGTGTGTGTGTGTGTGTGTGTGTTTGTGTTTAACTAAAATTGCTAATGTTTAAAACCTACACATTTTTATAAAAATCAATATTTTAAAATTATCTTTAAACAATTTTTTTCTGAAACATGGGAGACAGTAAAAGTAAATACATAAATAAATAAATAGATAAATAATCTGGCAACACAGAGCATGCATTACTGTGTAGCAATTATCAACAGGAGCTGATGGGAAGTTGAATAATTTAGACAGAACATGCTCTTGCTAGCTGAATTCACTTATGTATGTGACCTGCCATAAGGTGTGACCAATGCCACACCTTAGGCATTGAGACAGATTACTCCACTAGATGTAGGACTATTGGTAGTAAGGAGTGAGCAAGAGAGTAGCGTCAGAAATATCAGTTATGGATTGAGTCAAGAAAAAGAGAGAGACAGACAATATTGATATGATTTGCATATCAAGCCTGCAATGTCTTTTAAGGCTCACCTAGGGCACACTTGCATAAGCTGGCTGTGTTCAATATGTCTTCCTCATGTAAGTGCCCCTTTGCCCTCCACCTCCTTCTGCATTGTTTTCTAATGATTTGAATATGTTTATTCTCCTTTTAGACTGCTTAATCAATAGTGGTTTTTTGGTTACCCCATCTAAAAGGAAAGCAAGCTAAAAAAATTAGTGCTGAATTAGAATTTAAATGTAAGAAATAAAATGTTGTATATACTCACAGAAATTTTAGGAAAACATTTGTGGAAAAATAGTTTTAGGGAAGAAGACATCTTACTGCTCAAGATTGGAAGCCCAGAGTCATAAAAAAGAGACATATTTAATGGCATAAAAGTAAAATATAATTTTATGTCAAAAGATATTATAAACAAAGTAAAAAATCAAATGATTCACTGGGAAATGCCTTCACAGTGCACATGACATAAAAATTACTCTTCTTGAATATATAAAGAACACCTACAAGCTGGTAAAAGATGATTTATCAAAAAATATATACATATATATTAAAAACACTGGCAATCATCAATTCATGGAAGAAACCCAACTGATCTAAAAACATAAAAAGCTGCTCAAGGCCGGGCGCGGTGGCTCAAGCCTGTAATCCCAGCACTTTGGGAGGCCGAGACGGGCGGATCACGAGGTCAGGAGATCGAGACCATCCTGGCTAACACGGTGAAACCCCGTCTCTACTAAAAAATACAAAATACTAGCCGGGCGAGGTGGCGGGCGCCTGTGGTCCCAGCTACTCGGGAGGCTGAGGCAGGAGAATGGCGTGAACCGGAAAGGCGGAACTTGCAGTGAGCTGAGATCCGGCCACTGCACTCCAGCCCGGGCGACAGAGCGAGACTCCGTCTCAAAAAAAAAAAAAAAAAAAAAAGCTGCTCAATTATATTCATATAGTCAGGAAAAGGCAAAGTAAAACAACAATCAGATATCACTTTTAACCCTTTAAATTGCAAAAGTTAAAGAAAAAATTGTAACATTTAAGTGCTGGTGCAACATCATTTTCATGTATTGCTGATGGGAGCATAAATTGCTATACCCTTTTGGAGAGTAATATGGTAATGTGTATTAAAGTAAAAATTAACACAATTTTGATACAACAGTCCTACTTCTGATAATCTAGCTTATAAAAATGAATGCCCTGGTGCATAAAACTATGCCACGTGTATACAAGTATGTTTGTTATAGCTCTACGTGAAGTGGCAAAGCACTGGAAACAACTTGAATGTCCATTGTTAGAGAAATGGTAGAATAAATTATGATATATTTATACTGTTGGATGTTATATAATGTTATGTGAGAAATACAAGATGCTAAGGGAGATAGGTAAATGACAGATAGGTAGATAAATATAATCATGTAATTAAAAAACAAATGATATATTCTATGTGTGTGTGTGTATATACATATATGTATGTGTTTGACTTCACATGGAATTGGATTCCATATGGAACACAGAACATAATGGATTCCATAGGGAACATAGAAAACATGGAAGAATAAAAAGAAAGATATGGAATCAAATGCACCATTTTATTTAAACAGAAATGGTGAAGAAGGTGGAGAAGGAGATTATTTAAACAATTTAAAGATATTTGTGCTTTCTAACTTGTTCTGAGTACATTCTCTTTTACAATTAACAAAAATTAAAAAAATTTGGCAAACTACTTCATTTTATTTCCCACACAGAGTTTTCTCATAAAGTCTCATAAAATGTAAATGTGTCTAGTTAGATAGAAATACCTCATCAGATTTACTATCTATACTAAACTTTTTAGTAATTCTTCATATCGCTTCTTTCATTCCCAAATTCCCAAACACCTTAGAAACATTGTCTGGGATCTCTTTTAATGAGACAACAAGTTCAGAGATGGCAAATGGAATGGGTACTGCCACTCCTTGTTGCCATCTCCTAGCAGACACACCCCTCTCTCCACCCATTCCCACTGATCCTGCTGTAGTCAGAGTGCAATTCAACAGTGGTCTTGAGGCTTCTTCTATGAACCAACCAGAACTGAAGGGGAGAAGACACCATTTACTCTTTCTGGGAGAGTAAAAACAGCATGTATTGGGGTATGAATCACACATTTATCCCTGTGTGACCTGGAGTAGGTTAATAAGCCTGTCAGAACTTTAGTTTCCTATAAATTTGGACATTATCTAGTTGAAAATTTTCTTATGAAGAGTGAGTGAAATCTTATCCTATCTGCAAGGCCCCTTTGTCATCTCTCCATATTTGCTTATATCCAGTTAAAGCTTTGGCTCAAAGTGCTTACTGTTGCTACTTTGCTCTTATTTATGCTTGGTCCTTCATTCACGCATTTGGATGTATAGCTGGGTGGAAGATATTGATTCTGTTTGATCTGAAAAACAATGATTCCCATTTTCTGTTCATTCCACCCATTGTCTCTTGGGCAATGTCACAAGGAGCAGCTCTCCCAAAATTTATGATCCTCAGTCCTGCTTATCTGTTGTCAGTGTTTCATTGACAATCACCCATCTGGTTAAATACCACTCAGACTTTATTCTCATGTTACATTCATCTTGAGCTTTCTTAGTAGATTCTAAATTCTTTTAGCTTCTTTTTGCCTCTACTATGTACTGAAAGCCTTTGGCAAGTGGCTAAAATATGTCATGTATTTTGGGTTACATAAGAAATACTGTACTGGAGTTCATATGAACTCCAATGGAGGCAAATGAACAAATCCAGAATAGAGCCTAGAAGATGTCAGGTTCTCATCTATCCATTCATTCATCCACCCCTTTCCAAATGAGCACATAAATACTCAGTGGTAGACCCAGAAATAGATGTTGGAGATTTAACAGTCAATAAGACTGACAAATTCCCTTTCTTCTCTTGTGGAGTCTCTAGTGAGAGAAAATAGGCAAAAAATAATTGACACTAAGCAAGTAAATAATGTGATTTTAGTGCTAAGTGCTATGGAAAAAAAATAGAGAGCATGTGAAAACAAGAAGAATATCTTCAAGCCAGGAAGTAAAAATGCTTAGATTTAGTGATCAAACTAGAGTCCTAGAAAACAGGAAGCCATCAAGATGGGGAGAAATAATCAGATCTCAGGTGATTGAAAAATAGCATAGTGACCAGCAGAATACACTGAAATTGGCCAGATGCAAAGGAATGATCACCCTCAATCTGTCTTTTAGCTTCTAGCTGGGAAGAAATTTCTTTCAGTTTCTGTACCAATAGGTGGGTAGGAGTGAGGAAAATGGCTGCATCTAATTAAGGAAAAACTGCTGGAGAAGTAGGAAGGATTTTCTTTCCAAGACGTTCTGGATCTAGTACATATTTGGCAGGTTTTCATAATTTCCTTTATATTAGAAAGTGGATCAAAGGTCAGGTATGATTATTGCACAAACATAAAAAAAAATTCCTTCCTCTGGGGGTGTCACAAATGAAGCCCCTTACAAATTCTTCACATGGGTTACAGGCATTATCACAATGCTTGGCATATGATTAAACTACAGCAACAAATTAGGTGCAATTAAACGTTTTCAACTCTCTCACATACCTGAAACCAAAGCTGTGAAAAAAGAGGCATATCCCAGGTAATTAATTGCCAGAAACATTTAATGATCTCTCCTCTGCTACATTTAACATGAGGCATGAGTGCTTTGTTCCAACTTAGTCATAAAGTTCCCTGGAGCCAAAGGCATGTTACTACGGCACGCTAAAGGAAAAAAAAAACCCAAACACAGAGCTTAATTAATTTTCAACTTCTGCCACACAACTTCACACCTGAATTCCTTATCCTTTGGGCATACTTAACATAACCACAATGCACTGCAGTAACATCTACTTTATAGGCAGAACTTTCATCTACCCACAGTTTCCTCTCCTTTGTAAAACCATTTGGCCGACCATCACAAAATGGCAGTAACCAAGCTTCTCACTTTGCAGCCTGACAGGTCAAGCACCCTACTAAATTCAAGACAGAGACTGTTTTATACCATTATTTTGCTCTAATAACAGAGTGGGAACTCCTTTAATGTTAAGATTCTCTAGAGAAGGATGTTGTTTTAAAAGTATTGACCCTCAAGAAGCAAAGGTACCTGGCAACTTTCAAAATGTGTGATATATTTGTGTCAGCTTTTTCTCCCAGGCCTGTTCTGTCTTTTAAGCATATTGAAAGAAAGTCTATCTTAAAAAAAAAAATCCAAATATGTAGCAGATGGGATGGTGGATAAATGTCAATTACTGTTGTCAGAATTTCCAAAGGCAGACCTCATTGGCTTTGGGCTTAGCATGCTAGATGACAATGAAAATGGATATAATATTTGCGTTTAATAAAGCATTTGCTGAGGCAATTGAGTTGAGTCTGAAAGTTCTGCTGGTGACAGAAAGGAGATTAATGTCAAACTTCAAAGGTGGAGAAAAAACTTTTAAAACTTTCAAATTTGAGCTTTTCTAAACCCAAATTTAAAAACGATGCCTTAAAACTGAAAAAAAGATCATTTTGTGCATTTTAAGATAAGTTGGGTTTTTCCATTTCAGTACATTTGTGTATAACTCTGAGAACTATTTTCTTTTATCTATTTGACTTGAAAATATAGCAAATACATACAGATTGTATATATTCTATGCCTGCACAGCTAGTTAGACTACAAAAAATACATGTCATTTGCTGGTATTTTGTTTTCTACTCCATTGACTAGTTTTTCATTTTGCCCACCTGCTGTTTTCGTATCCTGTACACACTGCGTAAGAGCCCTCCCCTCTATCCTAACTCGAATCCTCAACAGAGACATAGATCTATCATTCAGTTTGGTCTCGCATGATTGCCCTCAGGACCATCCTGGTTTCTTTTGGCCTTGACTAGAGATTGGATTTTTGTATTTTGAAATAATTTAGCCATAAAAAACCATCTGAGTTCTCCAGAGAAGATACCCTTTCTCTCTCATTCCTCCGGAATCCTATCTGGATATGTTCAGAGGGTATGATCACTACAATCAGCGTGGAATATTTCAGAAGCTTGAATTTGCAATCAATGTTCATTTCCAAGGGCAAGCTAGGGTTTCTCCTATGTGTCTGTGTTTGTGGGGAAAGGTGAGTTCTGTCAGCATTTAAAATCTCAGTGAAGTGCTCATGAAAGGAGGCATGTAGAAGGGCTATTTTTAAGAAAGCCTTATCGTTAAAACTTAAAATCTTCTTGAATTCATGGCCTCTGCAAAGGAACTGAATTCATGGGGGCAAAGGACAAACTCCCTGGAGAATCTGAGGGTTCTCAATTGATGCAGTTTTAGAATTTGCAGTTTTGAATTGTAAAGGCCAGCAAGCAGTCACGCTGTGTTGCCTCTTGCTTGGGCTGACTCTGAGATTATTGATTCCAAAATCCCAACTGGTATGAGAATTACCTGAGGATTTCTTTAAAAGTAGTATAGTTTTCTTCCCTCACTCTCAGAAATTTTGATTTGGTATGTCTGGACTAAGACCCCAAAATTCAGAATACAAACAAAAAATTAAAAAAAAAATAAAGAAATCTCCAGGTGACTCTCATGCTTTGAACAGCCAGGTTGGGGAGACCATCGCTCTTATCACACTAACCAACTTGTTTTGGAACTGAACCCTGACCTCAGCCTCATTAGTACCACACTGCTGGATACTGAAGCTAACTGATTTCATTTGGAAATATATAACCTTGTCTCTGATCTTGCTAGAGGGCATCGATGTGAGAAAATAACCTTTCATATTATTTGTTAGCATAGCTCAATATGTGATTTTAATACTGCCCTTTAGTTTTAAATATACTATTTCAAAAAAGTGTTTTAATCTTCAAGAGAATATCTCCATTTGAGTGGAGATAAAAGGGAAACCTAGTTTTAAAAAAATCAGTGTAATAACCACGTCCCTAAAGCCTTCTTCTCTCAGTGAGGATGATTTTACACATTTTGACGACCTGCTTAAAAAATCTGAATTTAAATCTCTTTTTTTCCAAGCAGGAATTATATACGTTTTAATGATCTATCATAACTCTTAAAAAAAGTTCTTATCTTGTTAATTTTGATCCCATGGAAACAAAGGCTATGTGCAATGTGTGTGTGTCTTTAAAGTCATTGAGCACTGATTGTTCCTTTTTTCTTCAAAAGCAGGCAGATATCATCCCACTGCAAGGTCATCTTACTGTTTGCAATGATACATGGTTCTGTACACTAGGCTTGCTTTTGCATCTCCTGTGACCATTATTGATAGAGAAAATAAAACAATAAAGAAGTCAGTTTGTACTAAGTGAAGGCTTAAGAAAAAAGATGTCAAGAAGAAAACTCAAAACTCTGTCCTTAAAGAAGGTGAAAGATTTTAATGGTCCCGTTGATTTATCTAAGTCTGCCTGGAACACATTAACCAAAATGGTTTACTGAGTAATCTCTTTCAAGCAAGACCGCAGTAGAAATATTACAAAGAATTTGGGAGCTCAGGAAAGCTCTGTGCTCAATGAAGCAGAGAAAAGCCGTAAGCTGCAGATGAAAGCAATGCACACTGATTAGTATCAATGTAAAAAGAGATAAGGACATGTTCTTAGGGCCCTGCTGCTGTGCTCTGGGTCATTGGTTCACAAACCAGTGTGCTATGAATCCCCTAGCAATGTTGTAGAAAATGCAGATTCCCGGGCATTGACCACTGAGATCCTAATTCATAAAGACTGAAACAACAAAATAATTTTAAACAGCTAGCCCTGTTGTTCAGCTTACACTTTGAGGTATACTGCTCTGGATAATTTATCTAGTAAAAATAAAATCAAATTTCAAAAGTAAGTATTTTCCCCATATATAAAAGGAATGATAGGGTGGAAACTATCATTTTAGTCATAACTATCATTCATTTGAAGAAAATATGGAAACTTCAGAAAAATAGAAACAATACAACTCATCCAGTTGTCCTCATTCGAGCATTCTGTGACACTTTCTATGAAGATCTCTCCTCTTCTTTTTTTTCAAATTCTAGTGGATTTCACTCTATGGCTTACCATCTCTGGTTGGAAGTTACTCTCTATTTAGTATGTCTATTAGTCCCTCCCTTAAGTCATACATCTCCAATTTTCCTTTGACTAGTCCCACTTAGATATCCTACTATCATCTCAAACTTAAGCTTATCTGAAACCGTTCCTTTTTTTTTTTTTAACCATCAAAACTGGCTCTGTTATCTTCTTGTTAAGAGGAACAATATTTGCTGCAACACATACAAGAGGCTTCTTTAATACTCTTATTTTTTACATTATCATTCTCTAACCCATTGCTACCTTCTAATTCATTTTCTTCAAGTGCTCTTTACAACCATTCTTTCTGTTCATTGCAGGTGTCAGATGGTGTACATTCATACAGTTGCACTGACTTTGAAATGTTCAAGCACCTTCATTAGCCCCTGCCCTGAACCCTTAAGTACCTACTACCCTGTTGTTTATCCTGAGACCTCCACAACAACCTCACATGATCCAGCAGCTTAAGGGGTTACATTTTGCCTTCCTGCAGACCCCCGTCCCCCAGAACTCATGCTTTAGCCCTCAGAGAGCCCCACTTTTGACTGGTCAGTGTCCATGCTGCCCTTCATACCTAAGTGACGATAGCCATGACTTAAATCCAGCTTTTCTGAACTTGAATCATGTTATGCAACATCACATCTGCCTTCTGAAAACTCTGCTTTCATCATCAGTCGCCCCTCTTCTGAAACCTTATTGAAGTCATAGATAAGCACTAGACAAGTATTGAATCAAATTTACCTAATAATTTAATTGTATTAGGTAAACTCAATTCAATAAACTATCAAGAGTTTGCTATGTGATAAGCACCAGTCATTTGAGGTACTGGGAAATTACAAAAATGAACTATATAGAAAATGTAGAAGGTTTAATATGAACACCAATAAAGATAGGAGAAGGTGTAAAGTGTAAGAAAAGAGGCAAAGAATAGTATATGTTAATAACTTGGTTGGAAAATTCTGTTCTGAATGTTGTCTAAGGTCATTGGGGAGATGACTGTTTGCCTTACACTGCAGCTTAGAAATCTTTATCTGTTTTTCCGTGGCCTCAGGCCTCTTTGTGTCCCAGTAATACCCCTGACTTTCCCTTCTAGCTTTGTAATTTAACCCGTCTTTTTCCCATGGAAACGACCACAGTGTCAATGAGCAATCAAATGTCTTAGACAAAAGGAAAATTATTTTTTTTTAATCTTTAAAGCTTCTGTTAGAACCTATGGTGCTGTGGTTTTTTATAGCTTTTTTTGTATTGAAAAAGATTAAATACTATATAATTTTTACTTAATTTTCTCTACTGTATAAATAAATACCTAAAAAATTCTCTATTCTACCCACAAAAGAAAAATGCCATTGACATTTTTATATATTTTTGATTCATTCTATGAATATTTTATAAAGTATGAGATTATTGAAACATATTACTTTGTAGCTCATTAAAAATAACATAAGGATTTCCTTCTTACCAAAATTAATTTTTTATATGTTGTTACTTATATTTCAAACCACTTAATCATGCTGCATTATTGGAAATTTAGTTTTAAAAACTTATAATATTATTTTGAACAATGCTGTATTATTTATTATAAATATTATTGTACATAGAGTTAATTCTCATATTATTACATGAAATGTATTCCAAGAAGAGAGCTTATGAGGTATTAAATGGTTTATATTTCTTCATAAATACAGCCAAATTACTTTCCAAAGGATATTTTCAATCAATTTTTATTTCCATAAATAAAAAAGAGAATACTTATTCTATCACATTTTCTTCACAACAATGCAATTTTAATGCTACTATTGTAAGCAAAAACTATATGAATTTTTTCTTTATTATTGAAATTGAACATTATTTTTCCTGTTTGGTAACTGTTTTTTTCTTTAGAATTACTATAATATCGGTGTAAGTGTTAATGATTCTGTCATGAATCCAAGTTGAAAACAAATACCTGGTACAGATGGAAGATTATATGGCTAGGAGTTAGGAGACCCAAGTTTTTATCTTTAATGCCAATTATTAGTTGTTGACCTTAGACTGATAATTTAACCTGACTTTGCCTCAGTCTGATATGGGGATAATTTTTTATTATATATGTAATGAGATATATAATAATGTTATGCAGAAGTGTTTGAAAAAAATAGAAACGAAATAAAAATATAAGTTGATGGTATTTTTGGCTCTTCAACAACAAATTTTACTGTAAGAAATATCACTGATTCATCTTGCATAAAATTTGACAGCAACATTAATTCCACATTCAACTACATTTGTTGGGGCCAACTATATGCCACATATAATTACACAGTAATTATATGAAGTAAAAAAGAAAAAATGAGTAAGTCAAAGGCCAGAATTTGAGAGTCTCAGAGTCTAAGAAGGGAGAAAGATACATAAGTTAAAACATAAAAAATGCTCGTGCACACACTTGCACATACATATGTATATATAAATCCAATGTAATAAATGTTATAAAAATACATAAAATGTGGTGAAAACAAAGAAGGGAGAAGAGCAAAAATTTGGAGAGGGCTTCTGTAGAATGAACATTTATGCATAAGGTAAATAGAAATTCTCTAGGTAGAGAAATGAAGGAAATAACCCTAGATGAAGGGAAACAAAATGCAAAAAAAGATGCTGAATACTGAAAGAGGGTGTCTATAGTCTAGAGACTAAGAAGGCAGAACTCTGGTTGTGAAGGCCTCTGTATACTCTTTTACATAATTTGCATCTAACCGTATTCAAATTTAGTCATGATTAACAATTTAATTACCTATTTCAAATTGGCAAATGTTGACCAAGATATAGGCATCCCATGCGTGGTATGATTTGATTTCTTCTTTTGAAGTGACAGAGTCATGAAGAAAACATTTTTAGGAATGATCTCTGCTTAAGTTCAGGGAGCAATCACTACTAAGTATTGATTCAATTATTCATTCAAGATTGCATTAAGTGTCCACTAAGTACAAGGCACTGAATCAAGCCTAGAAGATAGAGTGAGATCTCCGTGCCTTCTTAGGGATTACATTTTCGTAAAAATTATAACCACTGGACAAGTAAACACGTGAGAAAGGAACTGACAAATTGTAACAAGTGCCAAAAAGGGAATAAATGGGGATCTTCACTCAGTCATATAGATTTTTAATGCCTAAGCACTACTGTAGGTTTTGACAATTTAGTGATACACAAAACAATGAAAAGTCTCTATGCCCAAGGAGCTTGTGTTCTGTCCGGTGGGTGATGAATTAAGAAAGTTAAAGAAAATAAACTTACATAGAGTGGTCCTGTAGACTGAATGTTTATGTGCCCCCCAAATTCATATACTGAAACTCAATCCCCAATGTGATGGTATTTGGAGGTGAGGCCTAAGATTTGGTCTTAAGGGCAGAGCCTTCATAAATAGGATTAGTGCCCTCATAAAAGAGACCTCAGAGAACTCCTTCACTCTTTCTTCCATGTGCAGACACAGCGAGAAGACTGTTGTCTATGAATCAAGAAGTGAGTACTTACCAAAGTAGACACCAAATCTGGTGGCATCTTGGTGTTAAACTTTCCCGCCCCTACAACTGTGAGAAATAAATTCCTGTTGTTGATAAGCCACCTAGTTTATGGTATTTTGTTATGGCAGTCCAAGATGACTAAGACAAATAGTAAAGAAAGGTCCTTCTAAAGACAGACTATTTAAGCTAAGAACTGAAAAGTACAGAGACTGGGAGAAGAGCATTCTTGGCTGTGGAAAGAGCAAATGCAAAGATTTTGAGGAAAAAAAAAATGGCTTGGCCTATTGGAGAAACAAAAAAGAGACCAGCATGGCTGTAATATAGTGAAGAAAACTTCAAAAAGATGAAGTAAGAGATGTCAGAAAGAACACCTCAATTGCTCAGTACAAAACTGGATTAATGAAGGGGAAGAGTAAAAGCAAGACAATTTAGTTTAATAAGCTATTGCTGTTGTCAGGGTGAGAAATTAGGGTGGCTTAGATAGGGTGATGGCAGTGTTGGTGAATGGATGAAAAGGTGGATTTGAGATATATTTTGGTGTCATAAATCATGTAATTTGCTGGTGAATTAGATATGGGAATTGAAAGAAAAATAGAATACAAGGTTGTTTTCTGCATTTTTGGGTTAAGCAACTGATGAATGCTGATACCATTTAATGAGATATTAAAGACTCAGGAAAATAATCGGTTTGGGGGAAAACAAGAACACTTATAAATTTGAAATGCATATAGATATTCATGTGGAAATCTGACTGCTTATTTCAATAAGCAGTTAGAAGGCACTCAGGGGAGAAGTTGCTTCTGTAGCCATAAACGTGGGAAGTCAGCAGCTTCACAAGTAGCTGTAAACTGTGGATTGAGAAGCATTTTAGACAACAGTGAGAAAGAGAGAGTGAGCAGAAAACAAAAGATGACCCAGCACAAATCTCAGTTACTCCAACACTTAGAGTTGAAGACAGCAAAGGAGGCTGAGAAAGAGCAGACAAGGACAAAAGAAAAGCAAGAGAGAGGAGTATTACAGAAGCTATGGTGTGTGTGTGTGTTTTCTTTTTGTGTAAGATAAATGTATTTTCTTACATCTTAATCCATACAGTTTAAGTGGAGCTGATTCTCTCCCAACACACAGGACCCTCAAGTCTCTGCTCTCGGTTGGGCATAGTATGAGACTTGCTCAATTAAAGCCTTCTCATTACTTCCGCTGATACTCACAGGAAAGAGGCATGTGGGCTGTGTGTGTGTGTGTGTGTGTGTGTGTGTGTGTGTTTACTAAGACCAGGAAGGAGAAGGATGATTGATAAAAGCCTAGAACTGTCAATAGTCATCTTTGTTACCACGTGAGGTTTACCTGCCTAAAAACCGAGATAACAGCAGAAATGTAAGCTGAGATGTAGAGAAAAATAAATAGGTTTCTGATAATATTTGTTTGAACCTCTAGAGCCAATGGTGCCTTAAACTAGCACCATTGCTTGAAGTTCCTGGATAAAAGAGCCAATAAATTCCTTTTGTGTTTACATAAGTTGGTTTGGGTCACGTTCCAATTACTGGCAACCAGAAGAGATATGACTATGATAAAAGATATTTCAAGAAAAGTGGAGTAGTTAATTGCATCAAAAGCCATTGAAAAGTTAAGAGAAATGAGGGCAGAAAAATGTTTATTGGATTTGACAACATGGAGTCACTGATGACCTCCATGGGAGAGATATCAGTGCAGGGTGAGACTGGAAGTCTGCCTGGGGTGGGGAATAACCAAATTGGCAGTGGTTGAGTGGAGACAGTGAAAGTGGCAACTTACTTAAGAAGATATTTTGTGAAGAAAAGTAAAGAAATAGAGAGGATTATGGTACCAAAATAGAAGCAAGGAAATATTTGATATTTATCTTTAATCATTCATTCATGAAGTATTTATCCAAGCATGATTATCTATGTATTAAGCTATGTTAGCCCATGAAAAAAAATTAAAATTCTATCATTACCACTTCTTGCTTCCTAATTTACAGTGGTGATGATAGATTTTAAATGAAAGTTAAAATGTCATAACAAAAGTCTCTGCGTGTGGCAAACATATGGTGAAAATAAGACTACATTTCTCTGTCTGACTCATAACATTTTGTAGTTCTGTGAAATATTTCCCCAATATTGCTCAAAAGTAATAGGCCCCACTCCTTTGAATAAAAATGCATTTTGGGATGATGCATTTAATTAAAAAACTAATTTCCAGTCAGTGAAATCATCTTTTATTGCCAGTTTTCTTTAGTAACAAATGGTAACAAAGAGCTACAATGCAACAATTCAAGAACAACAACAAAAAAATATTTAATGCTTATAAAGCACCAGGTACTCTGCAAGGTGGTGAGAATAAAGAAGTGAAAACACAGTTTTTGATACCTAAAAAATAAGTGTCCGGTATGGAAACAGGTACAGGCAATTAAAAAATTCAATAAGAATCATGATGGGAAGAAACACAGGACTCCATAGGAAATCTTAGAAAGAGTATCCCTGTTAGAGTCAGTGAATATTTCTGAATGGAAGCAGAACTGAGAAACTGAGTCTGGAATTGTGAGTACGACTTGGAAAGGCAGTTGACTTCCTTTTCTTAGCAGCTTACCCATTTCTCATAGTCTGATTCAGCCTGTTTGCATGCAAAACTCTTCATACTGTAATACACAGTAAGTGCTCAATAAATGCTGCTTTAGCTATTCTTTTCAGTAGGCTCCTATCTCTACATAAATAAACACAAGTAATAAGCCATTTAGTTAAGAAGAGGCAGGGAATTACTGTTTGTGGAGATAATGAAGCTTTGGTGTTTTATAGATTAAATTTAAAATTTATCTACTTAAAAATTTATTAACTGTATTAGTTTGCTGAGATTACCATAACAAAATACTATACATCGAGTGACATAAACAGTGGAATGTATTTTCTCACAGTTCTGAAGGTTAGAAGTTCAAGATCAAAGTGTCAGCAGGTTTGGTTGCTTTGGAGGCCTCTCTCCTTTGCTTGGGGATGGCCACCTTCTTGCTGTGTTCTCACATGGTCTTTCTCTGGTGTCTCATTGTGTGTTCAAATTTCTTCTTCTTATAAAGACAACCGTTAGATTGCATTAGGGCTCATCTTAACTGTCTCATTTTCATGAAGCCACATTTTTAAAGGTACTATCTTCAAATATAGTTATCTTCTTACACACTGGGGGTAGGGTTTCAACACATGAATTTGAAGGAACACAGTTTATCTCACAGCAGTGGCCTTAGAAACTTACCATGGTAATCACTCGGGGATTCAGTTTCCTCATCTATAAAAAGAGGATAGGACAGGGTGCCCTAGCTTGTATTTGGATGAGTTTCAGAGTGGCAGTTTGCAAGACTAGCGGCCTGGTGACCACTTCTGGTTTCTACTTGCATAAATTCATATGCACTGGTATTTTTTGGCAAGTGGTAAAAGGCAGAGGTTTTTCTTTGTTTGTTTTGGTTTTGATTTTTGAACACTGTCATTTGAGAACAAGGAAGGAATTAAAGCCAGTGTCTCCTCGAAGTGGCATAAAGTCCTGATAGAGAGATGAAATGAAGTAATTTCTTTGAAACTCTGGGTACAGCGAGTGCTCGTTTGGGACCCGAGTAAAATTTCATATAACATTGGGGAGTAGGCTAGTTTTCCCACTTTTGGAAGCAACATAATACTGCTTTTATTTCCAGTAAATTCCTATCTATTAGTTACCTTTGCTGCAGTGACAAATAGCCCCCATATCTCAGTGGTTCACAAAAACAAACTTTGATTTTTTTGAACAAGTGATATGTCGGGATTTATGGGTTGGCTGCAGCTGCTGTGACTTTGTTTGGTTCTGCTTGGCTCAGCACCGCATGTCTTCTTGTTTCAGTCCCTTTGTGGAACATGCCATTGTCACAGCAAGAAAGGAAGAGCAACAGAGCTGGTAGAAACACATGATGTCTCTGAAACTTATGCTCAGTTGTGGTGAACAGCATGTTTTCTCACAGACCATTGACAAAGAAAGTCTCATAGCAAAGCCCAAAGTCAAAAGGGCAGCGAAATATATGAAAACTACATGGAAGACAGCATTGGGCTGATATATTCGATCTAACAGAGAAAGAGGAGGTGAATATTGCAAACAAAAATACAGCTTACCATATGCTACTGTTTGCTGCTCATTTTTTTTTTTTTTTTAAAAGCTTAGTACTCATTCACATTAAGTAAAGAATTACATTTATTTTCTTGGATAAAATATGTCACCATATTTCCCTAAATTTCTGATTAATTGCTACAGTCATCCACTTCACTGTCACTGTCATTTTTAGCTATGTAAACAATTGGAGGTTTCATAGGAGTAGAAATATCAAGTAAATATGAAAAGGAATCATCTTCAGAACCAAAGACGCATTACAGTGAAGTTCAGATGTAGGCACAGATGTGGCAGGAGACATTTTCTGTTGAGGTCTGAGTTTAAACAAGTCAGACTGGCAGCATATGTTTATATGAAAGTGGCTTACATTGTCTAGAATTTTTATACATATTATACATTTGTGTGTTTTATTTTTAAATCTGTTTTTAAAATGAGTTAAACACTGAATTAGATTTTGAGAGTTTGCTACCATTACATATCTTAATTATATAACTGACATTCACTGCTTTGTTTTCATGCTCACTATGGAGACTTCTCAGTTATTTATTTATTATTCATTCATTCTTCATTCATGTATTATGAAACATTTACTAAACATGGAGTATGCACTATTTTTGGCATTGGAAAGATATAGATGAATTATCATGTCTCAACTTGAAAGAGCTCACCGTCTAATAAAAGATATAGATGTGCAAAACAATATTTACAATGTTTAAGTCTAATAAAAAGGTGAGAAAAATAGCCCAGTAAAATGGAAAAGAATGTGCTCTCTAGAGATGGACAGATCTGGCCTCAGTTCTCAACAGTTACTAGGTGTGTTACCTCAGGCAATCTACAAAACTCCCTGTGCCCCAGATTGCTTATCTGTGAAATGAAGACCACTGCACCCATCTTATTTTTTTTTAATGAAGATTAGAAATAACATGAGTAAAGCAACAACTACAGTTTCAGAACGTCATCAATGCTCAATGGAGGCATCATTGCTTATTATTTTATGATATTTACTGGAAGAGCTATAGCAACTCAAAATACTTGTTTGGAGTAATGAGTTTGGAGTAATGAGATAACATCTGGGAAATTTTTCCAAAAAGGTGAGAATTGAGGGGGAAATGCCTTGAATATTCACAGCAAAGGGCAAAATAGCAAGTACAGTGGGACAAACACATGTGAGTTTTGGTGTCACTGAACAAAGAATGCACAGGGGTGGGAAGAAATGGGCAAGATGTGAAAGTGTGAACATTGGATGGAGCAGATCGTAAGATGTTCACGTGCCGTAGGAAAGAATGTGAACTTCCAGACTGTTTCTTCATAATTATAGCTGTCTGGCTGTCTTCTAACCCCTCTCTCACCTCAGCTGGCCTCCTAGATTTGTGAAAATTAGTTCTAAAAGTCTTTTACTGTGGTCTTTAGGAAACTGTATGTTGTTTTTTCTGCCTGCCTCCCTCTTCCATCCCTGCAGTGCTGGCCACCTCCAACCCCTATCTTGCTTGTCTCTCACCTCTGCTCTGAGAGTTCCTGTTCACCATCTGCCTAGTAGGTGAGACATGCCTCATGATGTCTCTGCTTTGTCTTGAGGTTTCTATTTTCAGAAACTAGTTAAGGATCTTATTTTAATGAGCTCATCCTCAAGACCAATTATTTTTATTTTGGAAATATAGACTTCCTTTGAAAATTCTTTCCAAAATATTTTTCCTATTTTCCTCTCTAAACCCTTTCATGTTTCCTTCCTTTTTCCCCTTTCCTTTACCATATCTGATTTTGAAATTGCTCATTTCCATTTTTGAACATCTTTTCTCTTCAGCAAAGCATTCCTTTCCTCCAACCCTTCAACATCGGCAGGTAGAATTTGAAGTTTCCTCTTTAGTGACTGTTTCTTGCCTTTAATGCTGAAACACTCACAAAACCTCATTCAACTGTAAAACAATTAGGCATTGTTGATTTGCCCTCTTCTGCTGCTAGCTGGTAAAGAGGGAGCCCTCTGAAGCTGGTTCTGTTGTTTCAGGAAAGCACGAGAACTGTCTACATGGAGGAATCTATACCCTGCCTCTGGGATCTATACATAATTAACATGGAAGAAAATGGCTTTAGAACCAGCTTTACAAACCTGTTGTCTAGTGACGATGTGGGTTGCTCACATTCACTCTCTCTCTTTTCCTGGTTATCCCTGTTTCTATCATTCAGTTTTGCTCTCTCTTTCTCATTATTTTAAGTTGACCTATATTCTAAAGAGTTCGTCAAAAGTCTCCACTCATTTGTTTTCCATTTGTAACTTTTCAATTCTGTGTGATTTCCTTTTGTCTCACATTTTTATGGTCTTCTCTTTACGATTTCTGCAAATTTTTTAGAGTCTTCTTCACATTGTTCTAAATATCTTCAGCCTTACATTTCATATGAGGCAATCTCAGACAATCTCAGGGATTTTGTAGGCAGTACATTTATTCTTAAAATTAGCTTTATTGCCTGGCACAGTAGCTTATGCCTGTAATTCTAGCACTTTGAGAGGCTGAGGCAGGAAGATCACTTGAGCCCAGGAGTTCGAGACCAGTCTGGTAATATAGTGTGAGACCTTGTCTCCACACACACACACACACACACACAAAATGGGTATGCACCTGTAGTCCCTCCCAGCTACTTGGGAGGCTGAGGTGGGAGAATCATTTGAGCCTGGGAGGCAGAGGCTGCAGCGAGCAGGGATCACACTACTGCACTCTAGCCTAGGTGACAGAGAAAGACCTTGTCTCAAAACAAGCAACAAAAGAAGTCAGCTTTACTGAAGTATAACCTACATAGAATAAAAGTCAAGAATTTAAGTGTATAATTTGAAAAATTTTGACAAATATGTACACCTATGTAATCACTAGTCCAATAAAAATACAGAACATTCCCATCAACTCCGAAGCTGGTCTCCTGCCTACTCCATCCAAACCTTTGCCTCTACAGCATTTCCTGCCATGATTAATGTTTTCTGTCGTTTGCCTTTTCAAGCATTTTATAGAGATGGAATCAAACGGTATGATACAATAGTCTTTTGTGTTCAGCTTCTTTCATTTAGCATAATATTTCTGAAATTTATCTATTTTGTTGCGTATATCTGTAATTTATTGCTTTTTGTGACTGAGTAGTATTATATTTGTATGGCTGTAACACAGTTTGCTTATCCATTAACAGTTTATAGACATTTATGTTTTTTCAAGTTTTGGAATAATATGAATCAAGTTGTTGTGAAGATTTGCATGCAAGTTTTCTTGTGAACGTATTTTCACTTCTCATGGATAAGTATCTATAAGCAAGATTGCTGGATCATATGGCAAGTGTAAGTGGCTGTATCATTTGCATTCCCTACAGAAATACATGAGAGAGAGCTGTCTATCTTCCCCAACACTTGGCATCAACGCTTTTTTTTTTTTTTTAAATTATCCTGTCCCATGAGTTTGTACTGCTCTTATTGTGGTTTTACTCTACATTTCTATAGTGATTAGTGATTTGGAACATGTCTCATGTGCTATTTACATATTTCTTTCATGATATGAATATTCAAATATTTTTCCTGTTTTAATTTTTTTATTTTTAAATCTTATTTATTTTTATAAGTTTTTAATTTTTAAGAATTAAAAAAAAAAACACTTTTAGGCCCAGGGGTACATGTGCAGGTTTGTTATATAGGTAAACTGTGTATCATGGGGGGTTTGGCATACAGATAATTTCATCACAATGGTAATAAGCATTGTACCTGATAGATTGTTTTTCTGATCCTCTTTCCTCTCACCCTTCACCCTCAAGTAGGCCCCGGTGTCTGTTGTTCCTCTCCTCATATTTATGTGTTTTCATTGTTTAGCTCCCATTTGTGGGAGTATGTGGTATTTGGCTTTCCGTTCCTGCATGAATTCGCTTGGGATAATGGCCTCCACCTCCATCTATGTTGTTGCAAAGAACATGATTCTGTTTTTTTTTTATGGCTGCATAGTATTTCATGACATATGTGTACCACATTTTGTTTATCCATTCTACCATTGATGGGCATATAGGTTAATTCCCTGTCATTGTTATTGTAAAATAGTTTTTTGTCCATTTTTTTAAATAGGATTTTTTTTGGTCTTTTTGTTACTGGTTTATAAGATTTATTTATACATTCTGGATGAAAATCTTTTGTCAGCTATATTTGGCAAATAGTTTCTCCCAATCTTTACTTATCTTTTCATTTTCTAAAATGATGTCCATTGAAGAGAAAATATTTAATTTGGGAAAATTTATCAACTTTTAAGATTTGGGCATTTTGTATCTTTATCTAAGAAATCTTTGCCTAACCAAAGGTCACAAAGAGTTTTTTTTATGTTTGCTAGTAGCAGTTTTATAGTCTTTATTCTTACATTTAGGTCTTATGTTCCATTTTGAATTATTGCTTTATAAATAGTGTGAGGTAATATTTGAAGTTAATTTCTTTTTGCATACAGATTTCAGAATGTTCCAAAACCATTGGTTGAAAAAAAAGCCTATTATTTCCTTTAGTGAATTACCTCAGCAGATGTGTCAAAAATCAATTGATTCCACATTTGTGATATTTCTGGACTGTATATTCTGTGGCTTTAATCTGTATCTTTTGTCAATATTACATAGTCTTATTACTGTAGTAACAAGGAAACCTTGAAATCAAGTCGTATTAAGTCTTGACATTTTGTTCTTTTTCCAGTTCATTTCAGCTGTTTTAAGTCTTTTGCATTTCCACATAACTTTTAGAATTAAGTTGTTAAATTTTTTTAAAGCTGGGATTTTGATTAAAATTATATTGATTGTATAGATCAATGGAAGAGAATCAACATCCTAAATTACTGCAACTTTTGGTCTTTGAACATATTTTGGCTCTCCATTTATTTAGGTATTCTTTCATTTTTGGGGCACAATGTTTTATAGTTTCCAATGTACATGTCTTGCACATAAGTAGAATTTTTGTTACTTACAATTTCTAATTTTTCATTGGAAATAACTAAAAATATAATGTGATTTATAATGATTTTGTATTATGTAACCTCGCTGAACTCACTTATTAGTTCGAGTTGCTTTCTTATAGATTCCTACTATTTTCTACATACAAGATCCTGCCATCTGTGAATAAAATCAGTTTCATTCTCCCCATTTTCAATCAGCATTCCTTTCATTTTTAATTGCCTCATTACACTGGCTGAGACTTCCAGTACAGTGTTGAACAGCAGGGAACAGAACAGCTATCCTTGTTTTGTTTCCAATAGTAAGGGGAAAGCATTCAGTTCTTCATTATTTGGTATGATGCGAGTTATAGGGTTATTTTTGAAAATTTCTTCTATCAGGTTGAAAAAGTTTTCTTCCATTCTAGTTTTTTGAGCATTTTTATTATGATTGGCTGTTGCATGTTATCAGATTCTATTTCTGTACTTATAAACATTATTATATAGCTTTTTATTTTTAGCCTACTAATATGGTTAATTATACTGACTGATTTTTAAAATATTAAACCAAACTATCATTCCTATGACCAATACCACTTGATCACATATTGTTCTTTTGTTTTTACTTTTTAGAAATGGGGTCTCTCTATGTTGCCTAGTCTGGAGTGCAGTGGCTATTTATAGGCATGATAATGGCATTCAATAGCCTGAAAATCCCAGACGCAAGCCATCCTCTAGCCTCAGCCTCCCAAGTATCTGGGACAACAGGCTTGTACCACTGCACCCAGCTTGCTTTGCTCTCTTTATTTATGGCTAAATTTGATTTGCTAAAAATTTTTAAGAATATATATTTTTTTTTCATGAAGGATATTAGCGTAGTGTTCTTTGTGATGCCTTTGCCTGGTTTTGGTGTCAGGATAATGTTGGCCTCATAAAGTGAATTGAGAAGTAGTCTTTTCTATTCTCTGTAAGAGTTTGCGTAGTATTGACCTTTTTCATCCTTGAACATTTGGTAGAATTCACCAGTAAAACCACTTGAGTGTGAAGTTTTTTGTCAAAAAGTTTAGTAACATGAATTATTTTATTTAATATATATAAAATTCTTCAGGTTATCTATTTTATTCTGGAGTAAGCTCAGAGGGTTTATGTCTTCCAAGAAACTTTTATGTTTCTTTTTAAGATGCAAAATACATTAGTATAAAGTTGTTCATGATATCTCTTTATTACTTTTTTAATATTTGTAGGACTTAGTGATGTCCTTGCTTTCGTTTTTGATATTGGTGATCCATAAGTTTTTCTTTTTCTTCTCGATTATTGCATCTAGAACTTATCAATTTTATTGAATTTGTCAGAAAACTGGGTTTAGATTCCATTGTCTTTTTTCTATTAGCGTTGATTGTATATTTCATTGACATCCACTTTTATCTTTACTATCTCTTTCCTTGCATTTTCTTTAGGTTTAACTTGTTCTTTTTATTCCAGTTTTTAAGAGTAAAAATTGAAAGTATTTGATTTCTTTTCTACATATAAACTGTAATGCTATAAATTTTACACTAAGTTCTGCTTTTTTTTTTTTTTTGCACCACAGAAGATTTAATGTGTTTTGTTTTCATTTTCATTCAGTTAAAATATTTCCTAACTTCCCTTCTGTTTGTTTCTTTGACCCAAGGGTTGTCAAGAAGTATTTTCTTTAATATCCATATATTTAAGCATTTTTAAAAGATCTTTCTGCTATTGATCCTTAGTGTTATACCATTGTGTCATAGAATATACTTTGAAAGATTTTAATCTTCTTAAATATATTGAGAATTATTTTTTAGTCTGGAATATGTCTATTTTGGTGAATGCTTCATGTGCACTTAAAAGCAATGTATTATTGCAATTGTTGGGTGGAGTGTTCTAAAATCTCAATTAGGATTATTTGTCAGATAGCATTTTTGTTTCTCATGTACTTATTATTTGTGTTTTTCTTTATTTTTGTGTATATCCAAATTTCTATTTGTATCTTTTTTTCTGTTTAATATATTTCCTTTAACAGTTCTTATAGTACAGTGTTTATTTTGATTACAGTTTTGAAAATTTTTTGGGGGGAGGGGGATAAGGTATTCTAGGTTGTCACCACTTTCTAGCTTGCATAAGTTCTTGTAAGATGTCTGATTTAATTCTTAATGCTTTGTGTAAAATTTTATTTCTTTCCTCTTCCACCACCAACTGTTTTAAAACTTTTCCTTTTATTATTCATTTTCAAAAATATCCTATTGATGTGCCTTGCCATTATTTTAAAATATTTATTCTTTTTGGGTTTTGTTGAGATTGTTGAGATAATTTTCATCATATTTGGACATTTTTTGGCCTTTACCTCTTTAAAAAATTACTTTACAGTTCACTCCTGTTCTTTCTTTCTGGAACTCCAAATACTCCTCCTATATGTTATACTGCTTTATATTACACCAAAGTTCTAGAAATTAGATTTTACCGTTTGTTCCTCTGTACTTCATTTTGGGTAGTTTCTATTCCAAATTGCGCATTCTCCTGGGGCCCAACAATGTTAAGATGGAGGCACAAGTGATGCACAGGATGCTGCCACCAGGCTGAGGAGCAAGTGAGACATAGGCTGCCACATCCAGGGCTGAGGCACAAGTGAGGCATGAGCTAACACCATCAGGGCCGAGGCACGAGTGAGGTGTGGGCCACAGCCAGTAGGGAGTTAAGTTCTGCTGGCGTTAAAGTCTGAGACACATGTATGTTCATTATCCATCAACCGAGCCTGTTAGCACTGAAGGCAGCCCAGCCTTCCCGAGTGGCAGAGCTGTAGTATGTTAGTTACCATCCTTCACTTGGGCATTCTCCTGGGGGGCTAGGGATTGCCCTACCCCTGCCTACCATCTGTGGTGCATTTGCACAACATTAGGGAGGCTGAGGACCAGCATGTTTGGCCTGGCTTTGCTCCCCGAGGCCAGGGCTACAGTCCAGGTCCAGGGAATTGCCCAAACCAGTTCACCACCATCGGCATCTGAGCACTCTTCTAAGGAACCAGAAGTTGGGCTGCCACATCATACTACTCCCCAACAGTTAACACCTACTGACACATATCACCTGCGGGGCTGGAGACTGGCCTACCCAGCCCGTTGCAGCCACATCCAACACCAGTGTGCACAGTTGAAGATCAAGAGGGTTGTGCCACCACTACCACTGACATTGCCTATTCCATGCTGACTGCCTAGGGGCTGAAGAACCTTCCTACCCACACAGCCCACTGCTGCCACGACCAGCACCCAAGTAAACCACCTGGAGTCTCTAGATAAACCTTTTTGGAACTGCTAACACCAGTGTCAGCATTTGCTGCCCTGGAGCCCAAGGACAGACATGCTCAGCCCTCCACTGCCACCAGTAGGGCCCAAAGACTGCCTATCTGACTTCCCATTCCCCAGCAAAAGTACACCTCAGCCTTCACTAATAACCACACTCTATGCCAATGAAGAAATAATAGATGCTGCTTACAGCTGAAGAAATCATACAGAGACTACACTGATGCATGTACCCAGAATCAAAGTGCCCTACACAACCAAAACCACAGATATGTCTTCAGGGAAAAAAAGCCTCCTCTATGAAAACAAATTCCAAAAAAATTGGAAGAAGCAATTATTACATCAGATGTGAAGACATGAACTTAAGGACACAGGAAGCATGAAAAAGCAAGAAAATATGACACTTCAAAGGAACACAATAGTTCTTCAGCAATAGATCCCAATCAGAAAGTAATTCACAAAATCCTGGAAAAAGAATTCAAAATTTTAATCATATAAAAGCTGAGTGAGAAAAGAGTTCTAAAAAACAATACAAAGAAATCAGAAAAACAATTTAGTGTATAAATGGGTGCTTTATCAAAGAAATAGATATTATTAAAAAAACAGAAATTCTAGAACTGAAAAATTCATTGAATGAAACACAAAACACATTCAGAAGTTGAAGTAATAGACTAGATCAGGTAGAAAAAAGAACATAAAAAATTGAAGATATTTCTTCTGAAATAACCCTGTCAGACAAAAATAAAGAAAAAAGAATAATCAAAGCCTTCATAACATATGGGGCACCCTAAAGTGACCAAATATTTGAGTTATTGGTATCCTGGAAGATTAAGAGAGAATAAATGGGTTAGAAAACCTACTAATAGGTGAAAACCTCTTAATTCTAGCAAGAAATTTAGACATACAAATATCCCTAAACAAATACAATGTAAAAAGGTCTTTTCCCATGGCACATTCTAGTCAAACTGTCTAAATTCAAAGACAAACAGAGAAATCTAAAAACAGCAAGAAAAAAGCATCTAGTGACCTATAAAGGAATGGGGACATCAGACTAACAGTAGATTTCTCCATAGAAATCTTATAAGCCAGGAGAGAATGGGATGATATATTCAAGTGAAAGAAAAAAAATATTGCCAACTAAGAAACAATATTCAGCATGATCTATCTTCATTTATCCTTTATCAATGAAAGAGAAATATTCTTCCTCAGACAAACAAAGCTGAGAATATTCATCGCCACTAGACCAGCCCTACAAGACATGCTCAAGTGAGCCCTCAATCTGGAATCGAAAGAATGACAATTACCAATGTGAAAATATGTGAAAGTATAGAATTTACTGACTAAGCAAACATATAAAAGAGGAAGAGAAAAAACTAGAATGCTACCAATACAGAAAAATCATCAACCTACAATGGCAAACGTTAAGAGAGAGACAGAAAAAAGATAAACAAAGAATACACTAAACAATCAGAAAACAATTAACAAAATGACAGAAACTAAACTTCACATATGAAAAGTAACTTAGAATGTAAACCAATTCTCCACTTAAAAGATAGACTGGCTGAATGGATTATTAAAAATGATCCAACTGTATGCTACCTACAAGAAATGCATTTTACCTGTAAAGACACATATTGACTGAAATAAAGAAACAGAAAAATATATTTCATGCAACAGAAACCAAAAGCAGGCAGGATTAGCTATACTTATATCAGATAAAACAGACTTTATAAGTCAAAAACACCAATTTTAAAAAGAGACAAAGAAGTTCACTACATAACGGTAAGTGATCAGTCCAGTAAGAAGATAAAAATTTTCTAAATGTATATGCACCCAGCATGGAAGCAGCAAAATTCATAAAGCAAATATTAATTGTTCTAAAGAGAGAACTAGACTTCAATACTGTAATATTGGGAGACTTCAACACCCCATTTTCAGCATTAGGCAGAATATCCAGACAGAAAATAAACAAAAAGAAACAGTGGATTTAAACTGAACTTTATCCCCGATGGACCTAACAGACATCTACAGAATATTTTATTAAATAAGTACAAAGTATACATTTTTCTTATCAGCAAATGGAATGTTCTCCAGATTGCCCAAACAGTGTGGAGATTTCTCAACAAACTAAAAATATAACTACCATACAACCCAGCAATCCCACTACTGAGTATTTTTGCAAAGGAAAATAAATTAATATATCAAAAGGTTACATGTGCTTCCATGTTTATTGCTTCATTACTTAAAACAGGAAAGGTATGGAATCAACCTAAGTGTCTACAAATGGATGAATGGATGAAGAAAATGTAGAATATATACACAGTGGAATACTATTTGGCCATAAAAATAATGAAACATTATTATATGCAGCAGCATGGATGGAGCCGGGGGTTATTGTGTTAAGTGAAATAAGCCAGGCACAGAAAGACAAATATAGCACTCATAGCTGGGAGCCAAAAAGTGATTGCGTAGAGGTAGAGGGTGTAATGAAAGATACCAGAGGCTGGGAAGGGTATATAGGTGCTAGAGGGGATAGAGAGATTGGTTAATGGATACAAACATATAGTTAGATAGAAGAAATCATTTCTAGTAATTGATAGAAGAGTAGGGTGACTGTAGTTAACAACAATGTACTGTAGTATTTTTTTGTTTTGTTTTATTTATTTATTTTTTTTTTGAGGTGGAGTTTTGCTCTTGTTGCCCAGGCTAGAGTGCAATGGCACGATCTCGGCTCACTGCAACGTCCGCCTCCTGGGTTCAAGTGATTCCCCTGCCTCAGCTTCCCGAGTAGCTGGGATTACAGACATGAGCCACCATGCCTGGCTAATTTTGTATTTTTAGTAGAGACGGGGTTTCTCCATGTTGATCAGGCTGGTCTTGAACTCCAGACCTCAGGTGATCCACCCACCTCAGCCTCCCAAAGTGCTGGGATTACAAGTGTGAGCCACCATGCCCGGCTGTACTGTAGTTTTAAAATAGGTAGAAGAGAGGACTTAAAATGTTCCCAACACATAGAAGTGATAAATACTCATGTGATGAATACCCTAATTACCCTGACTTGATCATTACACATTCTATTTATGTAACAAAATTTCACACATACCCCCTAAATATATACAAGCATAATATGTCAAAAAAATTTTAAGTGACTGTTTGAATTGCCTTGTCTGAGGCCGGGCGCGGTGGCTCAAGCCTGTAATCCCAGCACTTTGGGAGGCCGAGACGGGTGGATCACGAGGTCAGGAGATCGAGACCATCCTGGCTAACACCGTGAAACCCCGTCTCTACTAAAAAATACAAAAAACTAGCCGGGCGTGGTGGCGGGCGCCTGTAGTCCCAGCTACTAGGGAGGCTGAGGCAGGAGAATGGCATAAACCCGGGAGGCAGAGCTTGCAGTGAGCTGAGATCCGGCCACTGCACTCCAGCCTGGGCGATAGAGCGAGACTCCGTTTCAAAAAAAAAAAAAAAAAAAATGCCTGAATTGCCTTGTCTGCTAGTTGTATCATTGTTATTATTATGGTAATGTTTCTTTTGACTGATTTCCTTTTTACTGGTTATGAATACCATTTTTCTGCTTTCCTTTTTACTGGTTATGAATACCATTTTTCTGCTTCTTTTTATGCCAGGTAATTTTTGATTAGTTGCCAGACATTGTGAATTTTACATTGCAAAGTGCTAGATTTTGTCATATTCCCTAAATTCATGTTGGAATTTATTCTAGCATACGGTTGAGATCAGTTTGCTCCTTTTGAGCCTTGGCATTAAGGACCAAGCATAGTGTTTAGTCTCAAACCAACTTAGCCTTACTTCTAAGGCCAATCCCTTCTGAGGATTCTAGCCTGTGGCCTGTGTATTATGAGGGGATTCTACTTCTGCGGGTGTGTATGCAAATGCCTTCCAGTCCTGAGTAAAATCCAGAAACTGTCAAGCCAAGTGTTTTCTGGTGTTTTCTTTCTTTACTTCCCCCCCACCCCCAGACATGGAATTTCACTCTATGCATGCATACATCAGCTGAAGATTTTGTAAGAGTCCCCTGAATGTCTTGACCGACCATTCTCCCTCTCACACTCCCTTTAACTACCTTTACTCTGGTATTCTCTTCCACAAATTCTAGCTGATATGGTCTCCCAAATTCTGATATATGCCTGCTCACTTAGTAAGAATGCCAGGCTCTCTTTGTGTTTTTCTCTCTGCCCTGTAGACTAGAAATTGCCTCCAAGCAGTAAGTTAGTGTGATCATAGGATTCAACTTTTTGCTTTGCTTTTCTCATCAGTCATAGTCCTGTAATGCCTGTTGTCTGATGCTTAAAACAAATTATTTTATATATTTTGTCTGGGTTTCTAGTTGGTTTTGGTGGAATATTTTCACATCTGGACCTTGCTGATTCTGGAGGGACTGTCCTTCCTGGGGCTAGCTAATTCCTAGAGATAGCAAACATTTATCCAAGACACCTCTTAGATATTGAAAACAACTAAGCAGGAGCTCATATCCCAAACTCTTCCTTTGTCAGGATTTTACACTAAGCCACTATTTTCCTACTCTAATCACCTTAATTAAGTACCAGACAGCTAGAGATAGCCTTTGTACCCCAGAACCCAATACAACCATTCAAAGTAACCAATCCTAAGCCAGTTTACCCTGCTCTGCCCATTTCTGCCCACGGAACCATAATAAAGGCTCTTACCCATGTTTTCTTTCCACTCCCTTTGCCTCCTGACTGATCCTGATGCTTCGTCCTGTGGCCCCCTATGTGGTGTGGTATGCCCGCTCCTCTTGGGAACTGGAACAAACTGTCTTTTCAATAGTAATCCTCTCATGATCTGTTGGCCTCTTCATATTTGAATAATAAAACCTACATTTTGGGCTGGGCACAGTAGCTCATGCCTGTAATCCTAGCACTCTGAGAGGCCAAAGCAGGTGGATCACCTGAGGTCAGGAGTTCGAGACCAGCCTGACCAATATGGTGAAACCCCGGTCTCTACTAAAAATACAAAAAATAAGCTAGGTGTAGTGGTGGGCACCTATAATCCCAGCTGCTTAGGAGACTGAGGCAGGAGAATTGCTTGAACCCAGGAGGTGGAGGTTGCAGTGAGCCGAGATTGCACCATTGCACTCCAGCCTGGGTGAGAGAGCAAGACTCCATCTCCAAAAATACAAAATAAAATAAAACGTACATTTTGAAACACCTTCAGGCTTGCAAGCAGAGTTTAGTATATATATTTTCTTAAACAAGATAATGTCTATAAGCACCTGGCACATAACAATTATTGAACAAATGATTATTCATTCCTTAACTTGATCTCAGTATTTTAACACCTTGTCTTAACTCACTTATTGACTTCAGTTTCCTTACTTATTTAATGCTGCCATTCTTTCCCTATCTGCCAACTCCACTGCTACTAGTATGCTCACCTTGAAATCTTTATCTAGCTCTTCATATTTTGGGTTTTACTCCTTACTTAAAATATTATCTTTTATATTTAAATCTAACCCACCAGTCTGTGACATATTGAAATGCTGAAGGCTTACCTGCTGAACGTTTTATTTTCCATTTTTGTAGAATTTTTAAAATGTAGTATATTCTTTTTTCAAATCTCTCCAAGTAACCTGCAGATATCAATTTTTTTCTTATTTCCATCCTATCCCATTTTCCCAAGGTACAGTAAAAATTTCCTTCAAGCTTTAGCTTTACTATATTTAGCAAATGTATAACACTTCTGAATATCATTCCTTTTCCAATTTTGGGGGTAGCATACACATTCACAAATCTGATGATTTCCAATCCTGAATTTCTCCCAGACTGACCTCCCATATATTCTATGTCTTTTTTTAAAAAAAGTAACTGTAATTGTAAAATGTGAAAAATTGAGAGTAATGTGATACTTACCTTCCTTTTGTTTAACTTGATTTCTTAATTATGAGGAGGGTTTGGGTTTAGTATATTGGTCTTTAGACAGCTAACCAAACTAAAACTTTAAGTATTTTCCCTCATTGCTTACGTAGGTTGTAATAAAGCCTGGAATTTACAGTAATTTTTAAGATGTTGACAGCTGTGTTAAAATACCCTAGTAGATTTGGCATGAAAGCAAATGCCAGCTCTGAGGATGAAGATAACACCTCTGGCAAACACTGCTACTTTGATTCATTGTGACTAGCATTGTGTAGGTTGCATAGTCTTCCATGTAAATCATAAGAGGTTTAGGATCTGAACACCCTCAAAACACTCATGTGTTGAAATTTTACATACATTTTTTACTGGTTCTTATCTGAAGGACTCAATTCATTTTGCAAACCTCTAACAACTTATTTGTGGTAATGGGTGGGTCTGATTGACAGGTGCCATACTGTAAAGTGGAAACTGAGACACAGATACTTTTCTCAATTTTACTTTGGTGAAGAGTTTCTAGCAGTAGGAGAATGACAGATATTTGGATCTTTAGGAAATAATGGAAAAACCGAAAGATATTATTATTACAGAATGGATTTTGTGTCATTTTTGGTTCTCACTACAAAGGAAGATGGGAAAATGTGGTTTGCTAACTTTAGTACTTTATAGCCTAAGACAGTCTATGCTTTAAACCCCAGAGAGATTTTTTAGTACTTATTTCCCAGACTCTGAAGCCTAAGTGATCATTAGATGAAAACTGAATTTTTATTTTCTTATCTTATTATACCAGATTCTCAGGATAAAAGCTACTGACATATACTGTGACAAGTCACTGAATCCAAAATGCTATTTAAATTGTTGCTGAGTGGGTTAATTTTTATGAAATCAATTTCATGTTGTGGCTGGTGATAAACCTTGGCAAACTTTGATTGATATGTCTTTTTTTTTAACTCACTTTGCCTAAAAATTAACCTTCTTTAAAATTGATAGCGATATCTCATCGCTTTTAATTTGTATGAGTGAATTTTAAAAAGACTTTTTTTTTTTTTTTTTTTTTTTTTTTATCACTACATGATTGTCTTTTCTAGGAACTGTGTTGGGACCATAATATGCTTTTTACTTCAGGGATATATAAAATCGTTCCCATGATCATATATCCAACTTGCATGTGAATCAGTGCACACTGAAAGTAACCCTGAATGGAAATGTTTTCTTTTCTTTTCTTTTTTTGGAGAGTAGACTCTAAGATAAATAATAAAGTTTACACTCTGTTTTCAGAGTATAGAGTCTAGATCAGTGACAAGCAACGTAAGATGCACCTAACAAATTTTAATTGCCACCTTTTACCTTATACAAAGCCTCACAATTCAGACAGTGTAATAAAAATCTCCAGAAATAGACTTTAGAAATTTTTTTTTCCAGAAGCTGTGGATTGGAGGGGATTAACATGTGAGTGAGTCTGCCCCATCCCAAGTCCCGTAGCACGTTGGGGACTCATAGTCAAGTGAAGAGTGAAGCAACCAGGGACCACCTATCTATGTGGAAATGTAGTGGTCCTTTGTGATATTCTAGGGTCTAGAACTGCCCTTCTCAGCTTGAGCAAAGCAGAGAGAAAATCCTGCAAACATGGGAGGAAATCCAAAGCAAATAAGGGCAATGGTCCACATCTTATGTATCTTGCATCTTCAGTGCCTTTTACAGTGTCTGGCACCGAGTAAGCAGTTGGTTGTGGTGAATGGAATGATCTAACTCTAGGCCATCTTTGTTGTTAATTTTATTAACATGAATCATTTGGGACAACCCATTTCAGCTTATTAAAACTCAGTGTCACTATATGTAGTGTGGAAATAATAATAATCCCTACCTGAAAAGGATATTTTTGGAGTACTAATGATACAATGCATTTGTAAGAATATATCTTTCTGATGAAATTCAATTAGATTATTTTTATTTTACCAAAAAAGTATTTAGGTCTAGTCATTTTATTTTTTTCTGAACTGCACTATATATAATTTTTTAATATTAATAATCTAATTTCCATAAAGTTTACCCCCCAAGGATGTCCCCTTGTATTTTGTATCACCCTTTATGTTTTTTACGTAGAGAAATAGTTACAGGCTATGAACTTGTCAGACTCCATAAGCCTCTTTGTACTGGTAGCCATACTTTGCTTCTATGATACAGTGATCCTATCAGGAGTAGAAAGGCGATGGAACTCCTTGGAGTTCTACATGGCTTGAAAATATTCTTGCTACACCAGGGGCGTGTTTGGGGACACCCAGGAGCAACCTGAGAACTAATATTTGGTGGTACTTAGTACTTGTCAGCTTTGTGGCATATCTCATGTCTCCCTTTAATCCAGCCTCCTCTCTGTAGCTGGAGAATCATCTTTCTGTAACTCATCCTTGATAGAGGTGCTCACCTCCCTCACCAGCCTCCATCCTTCGAGGGCTTAAAAGCTTTCACTTTCTGGCTGGGCATCGTGCCTAAAGCCTGTAATCCCAGCACTTTGAGAGGCAGAGGTGAGTGGATCACCTAAGGTCAAGAGTTCGAGAACAGCCTGGCCGACATGACGAAACCTTGTCTCTACTAAAAATGAAAAATTAGCTGGGCATGGTGGCACCTGCCTGTAATCCCAGTTTCTCGGAGGCTGAGGTCGGAGAATCGCTTGAACCCAGGAGGCAAGTGAGCTGAGATAGCGCCGTTCCACTCCAGCCTGGGCAACAAGAGGGAAACTCCATCTCAAAACAAACAAACAAACAAACAAACAAACAACTTTCACTTTCCTATTGCCCCCATAATAATGTTCAAATTTCTTGGCATAGAACAGAAAGAACTTTATTACTCAACTCCTGGTTCAGACTTTCAATATCTAACCTTCACCCTATCCCATACACACTACCACAAGCCAGTTTATGCTCCAACCTACCGAATTACTTTCAGTTTCAGAAAAGCTTCCTTCTACACATACACTTACACATTCATGCACACACCCACAGAGACCCTTGTTCCTTGTAACTCCTACACATCCTAAAGTTCCAGCTTACATGTCATTTCCCACAGGAATCCTTTCTGAATTGGCTAGGACAGAGTCAGGTACCTTTCTATGTATGACCTTAGTTCATAGTAATTACCATGTACATAACACTTGTCTATCATATCATAATAGCTAGTCCTACTGTATGGGATGTGTCAATTTACTGGCTACCTTCCTTCTAAAGTATAATCTCACTGAAGGCAGAGACTATATCTCATTCGTCATGGTATTCTAAAAGCCTAGCACTGTTCCTCATTTGTTGTAAATGCTTAATTTGTATTGAACAATGGCTGGATGGCTGAATGCATTATTAGTTTTATGTGGTATCCTTGGAAAATTGTGAATCTGTGCTTATACGTCAGCAAAACAAGGAGTCAAATTTGAATAACTTCTTTACACCCTATAGATTATAAAGAATTTATAATTAGGCCTTATTTTAAAAATAATTTCAGGTTGGGCAATACAAATAATACTGAATCTTTGTACCTAAGCGTTCCAACCCAATAAATGTCAAACAGTGATGGTCACATCCCATTGAGGCATATGGAAGTTAACTGCAAGAGTTTTAATAGAGTCAAGAATGCTGGACATTTTGCTGAACTGGGAATTGGTGGAGTGTTGCAAAACTGGATTAAATATACATGTGTCCCCCACCTCCCCAATTCCTTTTCATAGAATTGGGAAGACATTTGCCAGAACTCTAGAATTTTAGAGTTATATCATTTAGAACTACTTTAGGTTCAAATAGTTTATGTAGAAACTATGTTTTCCTCATCACTTATGAAATAGTCAAACTCTAATGATTGTTGTTTTTCAGAAAACAGTTGACCAACACTTCAAGATGTCTGAAGCAGGGCAAATGCATAAGAAAAAGCAGGAAATGATACATGTTTTAGTAGATTTTAACAAAAATGAGAGAGCATAGATTCTTTAGTGAAACTGGTTCAATTTCAATGACCTGTTTTGTGTCACAGGGTCATGAATTTTTAGGAAAACAATGGATTACAGTGAATTTTTAATAACAGCACACAGAAAATTTTTTTTGAGCCAAGAATCTGTGGTCAAACAAGGAATTATTTCCTAAAAGCACCAGTGTAAGGCCAAGTATATATTTGCTAAATGTATTTATTGACAGCATCCGATTTGGGCTTTGAACAAAATAATTATGAAAATTTGGTTTCAGTTTGCCAACTGGGTACTGTGGAAACACATGTACAGAGTACCAGTGTAATTGCTACCATAGATATGCCCAGAGACCTTTCCTTTGATATGCCCAGAGACCCTTCCTCTGGACAGATTCTGTACATTCAAGTACATGCCTATAAAGTTAAAGACACACCAGCAAATTCTTTAATAGCCAATTACTTTGATTTAGGGGAGAGTTGTCTCTTCTGTTAATTGCCTGCTCTTATGTTCATTGCAATGTTTCCTAACCACCTGTTTGCTCTTGATGACCTACTTATGAATATCATGGCCCCAGAGAATGGACAAGGAATATGAAATCCCCTGGATATTCTGTTTTAAGGGTGACCACTGACTCAGAAGATGAGTTTGAGGTTATTTTTTGAAGGAATTTTCTGTAGACTGATGAAGAAAGGACAGGAGCAACCCCATATATATAGATATATATATATATATATATAGATATATAGATATATAGATATATAGATATAGATATATATATAGATATGTAAATATCTATATATATATCTATATATATATAAATATCAATATATATATCTATATATATATAAATATCAAGCAGTGATGGTCACACCATTGAGACACATGGAAGTTGACTTGGCACACATCTTAACAGAGTTTAGAATGCAATAACTCTAATCTCTGAAAATTTAGAGTGATTGCAGCAGAAAACTTTGAAATCAAATCAAGAAGCAGTAGGATGCCCCCTTTCATGCCAATCTAACATACCAAGGCTTGGGATAGAGCAAAGGGACTTGAGGGAATGAGGAAAGCTGAACAATGGGAATAAACAAACTCTTTCTTCCATGTTTAAAACTTTATAATCTTTAAAGATATTAGATTTTGTATTAAAACACTCTTTTCTTTTGAGATCCTGAGGTAACTTTCAATGTGGAAATGCTATAAATACAATGCTGCAATGAATATCTTCATGTATACAAACTTCTACTTTTGTTGAACTATTCCTTTAAGTTAAATTATTTATTTCGTTCCTGAAAAGATTAGTGTGCATTCAGATTATTGTGAATTCCTAATAACTACAGGTTTAGACATACTTCAACATTGAAATATGGAGAAAAACTGAACAAGATTTGTATTTTTTTCTGCAATACAAATAATACATATTCTTTAAAAAACAATTAGAAGGTAAAGATAGCAACAAAAATGTTATAATCTCACCATCTAGATATAACCATTGATAGGTATACATATTTCCTCTCTTTCTCTCCCTCTCTTTTTCTCTCTCTCTTTGTGTGCATGTGGAGGGGGGCTTTTATGTATCTATCTATCTGTCTCTCTCTTTATTTATTGATAATCTTAAACAAATTTGTTCATAAGTTATATACTCAAATAAATCGAAAACAACATATTTTGTTTTTACACTGAAATGTAAATTTCAGAGACAGAAATTTTCTTCTTTTCTTTTTGTATTCCAAAGAAACTAGCTGAGTGTGAACAGAAGGTGCAAAAGAATAATAGAATTTTGAAGTTTAATGTTAGACATTATCTGATTTATTCAATTTATTTTATGTATGGGTAAATGGGTAGAGACATGTTGTGATTTTTCCTAGAGTCACATGGCTAATTTGTTGTTAGTTGAAATTAGAGCAGAGGTCACTCATTACCTGATCCAGGGTTTTAATCTCAAAAACCACTTATTGAGATTAATTTTTATACTTCTCCTGATCTTTCTAGAACCTACTATTGAACTGGTTATATACACAGTACTGTTAAGAACATTGTCATGTTGAGATTTCTTTAGAACTCTTTTTCTATTGAGATGGAATTCATATAATGTACAGTTATACATCTTAAAGTGTACAATTTAGTAGCATTTAGTGCATTCACAATGTTATATAACAATAACATCGCTCTAGTTTCAAAACTTTTAAAATAATTTCTGTATCCATTACCCTTTTCCTGTTTGCCCTTAGAGTACTGTGCTGGCAGCGATTGCTGCTGCACTTTTTTCTGAATGAGAAAAGGGTAAGTAATCCCTCCATACTCTCGATTCTGTCAATCCTCTGGCAACCACTAACATGTTTTTTGTCTCTATGAATTTTCCTATTCTGGATATTTCTTATAAAAGAAATCGTACAGAATTTGACCCTTTGTGTCTGGCATCTTTGACTTAACATAATATTTTCAAGGTTTGTTTGTATTTTAGCTTGTATTTCATTCTTTTTTATGGCTGAATAATATTCCATTGTATAGATATATCATAATTTGTTCATTCCTTGATCTGTTGATGTACATTTTTTCTTTAAAACTTTAACAAACAAAATCTATGTTTAGTCACTCAAAGCTTGCAATTGTAAGTTCCATAATTTCCAATTTAATCCCAGATCAGATTAATTATATTTAACATTCCTTTGCCATTTTATCCTTCTTAAGTTGATGGACTCACGTTTCACTGCTGCAGTGTTTTTCTGTCACATATGTAATTAATTCCCAGTATTTCCACTTTTAGAATGTTGTTACCATGTAGAACCTTTGTTTGACTTCTACTTATAAATATCTTTTAATGACTTTTGACTGCCGTCTTCCACTAACATTTGTAAAGTATGCTGTTGAGTATATTGTTGAGTATTGTAAAGTATATTGTGCTAGGCTGAAAATGGTCCTCCAAAGATGTTCACATTCTAATTCCCTATACTTATAAATCTTACCTTATATGACAAAAGGGAATCATCTCGGTGCATCTCGGTGAATCATCTCGGTGCATCTGATATACTTACAAACTTCATAAGAGAGGGGTAGGAGATCAAATAAAGTAGCAAGATATGTAAGGACAGAGTCAAAGGGCCAGGAGCCAAGAAATGAAGATAGCCTTTGGAGATCAAAGAAGGCAAGAAAATAACTTCTCCCCTGAAGTCTCGAGAAGGAATGTAGCCCTGCTGACACTTGGATTCTAGATTTCTGATCTCTGGGATGTAAGAGAATAAGCTTGTGTTGTTTTAAGCTACTAAGTTTGTGTTAATTTGCAACAGAGTAATAGTAAACTAAGATATTCCACTAAAGAGATGCAATTTTAAACAAGTCTAAAATTAACCATATTCATAAACATATATATTAATATTTAACTTACATATTATTATTGTTGATAATATTCATTAATGTGACAACATATTGCTCCTCAGTATAGCTTCTAAACAAAAATAAAGAGCTAGATTGTTATAAGGAATGGGACTGATAGCAAAACTTTTTCTGCTTTGGCATTGAATAAAGCTCTTAACAATTAGGAAAAGTAATAGTTTTCAAGCATGTTTCAACATTGGGTTCTTTGGATTCCTTAAATCCTATGTGGAGGTTCTTTAGTAATGATATACTTTTTAAAAATGTTGTGTTTCAAAATGTTCATGTTCAATATCTCCTTTTTCCTGTCCAAATCCACACAGATAAATGTGAAATAAGTGTCTAAATTTTCACTCTGGACTCTGTAGGGAGAAACTGGACTGCTCTTGAACTCACAGGTGAGAAGAAAATGATATCACTTATTTTCTTTACAGAATGAAAAAACAATAACACTTATTAAGAAACATTCTGCCAAGGTTAAGGGCTCATTGAATATGAAAACAAAACTCAAACTCTTCTTTGCTTGGAGTTTTTCTAAATTTGCCCTTAAATCCTTGTATTTTTCTTATCTTTTAGCCAACTGGATGATCATGATTCATGTGCCTTTAATCACAGGAGCTTCTTGAAGCTCCTTTTCACTACCTCAGAGGCAGCTGCTCCTCAGTGATGTCATGTTTCCTTCCTGACCTTGGGAGTGCCATTTAGAGGCAACCGTTTCCAGGGACTGAAAGGCTTCTGTATCTCAAGTCATGCTACCAAAATAGTCCATTAGCTGTGCTTTTCAACTTAGTTACGTCATAATGAATCAGTCTCTTCTCCTCTGAACAGTGTTGATGACTTTTCCCTACCTTTGTCAATTTCAGTATAAATGTGTACCCGCCAAGGCATCAGGAGCGGACTAAGGAAATCCTATAGGAGAACAATGACAGGAAATTGACATAGCCATTAAGATGTCTGGAAAAATTAAGTTAGAAGAAAGTGGGGCTTGGCTTATTGCCATTTTTGGAATAAGGAAAAAACTGCAGGCAGGGATGTCTCTAGAAAAGTTAACATAAAACTTAGAATAAGCATGGTTGTGTGCAAATTGAATTAAAATAAAGGATAATAATATGATAAATAGGAATAATAGCAGAAAATTACTTTTGGTGGGGAAGGGAAAGTAATAAACGTTGTAAATTGAGATTCAGATTTTTTTTTTTTTCTTTTTTAGGAACAAAGATTTCCCTGACCTTGGAAGCAAGTGCTGATGAAATTTCTCAGCACAGAGCTGATTCACTGAATTGAGGAATTAGAGAAAGGAAAGATTTGTTTTTCTTAAACATCTGTAAGGAAATATTAGGTTAAATATTTATAGGTTCAGAGAGAAGTCTATAATTACAAATCTTAGATAAATAAATGCAGTGTGTTAGAATCTGGTAACTTAGAAAAAATGACCTCATTCAGGAATAGGAATTCCTATAGGAATAGGAAAAAATGACCTCATTCAGGAATAGAAATTCCTCATACAATAGGAAGCAACTTTTACATTTTTTAAAGGAAATTCATCAATGATTATTTTGACCTCATCTCCATGTATCAGATGCTCAAATTTAAAGTCGATTAGGGAAATGAGTAACAATGAAAGAAAACTCTCATGAATGACTGTATGAAGCATGTGGGAATATATCATGCTTAAATTTATCCTTCTGCTGTAAAAACGTACTTTCTTACTTTTGCCTGTTGACTTTGAATTATTTTCTTCCGGATTGGAGAAGATTACATGAAGTAAAAATTTAGCTCAGTAAAGAGTAGCTTGATACAGTCAATCATAGAGATTGGCAACTTCATTGATTTCAGAGTTGGGACAGACCTTCAAAACAATCTAACAAAATTCTCTCATGCACAGTTAAGAAGCTGGGGCTCAGAGCACTTAAATGACTTACCTGGAATCAGACATCACTAGAATAAGTACCAGGATTATATACCAGGTTTCCTGATTTCCAAGCTGGTAAATTCCATATAAAACATATTGGATCAATAAACTATTCTATTAATTAATCTTGGAACATCATAGTCAAAAATATGAGTCAAATGCTTTATCACATATCATCCTCAAGGCTATAGTAAAAAATATGCCTCATGGTAAGTAAACAATGGCTACGTCTCTGTATGCGGTAACAGAAAAAAGTGCTGTGAGAGGCCCATTTGGGGGACATTGCGTGGTCAGTTTGTCAGCTGAGTGAATGCTTCCTATAATCCCTTGCCACTTAGAACCTAAGGGCCTTGGGACAGTCAACTGTATCTACCTGATCCTTTGGTCAGTGGATCTACCACTGTCTAAGCCTTTATTTAGATTTTAAACATAAGTAACACAGGTAAATAGAAAAAGTCAAAGCTCAGATTAAAGAAAGGTAGCCATATAATGTGTTAGGTTCAACCGTTTGCCTGTTGCAAAAGGGTAAAAGCAAAGCCATTTTTCTGGTTTCCAGTGAGATCAGGAAAGTCCAAGTTCCTGAGAGCAGCAGAGGAGACTTTATCCCAGAATCTAGAGAAGAAACGTTTCCATACATTGTTTCTCCTACTCTCAGTCAGGAGTAAGTCTAATAATTGTATCTCTAGCTGCACAAGTTTATGCATTTATTTAAAACCATGTATTGAAGGCAAGATATTTAATCTTTTTCAAGTTTCAGATTCCTCATCTAAAATAGGTACATTATTAGGACCAGGTTCAACTTTGTTGTGAGGATTAGATAAGCTTGCAGGCAAAGCTCCTGGTACAGTCCCTGGCACATAGGAAGTGCTTAAATATCAGTAATGGTGATGTTGTAGAAAGAGGAAGAGGAGCTCACGAAGTTCTATTCCAGATGCTAAAGGAGCAGACGTAATCCTTGACCACAATGTAAACTTCCTGAAAGAAACCCTGTGGTGGCAGGATATGCTGTACTAAGTTTTATTTTGTTGTTGTTGTTTTAAAGCAGAAGGTTTTTGGATTATTTAACTTAGAAAACCTTCACACTACACTTGTTGGAGGTGTTCTCTCAATAACTAGAAATAAATAAATATTTATTTTATGAGAGAGTGAATCCAGGATAGATTTTATTATTAATAATCAATCCACTTTCCAAAAAGAATTTGAAGTAACTTATAATAAAAGCTATAGGCACCATGGCATCATTAAAACAAAGATTAAAAAATGAAGTGATTTGGAAAGATGCTTGAACCAGAAAGCCTTGATTAAGGATGGTTACTACAGTGGCACATAAAACTTACTGCAGAATAGTTCTTGGTAGTGATAATTCTCTTTATAAACGAAATGAGGCATATCAATTTATATTAGCTACATTTTCCCTGTGAGGTGAAATTTATCATGCAGATAGTATCCTCAATGGATTTTATTGGCTAAAGTTATTTCTTTTATAAACCTTCATAAAACTTGAGGGCTTAGTGTTTAAAATTTACATTGTCTGAAGGCATTCTATAGGAAGCAACAGTAATCAAAGGTGAAACAGTTTATAAAGTTGACTTTCTGATAGTTCAGGAAGAGAAACTTAGATTGATTGGTGAGAATATCACACATGCATTACAGTCCCTGTTTTGTATTTATTGACTAATATAGATTTTGAACAAATCGAGAGAGCAATGAATATGACAGTCATCATATTTGCCTAAAATATCGTTATCGTTATTGTTATTGTGAGCTAGAGGAGATCCAGCTGTTTTCAATAAAATGCTAGACACATATTTGACAAATTTATCTATTTTGTTACAAAAATTAAATAACCTGGCTTGAGTTATTATTCAAATTAAACGGTGACATTCACAGGTGGATTACAGCCAATCAAGTGGTGCAAGCAAGGCAAAGAAGTTTCCCCATATCCTTTCTGGATCTCAAATGCTCACTCCCTTGAAACCTCAGAGGTCCTTACCATCGAGCAGAAATTCCTAACCAGGAATCAGCAGCAAAATTACATGAAGAATTTCTTCAGAATACTCTTCACATACCTCCCAAATTTCAATCCTCAAGAGTGAGGCTTGGGTGTGAATATTTTAAAAATAAAATTCTCAAAAGATTGTGTTGCAAATCCTGAATAAGAGCTCTGTCCTCAGAGTATCAAGAGATGTGTGGCTTCTAAAGAGGATGTAAAGGCAGGAGTTAGCTTCTGCTATTTAACTGCTTTTGATATAGTTCTTCTAGAATATTTTTTTGAGGAGAACAACATTTCTATAGTTCTAAAACTTGGGTTAGCTGCACAATATACTGAACTACAAGTAAATGGGGTTCCTGTGAAATGGATTTATTTATAATTATCCCTCTGCATGTCACAAACATGCCAAACACTTTTGGTTTTGGTGAAATGGTCTTGAGCTTGGTAATAAGCTCAGGTTAACATGCTATTTAAGGGCACTTCCAGAAAGCCACACTGATATTATGTGATCAGTAGAGAGAAGAATGTTTAACTTCCTGTTTGACATGGTAAGAAGGCACACGTTCTGTAAGAAATAATTTTTATTTATTTAATGCCCACTTCATTCTAAAAAAGACTTGAAGTAGTGTGCAAATCCTTCAAGAGTAAGTTGGAGAAGAGGAAGTCTGGAATAGAGTCCTGTTTTATGCCATCTTCTTTTGATATTTGATCCACCATTGAGTCAATTTCCATTCATTTTATTTCCTTTGATGGTTTGAATATGAAATCATTTTGGGCTATCTGCACTCTTTCCCTTGGGATCTAGTTTCATGGCTATATAGAAATGACTTCTAAATTTACATCTTCTGCTCCAAAGTTTCAACTGACTGCTTAAAAATCTCCACTTGCGTGTTTAGTAGCAAATAAAATGTATATGTCCAAGACAGATCTTTTGATTCCTTACCTCCCTCACACTGATCTTTCTTTTTCTAGTCTTCCCCATTTTTGTTGCTTATTTTAAAACCTTTGTATTCTATGTCTCTCCATCTCCTTGCCACCATCCCTGGCAAGCTACTACCTTGGAGTATTCTAACAACTTCCACAGTAGTCTGTTTCCACTTTTGTATGCTAGCATCCATTTTTTGCAGAGCAACCAGAGAGATGTTCTTATTACAGCCCAACTAACATTTCATTTAAGAGGATCCTTTGAGAAAGGTTTTAGCTACTGTATCCATTCAAATATATTAAGGCTAATATTGGTAAAATTTAAAAAGAAAACAACATTGAGGCTAAGAAGAGTTTTTTAATCAGCAAAATACAGGGTGAATGACACTGATCCATAAAATCAATATTTATGAGTAACCCACTTCAATTTAAAACTAATAAGGGTTGATGTATAAACTTTGAAAGTAGTTGGTATAACAAAATATTTAAAATATTCTGCCTTGCTAGCTCATAATACCACCATAATTTTTCAGGAAGAGTTCAAGAAGAGGATTCAGAAGAATAGTCACTTGTTGATCCAGTTTGTTCTGGAAGTAGATGCTTTCTAAAATACCTCTTTGCAGTGGTATACAGATTTCATATATATTTAATGTTTTCCCTGAACACTCTATCATATGTGAGAACTCAATCATGCCAACCTTAGTTCTGCCAACCCCTGTGCTTTTAAGAAACACAGCTCCTGAGTTGGTGCAAGATTTCTGTAGCTTCATATGACTGGAAGGTAAGATGTGAAATGGGGATTGGTGTCAGATGAAGCAGAAGTCAGGCCGTATATCTTTCAAGTGATGTTAAGAAGCTTAGAATTGGCCGGGCGCAGTGGCTCAAGCCTGTAATCCCAGCACTTTGGGAGGCCGAGACGGGCGGATCACGAGGTCAGGAGATCGAGACCATCCTGGCTAACATGGTGAAACCCCGTCTTTACTAAAAAAAATACAAAAAACTAGCCGGGCGACGTGGTGGCGCCTGTAGTCCCAGCTTCCCCGGGAGGCTGAGACAGGAGAATGGCGTGAACCCGGGAGGCGGAGCTTGCAGTGAGCTGAGATCCGGCCATGGCACTCCAGCCTGGGTGACAGGGCGAGACTCCGTCTCAAAAAAAAAAAAAAAAAAAAAAAAAGAAGCTTAGTATTTATCCTGAAAGCAATGAGAATACAATTTACTCTCAATGACTTTCATTTGTTCTTATAAATCCTGCTGCTAAGTGAAAAGTCATTTATTAAGAGAAAACTTCCATTATTTCTTTTTTTCTTTTCTTTTTCTTTTTTTCTTCTTCTTTTTTTTTTTTTTTTTTTTTTTTTTTTTTTTTTTGAGACAGAGTTTTGCTCTTGTTGCCCAGGCTGGAGAGCAATGGCACGATCTCAGCATCTCAGCTCACCACAACCTCCACCTCCTGGGTTCAAGCAATTATCCTGCCTCAGCCTCCTGAGTGGCTGGGATTACAGGCACACACTACCATACCCAGATAATTTTGTATTTTTAGTAGAAACAGGGTTTCTCCATGTTGGTCAGGCTGGTCTGGAACTCCCGACCTCAGGTGATCCGCCTATCTTGGCCTCCCAAAATGCTGGGATTACAGGGGTGAGCCACTGTGCCTGGCCAAAAACAAACTTCCTTCCTTCCTTCCTTCCTTCCTTCCTTCCTTCCTTCCTTCCTTCCTTCCTTCCTTCCTTCCTTCCTTCCCTCCCTCCCTCCCTCCCTCCCTCCCTCCCTCCCTCCCTCCCTCCCTCCCTCCCTCCTCCTTTCTTTCTTTCTTTCCTTTCTTTCTTTCTTTCTTTCTTTCTTTCTTTCTTCTTCTTTTCTTTCTTTCTTTCTTTCTTTCTTTCTTTCTTTCTTTCTTTCTTTCTTTCTTTCTTTCTTTCTTTCTTTTTAATTTAACAGAGTTTAACTGAACAGTTTGAGAAGTGGGCAGCCTCCTCAGCCGGAGTAGGCTCAGAGACTCCAGCATAGTCATGTGGTGGAAGAAGATTTATGGACAGAGAAAGAAAAGTGGCATACAGAAAACAGAAGTGAGGTATAGAAACAGCCAGATTGGTTACAGCTCCATATTTGCCTTATTTGAAAGCAGTGTCAAGAGTTGACCTCTTTTGATTGGCCAAAATCCAATGATTGTCACAAGAGTAGGTCACAGTCTTGTTTACACATCTAGGTAGGTTACAATTCACTAAGTACAGAATAACCTTTAGGTCAAGCTTTAGGAGGCGGCTTTAGGCTAAATTTGATTTAACAATGTTAATGACATATTTATGATAACTATATTTTTGAAACAAAACATATTTGGTGGGAAGAATGAAATCATTGCAGGACTTTTCCTTAGTTCAGCTAAAGATAAGGCTCTTGTCCATCCCACAGCCACAAAAATTTAGGCTTGCAGATGGTTTAAAGGGTGAGTAAAGCAGGGTTTTATTAAGTGAAAAGGGAAAATAAAGGGTTGGGGGAACAGGGATCCTCTGCAAGGCCAGAGTCCCCTGCCAGAGTGCTTCCCACCAGGCTGCGCGAATCCCAGGTTCACATAGGAAAAGGAAATGCCAGGCTCTTCCCTGCTGCAGACTCCCGAGGCTCCACCCCAGTGGGCAGGCTGGTTGGAGTTTCTCCAGGGACCCTCTCCCATCTGGCTGTCAAAGAATTATTTTAGAGTTTTATAAAACTCTGAGAAATAAAAATGAAATCCTAAGTCATCCAGCTGACTAAATGGATGCACCACCTCTTGGCCAAGGGAACCCCAGAGAAACCTCGAAAACTGAGTTCCTGACATGATGTGTTGTTATACCCTCTCCATTGCTAAACACCATTAGGATTTCCTTACTACAGGTTAAACAGAAATCAGCCCTTTGGAAGGACCAGCTGCACTGCTGATATCAACCAATGGTCTGACACTGCGCCTTCCTTTTGCAGTTTCTGCACAACTAACCAGCATTCCTTCCTGATTACAGACTGCCCACAATGGAGTGGTTCTGGCCAGTTTACAGAGGATGCACAGTGAGGGTTTCTGTGTCCTCTGTTTCACCTTTTGATGTCAGAGGACAGAAAACTCCACCCTCTGATCATGCTAATGCTGCCAATTTTTGCACATGCATCCCATGGAGAGGCATGAAGCTCAACTGAGCATGTGCATGTTTCTCCTTTCATGACTATTCATGACTCCTCCTATAGTTTATTGAATACATATACTTGGCCATCCTATTCAACATAAATGACCATCTTATTCTTCTGACCCTCAGTGTCTGTTTTTGGCTTCTGGCCAGAGACTACATGTCTCAGTCTGTCAGAATGACCATCCTGCAGGCAGCAATCTTTTAGGAGAAATAAAGCTCTTCTTTGCAAATTTATTAATCTCAGAATTCTTCAGTTGACAACTGTAATGTTTGGCTTAATAGAAAACAGCTGGATTCTTCTACTTGTCTCTTCATTCCATCTGTTGCAATATGTTGTTTTCATTGGAGTAGATGAAGAAAACCCAGGCTCACAGAGTTATGTAGTTGGAAAAAGAACAATACATATCTCTGAAGAGATCTGGGGGACCTAGAGGTTCACTTTTTTTTTTTTTTTTTTTTTTTTTTTTTTTTTTTTTTTAGGCAGGGTCTTGCTGGAGTGCAGTGGCACGATCTTGGCTCACTCCAACCTCCACCTTACGGGCTCAAGTGATTCTCCTGCCTCAGCTTCCTGAGTAGCTGGGATTACAGGTGTGCGCCACCATGCCCAGCTAATTTTTGTATATTTAGTAGAGACGAGGTTTCACTATGTTGGCCAAGCTGGTCTCAAACTCCTGACCTCAAGTGAACCATCCGCCTCGGCCTACCAAAGTGATGGGATTACAGGCATGAGCTGCTGCTTCACCTTGAAAGCTACTGGGATGAAGAAGCTCTTCTCATACTCCAGCAACTCCATATAACATCTGGATGGAGAAGATAACCAGATTTGCTTGTTTGGCGTCTGCTTGTTGATCACGCCGGTGCCTAGATCTCCACCCAGTTTAACAGTTAAGACACCACTCCCAAAGGAAACATCATAGTCCTCAAAGGTGTATGGCTTGTCTGCAAGGTCTTCAAAAAACTCTGCTAAAGAGTCCAGCGTTTCCTCTGCTAGTCTTTCATAGGTGGTGTCATCTAGAGAGCCTAAGTGGCCCAAAGTTCCCGATTTCCTCAAATTCATCAAATAGACACTCTGTTTTTTGACATTCCGAATCTGGTTGAGGCCACGGCGTGGAGGGGTGTGCAGGTTGCATCGATGCCAGTGTGCAGGCTCCGGCGGCCTCAGAGCGGGGCCAACTCTGCCGGCCGCGGGGCCCGGGTGAGGGTCTGGGCCTGGGCGGGGCTGGGGGACGCCAGGAGGCCGGCGACTGCGTGGCGCCTGAGAGTCCACGTGCTGCTCCGGGTCTGCCCAGTTCCATCATTTCTAATGAAAGATGTTATTATGTGTTCCACCTCAAATCAATGTACACAAACAATTTTTGCATAAGAAAGACTACATATCACTTGAACAACGAAAACAAATTTCTGTAAGTGAGAAATAAGATGTCATTCAAATACTACTTTCACATCAAATTTTTCTTTCTCTGTCAAGTCTTTGCCTGAAACTTTAATGTCTAAATATTATTGTTTATAGTGTATTTATTTAATGTGTTATAAAAAATTGTTATACTGATAAGAAAAAGTTTTCTGAAAAATAACTCTTCAAGAACCATGATGGCAATCGTTAATGGTCATTATGGAATGTAAGTCTTTAGCAGTGATAAAGGATATTAAGCGAGGAATAATAATCAGGTTTTTTTGTTTTGAGTAGAATTGATTGTAGACAAGAATTATGTAGCTGAAAGAAGTAAGATAGAATGAATGAATTGCAGAGCTAGTTGACAAATAAATTTGACAGGACTTTTTGTTGTGTCAAAGAAATTGTTGACAGAGAATTCTCAGTGTTAGCAACTTTATGGGTGATAAAGTGCTCACTGAAATCAGTCACACAGGGACAGGTTAGGGAGAGAGATGATAAACTCTATGTAAAACTGATTTTGAAGCCTCTACAGGAAACCTGCATGGAGATGTCCAGTAGAGAGTTACATAAATTTTGAGCTCAGGAATGAGATCATGGCTGAAGTTAGAGGTTTGATAGTCATTATCAAATGGTGTTTGCATTCAGGTGACTGAATGGTATTGCTTAGGGTGACAGATAAAGGTGACACAGAGGAGAATCTAAGCACCACCAAATTTTAAAAGATGGGCATAAGTAGAGTTCACAAAAGACACTAAGAAGTAGCTTCTAAAGACAGGAGGAAAACCAAGAGAGGGTGAAGTCACAGAAATGAAGGAAAGGAAGCTTTTTAAGAAGAGAGAGTAGGCTGGGCACAGTGGCTCACGCCTCTAATCCCAGCACTTTTGGGGGCCGAGGTGGGCGGATCACGAGGTCAGGAGTTTGAGACCAGCCTGGTCAACATGGTGAGACTCCATCTCTACTAAAAATACAAAAAATTAGCCAGGCATGATGGTGCATGCCTGTAGTCCCAGCTACTTGTGAGGCTGAGGCAGGAGAATTGTTTGAACACGGGAGGTGGAGGCCAAGATTGTGCTATTGCACTCCAGCCTGGGCAACTGAGCAAGACTCTGTTTCGGGGAGTGGGGGGAAAGAAGAGAGAGTCTAATATTCAGTGGTGAGATGAGTTAAAACTACAACATGTTTGTTGGATCTAGCAACAAGAGAATCCCACGTTATCTTGATAAGAATAATCTCAATGGGATATCTCAGGTCAGAAGCTACTTGGAATGTGTTGAGGAATGTGTTAAATTAGAAGGAAACTTGAGAGAATCACCTGGTATAGCTGATATCCTTATACATAAAAGTCAGAACATTTGTATTCAGAAACTCCTTTGGAAAGGTCTGATAGCACCTATTGTGTTTCCACAAACTTCTTATCTGCACAAGGAGAGATGAAAACACCTCTTAACATTTATTTCACTCTTTCTCTTTTTTTGTTTGATACAGAGTCTCACTCTGTTGCACGGCTGGAATACAGTGGCATGATTATAGCTCACTGGAACCTCAAACTCTGAGCTCAAGTGATTACTCTGTCTTTAATTTTCCAATCTAAACAGTGGCTAACTTAAATTTTATTTTACTGAATTTAATTTACAAACTTAACTTGATTCTTAGTATATTATAGATTTATGTCTCAATAACAAAATATTTTGCATGACTGGAATAATTTTTGATGGGCAAACAGATCCTCTCCTTTGATAGCTTCACACAAGTTAATCCTCAAGCGTATAAATTCATGTTGGTGTTTACTTGGACAGAATTTGAACATGGATACCAAGTATGTTTTAAAACAATTACAAATAATCTTAGGAAAGACAGAAATTATAGACTTGAAACAGTTTTTTTTTCCTCTGAAAAATATAATTTTTTAAAGTTTGATTGTTTAATTAGAGATTGTGTTCTTAGATTAATATTAGATGTTTTTAAATGTAATTTTTATGTCACTGTCCAATTTGAAAAATACTTTTAGCTATGCTCTTTCAATTCCTTTAACAACCATGTCAAGTAGATATTATCTTAAGTAATTTCTCCATAAATTGTACTCTTAGTAAGTGTAGTCAGAATGAAAAAGAAAATCTAAGTCTCGTCATTCAAAGTCTTCTGATGTCCAATTTAGAAACACCTGAAGTTTTATTCAGACATATTTGTACTTACTTATAAACTGTTCTAACTAGGACTTGAGATGGCTCAGAGGATGCTATTATGCAAATAATAGCAAGATAAAATAATTAAAAATAAGTAAGAGAGAAGATGAAAAGGAAAATAAGGCATAATGGAGCTAGAATATTAGGTCATTATATCAAACACATGTCATGTAGCCACATAAATGCCCCAAGAGACAAACCATGCATTATTTCTTTTTTTAATATAAAGCAGCATAGGTTACATAAGTGCACAAATCTTAAATGTACAGCTCAATGACTTTTCTCACATAAATGTGTGTATAACCACCCCGATCAAATTATAAAACATTCTCATCAGCCTGATGTCATCTTTATTTTTCCTCTAAAGGTAACCACTATTCTGACTTTTATCATGTGTTAGTTTTGCTTATTTTTGAACTTCATATAAATGGCATTATACAGTTTGTGTCTGATCGCTTTTGCTCAACAGAATGTCTTTGAGATTCACTTTTCTCTCACTTTTGTTTAGAATTTTGTTATATGAACATATGACAATTAATTTATACATTCTACTACTGTTGAACATTTGGTTGTTTCAAGTTTTGGCCTATTACAAATCAAGCTATTATGAATATTTTTGTACATGTACATGTGAATAAAACCACTTGTTTTTGTTGGGTATATTCCCAGGAGTGGAATTGTTGCATAATATTTTAGTTTAGTAGGTCCTGCCAAGTAATTTTCTGAAGTTGTTATACTGATTTATACTTCAGTCAGCAATATAAAAGAGTTCCCATTGCCCATATCTTCATCATGACTTTGTGTTTCCAATCTTAATGTTAGCCATTTCCATGGGTGGGTCGTGGTATCTTATTGTGCTTTTAATTCACATTTCTCTGATAACTAATGATGAGTATGCCTTCACATGTTTCGTGGCCATTTTGATATTTTCTTTTGTGCAACTTTTTTGAGTCTTTGGTTCAGTTTCACTTGGGTTGCTTGTTAGATGTATATCTTAGAAATATCTTCTTCCAATTATGGCTTGTCTTTCCATTATCGTAATATATCTTCTGATGAACAGAAAGTTTAATTTTAATGAGGTCCAATTTATCAATCTTTTCTTTTAAGTCTAGTGCTTTCTGTGTCCTGTTTAAGATATTTTTGTCAGTGTTATTGTCATGCAGATATTCTTCTAATTCTTTTTTTAGGCCATACATTTGACCCTAAATTTTTTTTTAACAGCCAGACAAGAAAAGAATGCACAACCAAGTACAGAATTCAGAGTGTTCATAAGGTGAAAAATAAAACTGTTGTTCAGGAAATATTCTAGTAAAAAGTCAGAGTAGAACTTCTCCTCTAGGTCTGCATATGGCTTATAATAATAAACACCCTCAAAAATATCCTTACAATACTGGCAGTGCTGAGTTGCTTCCTATAACATCCCTCGATATAACCTATTACTTCATGCTGAAGGGCAAGTGACTATAGACACTTCTCTTGGAGTCAATATAAGGCAGATTTAATTCTGGAGTAGATCACAGAATATCTAGGTGATTTTCATACATAGCACTTTCTTACATAAAGTTTTTGAAAGGTTTTGGGTAACTTTAAGATTTTACTCCTAAAGAGATGTTGTAATACAGTTATTTCATGTTGCCTTTTTATTACACGCCATATGCTTTAGCAATAGGAAACCCGATAAAGACATATTCTCACATAGAAAGCTACCCTCTTATAGCTGGAACATGTGTAGAAGAAGCAATTTTGGCATAACCAAATAACCCATTAGGCAGAAAAAATGTTTGTGAAGCCTATCAGCAACACACAGGCACTGAGATAATTTTTTTTTTTTTTTTTTTTTTTTTAATAATGTGATGTTTCCAAACCGGTACTAAAATCATTCACTGTGTTAATAGTTGGCACTTAGATTATCTTTACTTTATTTTTTAAAAAATTAAATAATATAAATGGATGACACCCAAAATCCTGTTTTTTACTTATGTCCCCTAAATTTTGCTCAGTCCATAGGTTAGAGGTAACACCTTTTGGCATTATGAGGGATTTGCTTTTATTTTATTTTATATGTTTATTTATTTATTTTGAGACGGAGTCTCACTCTGTCGCCCAGGCTGGAGTGCAGTGGCTTGATCTGGGCTCACCGCAAGCTCCGCCTCCCAGGTTCACGCCATTCTCCTGCCTCAGCCTCCCAGTAGCTGGGACTACAGGCCCCCGCCAGTAAGCGTGGCTAATTTTTTTTGTATTTTTAGTAGAGACTGGGTTTCACCATGTTAGCCAGGATGGTCGGGATTTACCTTTTATTTTTAAGAAATAATGATAATCCTCTTCAACTCTTACCTTGAGTCCCATTTCTGCCACTCTGTCTTCAGAGGCAACCACTGTAATGAGATTGCTGTGTATAATGATTTGCTCCTCATCACAAGGAATATGTTTGGTGTAGAATATTAGTAAAACAAGGAAAAGGAAAAGAAAACAATGAACATTACTGATAATACCACAGCTCACAGATGACACCAGTTGTTTGCCCTTATGGCTGTTTTCCATGGATAGCATACAAATGCCTACAACATAAGTTACATAATGTTTCCATAGATGATATAAATTAGTGATTAAGAGGAAAGACCCAAAGTAGGCAGCCTAAGTGCACATTCCAACTCTGCTATTTAGTAGCTCCCTAGGTTACTCTACCCACATAAACAGAGACACACACGCATACACACACACACAGACACACACACATACACATTACAGTATAATATTAGATGAGGGCAAAAGTAATTGCGGTGTTTGCATTGTTGGAATTTTCCATTTGATACTGGAATACCTTCTTAACTAAATGTGGTTATGTTATACATCATATTAATGGGCACTTCTCACTTTATTTCTTTTTGCTAACGACTTATTACTTGGTGTTTATTTTATGTTTATTTTAGACTATGGAAATGATGTTAGACTTGAAAGTAAATTTGAGCGATTTTCTTATTTGAGTTCAAAATGGGCCATAACTCAGCAACACAACTCGCAACATCAACAGCACGTTTGACCCAGGAACCGCTAATGAAAGTACAGTGCACTGGTGGTTCAAGAAGTTTTGCCAAGGAGACAAGAGCCTTGAAGATGATGAGCATAGTGGTCAGCCATCGGAAGCTGACAACGACCAATTGAGAGCAATCGTGGAAGCTGATTTTTTTTCACAACTACAGAAGTTGCCAAAGAACTCAACGCAGACCATTCTACAGTCATTTGGTGTTTGAAGCAAATTGGAAAGATAAAAAAGCTCAATAAGTGGGTGCCTCAGGAGCTGAGTGAAAAATCAAAAAAGCCATCTTTTTGAAGTGTCATATTCTCTTATGCTGTGCAACAACAACAAACCGTTTCTCAATCAGATTGTGACATGCAATGAAAAGTGGATTTTATATGACAACCGGCGACAACCATCTCCGTGGTTGCACCAAGAGGAAGCTCCAAAGCACTTCCCAAAGCCAAACTTGCACCAAAAAAAGGTCATGGTCACTGTTGGCAGTCTGTTGCTGGTCTGATCCACTACGGCTTTCTGAATACCGGCGAAACCATTACATCTGAGAAGTATGCTCAGCAAACTGATGAGATGCACCAAAAACTGCAACGCCCTGCAGCCAGCATTGGTCAGCAGAAAGGGTCCATTTCTTCTCCATGGCAAAGACCACATGTTGCACAACCAACGTTTCAAAAGTTAAACAAATTGAGCCACAAAATTTTGCCTCATCCACCACATTAACCTGACCTCTTGCCAACCAACTACCACTTCTTCAAGCATCTCAATAGCTTTTTGCAGGGAAAGCACTTCCACAACCAGCAGGATGCAGAAAATGCTTTCCAAGAGTTCGTTGAATCCTGAAGCATGGATTTTTATGCTACAGGAATAAACACACTTATTTCTCGTTGACAAAAATGTATTGATTGCAGTGGTTTCTATTTTGACTACTAAAGATACATTTGAGCCTAGTTATAATGATTTAAAATTCACGGTCTTAAACCACAGTTACATTTGCACCAACCTATACCTCTGCCTGGACCCTCTTTTAATTCTGGTTTATGCCTGTTTCTGTCTTACAGATGAAGAAACTAAAGCACAGGGTAGTTAAGCAATGTATGCAAGGAAAGGAGTCGGGGCAAAGAAAGTTGTTATAGACAAGGAAGTCTTCAAAAAAGGATAAGGTGCACTTTTTCTTTTTTTTTTTTTGAGATGGAGTTTCACTTTTATTGCCCAGGCTGGAGTGCAATGGCCTGATCTCAGCTCACCACAACCTCTGCCTCCCGGGTTCAAGCGATTCTCCTGCCCCAGTCTCCTGAGTACAGGTGTGTGCCACCACACCCGAGTAATTTTGTAATTTTAGTAGAGACGGGGTTTCTCCATGTTGGTCAGGCTGGTCTTGAACTTCCAACCTCAGGTGATCCTCCCACTTTGGCCTCCCAAAGTGCTGGGATTACAGGCCTGAGTCACTGCGCCTGGCCGGGGTGTACATTTTTAAAATAACACTTCTATTTTGGAATAACTTTAGTTTTACAGAAAAGTTGCAAAGATAATTCTTAGTGTTCCAGTATACCTCTCACCTAGTTTTCTCCTAATGTTAACATCTTACATTACCATGATACATTTGTCAGAATTACAGCTAATGTTGGTATATTACTTTGTTGAGATTTCTCCAGTTTTCCCATCAATGTCCTTTTTTCCTGCTCCAGGATCCAATTCAGGAAACCACATTGCATTTAGTTAAACTCGTTTTTTAAGATGAATAATAATTGGCTGAACAAAGGGGAGGAGAGAAAGCTTCAGCAACGATGTAGCTGTTGGGCAATGCAAATAAAGGTATTGAGCGGGACTGAGCAGAGAGATGTGGGGTGTGATGAGGGGGCGGAATTGACTGGAGCAGGATGAGTAGCAGGCAATAAGGAGTAGAAAGACTTGAAAAATGATTTTGGATAGGGCAAGAACAAAACAACTAAGTAGAGCAGGACAGACAAGGGAGCAAGGGTATTTAAGGAAATTGGGAAAAGAGCATAGATTTCCAGCCCTTCCTGCTTAGATCTGGTCCTAGAGAGAGTCAGAGAAGAATTCCTAGAAGAGGCTGAGGGGCAGAAAATCCACTATGCTAAGGCCACATTGCACTCTTTGTGATGAGCCCTGTTAATGCTACCTACCTACTATGGGAAAACAGTTATCACTTATTTATATCATGTTATGACCTGTCTTATGTGCCAGGCACAGTACTTTCTGTGGTGCTTTTCCTTGCAGTTGCATAGTGAAAGCTCCTAATGCCTTATGGTACTTTTGCATAAGGTACTTTCTGTGCTTAGCACATGGGATAGATCATAATACTTTCAGTACCTTCTTTCTCTTTCTGTACACACACACACACACACACACACACACACACACACACACACACACACACAGAGTCATCTAGTTCTTACACCAGTCTTTTAGTGTAATAATAAAGCCTATTATAGAAAAGGAAACTGAGGTTTACAAATGCCATGCAATTTGCCTAAGTCAAACTACCAATAAGTTACAGAGCTTGAAATTGAACCAACCTCTAACTAACTGCAAAGCCTGTCTTTCATTGTCTCGCTCAATCTAAAATCTTCTTAATTATTCTTATCAGAGTTCATAGTGTAATTCTCTTTACCTTTCAAGAGAATTGCTAAGTGCTACACAATTGTATTTCACCAGCGATTTTCTGAAGGAATCCACTTGGGACTTTGATGATCTGAAGCACTCCTTCAAGGCTCCACACATGTCTGTTCTTTCATGGGTAGTAGTTACGCAATCTGGAAACCCTCGAAGGAGATCAGTCATTTGAGTAATGGAGTAAGTTGACCCTTAGTGGGCTAATTATATATTTTCAAAGTTCAACTAACTTAGGCAGTTAGCTTATGATCTAAATTGCTGTGTAGAGCTTCTGCTTTCACATTTTGGTTTGGAACTAGAGCCAGAATGGAGACGAATAACTTGGGAAGTGGCAAGAAGAAGCTACTGGCAGTGGCATGGGGGGCTTTCAATATGCAACTGCAAGGAAAAGGAAGCTACATGACCTTTTCCTTGCTTCAATTTCCTTTTGAAAATTAGTGTCCCTGACAGGGGAAATACTTGAGGCAAGGTCTTCAAAGCACCACCATCTGACCTCTCCCTTCATATTTTTCCTTCTTTCTCTCTACCAGTTCTTTTCAGAATTTCAGGTTTTCTTCTAGGCTTTTGGAATAAAATAATACTAATCAGGAACATACTGTCTCAATTTGGCAAAATCATTAAAAATTCAGCATTGGTTCTATCACAATATTGACCTTTAAGACTGATGAACTGACATTTTCTTGGCATTCTCTTGAAATTGTATTCAGTACTTTTCATGAATTATCTCTGAATTATTACTGATTGTCTTTTAGTCTTGCCTGGGTCTCCTTCTACCTCAGTAGTTTTATACTTCTCAAATTCCCTGACTAATTCCTCCTTTTCCAACTGATAAATGTCAAAGTTCCTTGGTTCTCAGTTTCTGGCCTTGATCCCTTCTCTAACTACAGTCCTTCCTTAGAAGAATTCACTCAGGCGCATGGCGTTAAAAATCATCTGCGTAATGCCAGCCAACCAAATTACATGTCCATCTCTGACTATTCTCCCAAACTCAAGAGTTGTGTATCTATTTGACAACCTGTTTTCTTGAATGTCTTATAATCATCTCTAACTTACCAAGTTCAAACTGAATTCTTGCGACCCCAAACTTTTTTTTCCCCAAATCTTTCCCATCACACTAAATGGCAGCAACTTCCAACCATTTGCTGAAGCCCAAATTTTAGGATTCACAGTTGGTTTCTTGAGGTGTCTCACTCCCCAGTTCAATCCATAATCAAGTTTCATTGACTCTACCTAAATGTGACCACTTATTTCTACTTTCATTCAAATAACCATTTTGTTCATTTTTTTAATACAGTGATACCTTCTACCTGGCCTTCTTGCTTCCATTCTTGCCCACTGATCATCTATTTTCTATAAGGCATCCAGAGTTATCTTTTAAATTTATAAATTATATCTGTTACTCTCATGATCAAAGTCTTCCAACAGCTTCCCATTGCACATAAGGTAAAACTCAAACTACTTACCATATGTGTTAGGTTGTTCTTGCATTGCTATAAATAAATACCCGAGACTAGGTAATTTATTTAAAAAAGAGGTTTAATTGGCTCATGGTTCTGTATGGAAAGCATAGAAGCATCTGCTTTCCATTGAGAGGGGAAAGGTGCTACACACTTGTAAATGACCAGATCTCATTAGAACTTACTCACTGTTGTGAAGACAGTACCAAGGGGAATGGTGCAAAACTACTCATAAGAAATTCACCCCCATGAGCCAATCACCTTCCACTAGGTCCTATCTCCATCAATGGGAATAACATTTCAATATAGGATTTGAGTGCAGACACACATCCAAACAGTATCTCCATGCCTTCAAGACACTATACAATGTGTCCCTGCTTACCTTTCTGACTTCATGTCTTGTCACTTTCTCCATTTCTATTTTTGAGTAATCTGCTTGTGCTTCCTCAAACAGGCCAAGATTGTTCCCTCTGAATCTCTTATGATTTCCTGTCCATAATTCTTCCGTCCTTCATACAGCTGACTTCTTCATGTGGTTAAGTGTTTGCTTAAATGAAACTTTCTTGGATAGGTTTTCCTTCACCACTCAATCAATACCAGTCCGTTCTTGGACACAAGAGCTGAATAGAGCTGAACATTGTGTACCTGCCTTACTAAAATATAAACTTCGCAAGGACAGAAACCTCCTATCTTAGTACATAGTAAGCACTCACAAGTTGTTGATCGTTTGAATTCCTCATCTCTTTTCTCCCGATCCCTTCTAATTCTAAAATTCCGTAATTTTTGAAATGTACAAATGTTACATTTGCATCTTACAAATGAATCTTAATAATTTGTATGAAAATAGAGACCCACAGAACACCAGAAAAAGCCAATTTAGTTCTTTTAGTGTATCCAATGAAATGAAAACTTATGGTTAATCCTTTTTTCTTAAGTCTCACATGAAGAAGTCTCACATATTTAAACCCAGAGGTCTGTAAATATTTTTTGTTCTCACTGACATAGTTGATCTAGACATGAAAGAAGGGGAGAGATGGGAAAGGGGATCATCGGGAAGGAAAAGAAGACTAAAAATTATTGATTGTCTGCAATGTGAAAGGCCATTTTGTTGGACATGTTTTATATCTTTTTAAAGGTATCCCCAAAATTCTGAAAGGCATGTTTTTATTAACTCTATATTTCTCATGAAGATGATGAGGTTGACTGTTTAATAATTCACCTGAGATCAGATAGGTGGTTGGTGGTGGAATCAAAGATGCCGGTTCTGTTTATTCCAAATATTAAAATACTTTGCACTACGTTATCTTGTACACTCAGAGTTACAATAAATATTCAAATGTCGTTTCCCTCTAGAATGACACAGTTATATTGGACCATGAAGTTTTAGAAGTGGCTCGATCAGTATTTGCTTCCTTTCTTATTTACACATTTTTTAATTCCAACAGCTATTTAATCCAGACTCATGGATTAAATTGTCTTTTCATAGTTGGGGATTACTGAACATTCTAAAAAGTAAGGCATGTAAAACAGGGCACATAGAGAAAAAAGCTAATCTAGTAAGTGAAAAGGAGAAAAAGGAATCATTCCTAGGTATATGCTTAAGTATGGTCTTCAAAGTAGCACTATCTAAATTAGTCCTACAATTAATCTCATAAATGTATTTTACTAAATATCTAATAACTACTTAGGGGAAAGAAGGAAAGGAAGTAAAGACAATTATACCTAAAAAACATTTTTTAAAGTCAACATCCTTTTTTTTCTTGTATTTTTCTTTGTTTATGTGCTCCCCTACCCCCACATCCGCCTCTTCCTTCTCCTCCTCCTCCTTCTTTTTGGTTCAATGGGCAAGTAAGCTTACAGTTTGCAAATCTGTGCCTATATCTTTAAAACCCTTTATTGACTTTCACACTTTTTAGGCAAGATGATAGCTTTCACTGGTATTATACATCATGATTTGCAGGATCTTTTACATATAATAACATATATGTCCCCACAAGACCCTTGGGTTTACAAATTACAGAGAAGTTTGGAATGAGGCTTGTAATATCGGATTATTTAGGGTTAACTCTTATTAGCCGTGTGACCACAAGACTCAGTGCCTTTTTCTTCAATTTCCACAACTGGAAAATAGAAATATAGACATGTAATACCTGTTTCACAAGGTTTTTTTTCTAATGAAGTACAAGCGAACTAACAATTATTATTAATAACTATTATTATCTACCTATTCTAATCAACATTTTAGAATATTCTAAATGAAAGATAGGATTTCTTTTCATATTGTATATCTCAATAAATGAAGCTCGTTCAAACTATTTAACTGTTTTCTCACTTCCTAATAGAAATTAGGGTAAGACTTCTCAGCACAGGAATCAGTCACTCTCTGGGATGTTGTGACATTCTTTCTCAATATGGAGTGGGGGTTGCAGGGAGAGGTTGCCGCGAGGAAATCTGAGCCACTTTCCTTGGTTCTCCAACATGAGATTTCATTGTGTGCCTCACTAATAGGTATTAATTTTGTCATTTCCCGTGTGTTTTATACATCCAACTGGAAGCAGAGTTTTATTCCAAAGCACATTAAGCATAATTTTGACTAATGGATTCTTCAGAAAAATCTAATAATGACAGCAGTATGGATATCATATTATAGGTTAGATTTTTTTTCACATAAATCTATGCAGTATGCATAACTTGTCATGTTATCTTACATATAAGCAAAATAAGAGCTAGAGATTCACTGATTTCATAAGTTCATATAAGGCATTTTAACACCAAACATTAGGGTATCTGATAGAGTGTGGGTTCAGTTACTGGCATTTCTAAGTGTAAGTTTCCTTGTTTACAAACTTAGGGATAACATATATATACTTTGTGAGTGGTCATAAGGATTAAACAGAAAACGTAAGAAGAATCTTTCTAGGCACAAAATAGATGTTAAATCAATGTTACCTGTGCTTTCTAATTCCAGATAAATGAAAGAAACAGTACCTTTCATTTTAATGGAACACTAAATATATATCACTAAAAAATTAAGCTATGATAATGCTTTTTAAAAAAGTAATATGATTAAAAAAATACTGCTTTTTTGGCCCAAGAACCTTTACTTATGATTTTGTCCTTGATGTATATTTCTCAAAATTGGTGTTTATAATGATATCTGCTCTCACAGTTTATAAATTACCACTTTATTAGAATCTAAAATAATCCCCCAAAGGTCATTTTGACTATAATAACCTCAGGTAGCAATAAAATTCACATGAAGTAAATTTCCTCTTTTTGGGGAAAACCAGTTTGTAAAAGATACAGTAAAGCAATTCGTTCTGTGAAAGAAGCAACAACATACTCAGGTTAAAAATGCACTGTGTTTTGAACCAAACATAAAAAGTGTGAAATATCATTCTGAGTTCCCTTGGCAAGATGTGACTGGATGATTCAAAGATAAAAGGTGCAAATGGCTTATAAAAGTGTTCAAAGTCATTACTGAACATCAAAGAAATATTGCTAAAAATCTTTTAATTGAAAATGAATCAGAAACTTCAAAGCTAAATTTTACTTAAAATGCACATGAGTGTGGAATTTTTTAAAAAAGTAATGGGGAAAAGTGAACATTAGTAATGTTAGAGACTGGGTTTTTAAAAATTTCAGTATAAAGGATTTTGGTAAAGGCAAACCTAGATTTAATCCAATCTTGCCAATATTAGGTATGAGATTGTTGTATCCAGGCAGAGAGGGCTATGAGACATCACAAAACAAAGTAAAGAGCATCAGGTCATGATCCTGGCCTTGACCTCTGTAGTCACATGCCTTTGTGTAGTTCTGTGCTATCCTGAGTTCAATTTCCTCATCTAGGTAATGAGAAGAATTATAATACCTGCTCTGCTTCCTTCCTACAGAGTGGATGTCAGAATCAAAGGAATAGATATTAAAGTACATTGTGAACTTTAAAACATTCCACAAATGTTAGGTATGGATTGTACACAGCAATTAAATAGCACCATAGGTTGAAAAGTAATAATACATTTCCAGATTTGATTAAAACAAACAAAAAAATAGTTGTCTCTCTTTGGAAAGCCATGTGTATTATCGATTATTTGTTGTTTTGGTTATTATCTATTGATATATAACAGACCATTCCAAAATTTACTGGATTAATTTATTTTGTCATGATTCTGTTGCTTAGCAGTATGAGCTGAATTCAGTTAGGCAGTTCTGCTGTTTTTAGAGCTATTTATGCAACTACAGTCATCTAGTCACTGAACTGGGACTAGATGGTAAACAGATGATCTTACTCATGTTTCCGATTGTTGGTGTTGACTGTCAGCTGGTTCATCTTAAGGCCTTAGTGGAGAGGGTCCTTTTTGTTCCATGTGGTCTCTCATCCTCTAGGGGCTAGATTATGCCTCATGTGGCAGTTTCAACACAGTTCCAAAAGGGTGAGAATAGAAATTATAAAGTCTCCTGGAACCTAAGCTCAGAAGTCCTCTATCCTTATTCCTACCACACTTTACTGGTCAAATTAAGTCAAAGGTCAGCTGAAAGTTAAGGACTGTTAGACTTCACTTCTTTTTATTTTTAATTTAATTTTAAGTTCTGGGATATGTGTGCAGGATGTGCAGGTTTGTTACATAGGTAAATGTGTGCACAGGTGGCCTGCTGCACCCATCAACCCATAAATCACCTAGGTGTTAAGCCCACATGAATTAACTATTTATCCTGATGCTTTTCCTCCTCCTGCCCCCTGACAGGCCCCAGTGTGTGTTACCCCCCTTCCTGTGTCCATGTGTTCTCATTGTTCAGCTCTCACTTATAAGTGAGAACATGTGGTGTTTGGTTTTCTGTTCTTGTGTCAGTTTGCTGAAGATAATGGCTTCCAGCTCCATCCATGTCTCTGCAAAGGACATGATCTTGTTCCTTTTTATGGCTGCATAGTATTGCATGGTGTATATGTACCACATTTTCTTTATCCAGTCTATCATTGATGGACATTTGGGTTGATTCCATTATACTTCACTTCTTGATGGGGAGAGTGGCAAAGTGACATTGCTAAGGAGCATGCCTACAATTATGGGAAAAAAGGCTGTGGCCATCCTCCTCTACAATTTACCACACCATCAATTTGATGTTTGATTTCCAATTAAACTATTTGTATAGGAAGGAAACTCCTATGAGGAAGCCTCAATTGCAATTCCCAAAGACAAAGTCACATTTTCAACAGAGACATTTCATAAAGAATGGTGAGTCAATAACAAGGAATCCACTGGAATCCTGTGAAGGAGTCCATGTAACAATTACAGGAATGTTAGGAAAAGACAAGATAGAAGACACAGTCAAGGATAGAGAAAGGTATTTCAGGATTACATATCAAAAACCAGAAGAAAAGTTTAGAAATCGCAATAAAGGGCATCACTGAAAAGAATTTTGGAGGATCAGAGAATATACATATTAGCTGGCTAAACCAGTACCAAGTAGGATTGAATAGGACAGAAATCAGGATATATGTAACATAATCTCTAGAGATATTATGAACAGGTGTTGGATTTGAGCAGGTGTTGGACCATTTCAAATGGTCCAGTATTCTAAGTTGTGTGAGGACATATAGGGTCATACAGCCTGAGTTAATTGGGATATGACAAATTGAAAAACACTGGCCAAAAGAAAAAACTAGATTCAGAGATTTGAAAAACTACACAGGAATGGAAGAGAATTCTACAAGAAGCATTTCCTAGGGTGATCTGAATAATTCTCCCAGTTGGTATATTTTTAGCCCAATAATATTTTATGTACCAATTATTTATCAACATGCATTCAAAAATATTTATTTAGTACTTATAATGTTTTAAAAGCCATATTTGGCCGGGTGCGGTGTCTCACGCCTGTAATCCCAGCACTTTGGGAGGCTGAGGCGGGTGGATCACAAGTTCAGGAAATCGAGACCATCCTGGCGAACACGGTGAAACCCCGTTTCTACTAACAATACAAAAAATTAGCTGGGTGTGGTGGCAGGTGCCTGTAGTCCCAGCTACTTGAGAGGCTGAGGCAGGAGAATGGTGTGAACCCGGGAGGTGGAGGTTGCAGTGAGCTGAGATCGCGCCACTGCACTCCAGCCTGAGCGACAGAGCCAGACTTTGTCTCAAAAAAAAAAAAAAAAAAAAAAAGAATAAAAGCCATACTTGTTACAGGGGATACAAGGTCAAACAAGGTATATTCTTTACCCTTCAAGGGTCTACAGACATTGTCAACGCAAGTGATAAGTTACAATAACACAAAGTCTAGGAGTCATTGCAAAGTGTCATTGATAAAATTATAATTAGGGTTAAATAATTGTTACAAAGTATGAAATTCTTACTTCATGGTACACATTGTACTAGGCCCTCTATATATTATCGTTAGTCTTCAAAAAAATAGCATAGAATATTTATTCTGTTGTACACACACACACACACACACACACACACACACACACACACACACACATCAGGTTATTTAGGCTCATAAGATATAAATGTCATTTGGTTTCCAAACCATATGTCTTTATTCCAGGGTGCATAGCCTTTTGACGAGACCATTTGAATCTCACCACTTTTACAAAGCCATTTTGATACCAAAGTATTTTGCACTCAATTATTTTTATAAGGGCACACTTGGATTCACCTTTTAAAAGTTAAACTTTTAGATTTTTCTTATGTAATAAAAAACTAAATGAACATTCTTACCTCATTCTTGAGCCTCATTCCCTCATCTATCCCATCTCTACTATAGAGATGGGATAGGCTGTGGTTAGATAGCCTTTTGTAGATAAATCCGGAATTGTGTTTCCCATCCTTGCTACTAATCTCAGAAATACCATCAATTAATCCCAGGTAAGGGGCTGCTTATTCTCTGAAAACTTGCATGTGTCTTATATTGTCTGCATCTCAAATTCTGTGATTTCTTCGACAAGGAAATAATGGTCATATTCATTTACTTTTAATCACTAAGTAGATTTAATGATGTTTCTCATTTGAAAACTGAAAGCAGTGTTTCTCAAGAGGAGGATGGATTTTTTAACATTTCTGAAGGGATAGCATATGTAATTTGCAAGTTTATTTAATATTACACTTTTAAATTTGAAAAGGGAATATTATAATTATTGTTTTTATAATTGTGGGCAATAGAAACTAGAGCACCACACAATCTCTCGCACTGATAGTGGATAAGAAGGTGCTATTGATTCTGAGGAGGCAGGGATTGGGAGAGTAGGATATATTTCCCAAATCAAAGTTTCAGTACAGTGAAAAGAACGAAGATTTTACACACACACACACACACACACACACACACACACTACATTCTGAAGAAAAACTTGGGAAACAGTCATCTTGCAGAAAGAATGGACATACCTGCTTATCTGCTTTTTGGACGCTTTCTGGTCTGCTGATTGTATTAGAATGAGGATTAGATATTAGGGGTGGGTAGACAATTAGGGTACATTTGAGTCATCATATGGATCTTCATTCTCTTCATTCCTAAACTTTGCAGGAACTCATTCAAAAATCTAACACTGAGTGACATTGTTTGGTTCTGTGTCCCTACCCAAATCTCATGTTAAACTGTAATCCCAACATGCCAGGGGAGGCATCCAGTGAGAGGTGATTCGATCATGGGGGCAGATTTCCCCATGCTGTTCTTGTGATAGTGAGTGAGTTCTTATGAGATCTGATGGTGCAAGAGCGTGGCACTTCCCCACTTGCTCTGTCTCTCCTGCTTCCACGTAAGATGTTCCGTGCTTCCCCTTTGCCTTCTGCCATGATTGTAAGTTTCCTGAGGCCTCCCCAACCATGTGGAACTGTTAGTCAATTAAATGTCTCTTCTTTTATTTTTTCTTTTTTTTTCCCCCCTGAGATAGGGTCTGACTCTGTCACCTAGGCTGGAGTGCAGTAGTACAGTCTCAGCTCACTACAACGTCTGCCTCCCAGGTTCAAGTAATTCTCCCACCTCAGCCTCCCAAGTAGCTAGGACTACAGGAACGCCACCTGGTTAATTTTTGTATTTTCAGTAGAGACAGAGTTTTGTCATAATGGTCAGGCTGGTATCGAACTCTTGACTTGAAGTAATCCATCCGCTTCAGCTTCCCAAAGTGCTGGAATTACAGTTGTAAGCCACCATACCCAGCCTAAACCTCTTTTCTTTATAAATTTCCCAGTCTCAGGTAGTTCTTTATAGCAGTGTGACAATGGACTAATAGACCAAGAATATAGAAAGCTGCCTTTGACTTACAGTGAAAGGCCCATTTGGTGAGTAAGAAACCTTCAACTAACTTTTCATAAGTGCAAATTTATATGTTCTTAGTTTATTATAAGCTGGATAAAAAAAGTTTAGATTTTAGTTCTCATTTGTAAGGTTATGCTTGAAAACATTTTAATACAGACTGTATTTCTGAGATTTTCCAACCCACAAATGGTTAACATGAGAAAAAGTTTCTTCACCCTTGGTGGGTTGTGAAACAAGCAATTTTCTTGCTAAGAGGCTCTCCACAATCGGTTTTGAATTGCCAACAGTTATGCTGGCCTCCAGTTCAAAGGTTTTATGTAAGCAGGGAGATTGGTGACAATCTGAAAAAAATCAAATATTATGGAGCAAATATTTTGTCTTGCCAAAATATAGCAACCATTTATTAACTATCTACTTCTTTGCTTTTTATTGAAGAAAATATGTATAAGATGAGACTTCTGAATTTAAAAAGCTCATGGTTATTATAATATAGTATGCATTTAAGATAATATGTGTGAAACATATAACAAAATACTCATTAAAGGTCCTGTAACTATTACTATTAATATAATACTTGTCACTGAAACAATATGCACATAAAAATTGCTATGGTATTATTTTTAAAAAGCTTTTTCTCCTGTAAGGATATCTTCTTATTAAGGGAAATGAGGAATTATTTTCTCCACACTTGACAGTAATTTTTTTCACTTATGTAATATGATGTAACCAAATATTATAATCTCCAAGGGACTGGCTGAGTTGTACTGTTGTACTGTAATATGTGATAATAAATGTGTTTAAAAGAAAGGAATCAGAGTCTGATAATTTATTTTGCACATTGATCATCATCTGTTATGTATTTCCCTGGAGCTAAAATGGATGGAGGGAGGGGAAAATTTGGCCACTGGAGACAACAAAAGATCATAAGAATTCAGCAAACTTTGAAAACCACTTATTCAAGAAGAAAATACAACCTTGTAAAGGTAACAATAGTCTCTTTAATTTAAAATAGTATGAAATGAAAATATTATAAAGAGACAGTAATGTATCAAAATCTCTACCATATAATAGCTGTAACAGATGCTTTCAGTAGATACTGCCTTCTCCGCTTATGTCCACCTCCTTCCAGTTTCCATTTACCTGGTTGTGTAGGTACTAGCTGCTAAAGGCACACACCTGTATCCTCTGTTGGACTGCCATGGTTTTACACCTTGGTTTTCAGGAGATGCACAGGAGGCAGGTAGCCTCAGATTCATGATACAGAGGTGTGATAGCTTAGCCCTTGCGTCAGTTCGTTCTGACACTGCTATGAAGAAATCCCAGAGACTGGGTAATTTATAAAGGAAAGAGGTTTAGTTGACTTACAGTTCTGCATGGCTGGGGAGGTCTCAGGAAACTTGCAATCATGGTGGAAGGTGAAGGAGAAACAAGCACCTTCTTCGCAGGGCGGCAGAATGAAGTGAGTGCAAGCAGGGGAAATGCCAGATGCTTATAAAACCATCAGATCTCATGAGAACTCACTCATTATCATGAGAACGGCATGAGGAAACTGCCCACATCGTCCAATTACCTTTACCTGGTCCCACCCTTGACAGGTGGGAATTATGGGGATTACAATTCAAAGTGAGATTTGGGTGGGGACACGGAGCCAAACGATATTAGCCCTCTTGCCTTTAGGCAGGGCAGCCTCTGTGACACAATCTAGCTCAAGAACTCCATATAAAATCAGGAGACCAGACTTCTAAAAGCTCATTTTTTTGCCTTAGCTATTCCCCTACCTTATCTTGCTGTTTTCAAACCTTATAGTTTTCCCTTAAGAGCAATTCCTCAAAAGATTGTCCCTCAAAAAATACTTGTATAAGAATCCCTATTTCATACTCAGCTTGTAAAGCATTTGGCTAAAGACATTTACCAATATCACATACTTATTCTACTGTGCAGACAACAATTTGTTATTTTTAGTGATAAGGCTGTGTTTTCTAGAACTGTTAATCTACCTTGACATTGCTAAATAGACATCCATATTCATTTGTCACCACTTATTGGTTGTTTTATTCCTTATATTTATTAACTTGTCTAATAGATATTTTCATCAATAGAGATTCTACAATTTGGAGCAAACGTATTTGCATAAGAGGAAAAGCTAAAGGCTGAAGTTGTCAATTTTTGTCTAGCAAAGAATTTGAGTACAGTGGAGAGAGTATGGGATTTGGAGCCAGAAAGACTTAGGTGTTAATCCTGGCTGTTCAATCACTTATTAGCCATGTGAGCTTGGTCTAATCACATAGATTTTCTGAGCCTCCATTTAATTTCATGGAATCACGATGTCAATGCCATTTCATTGTTGTGATGAGTAACGTCATGATAATTTAGATTAAATACTTGGACTAGATAATGTAGATTAAATACTTGGACTAGTGCCTGGCACACAGCAGTTGCTCAGTGAATGTTATTTTTGGCAATGGAAAATGATTTAAATACAGATGTGAACAAATCAGTTAATTAAGCCTGAGTTTATCACTCGCTCTGTTTCCAACTTTCCTAACTGATGATGGGTGCCTCCTTTAGTAGCATTCAAACAGTGCCTATTTAGCCTGAGCTCCAATGTACACATGAATATCCTAAGTGGAGCCAGGCACTCCAACTGATGAAATGGAAAAGAAAATAGTGGTACAGAAGCCCCCAAAATGTAGAAGTTCTAGACCAAAAGAAGTTTTAAACCAGTGATGTATGGGGAAATCTGTCATTCAAATAAGTTTTAACCTACAAAGTAATGACAAAGAAAAATAAGACATCTTAGCTAACACTAAACACTGTAGGAGTCTACCTAAAGTCTAGATGTGGCTTCTTTTGAAAAAGCACAAGTCTTTATTCCTATGTAACAATGCTGGGCAAGAACCAAGTAAAGCCTTTTGTTTCTTTGGGTAGAACATATGCCCTCTAGTTTTTCATTTAGGATAACGATATGATTTATCACAAAATTAGGGTACATTGAAAATGATAGGCGTAGTGTCGATAATTATGCCAGAACAACGGGCATACATCAGATCTGGCTCTAGGCAAATTGAGACAAAAGCCACCATAGCCAGAGTCCCATCCACTCCCTAGTGCTTCTCAGAGTCAGTCACTGTACTGTATAATATGTCGTGCACCTGTAGGTACTGTGGAACTGTCTTTAAGAGCATCTGGGTTTTTTAGTGAGTCTGGAAATCAGTCAATTAATTTCTTGCATTCTGCATTTTCATAAGTGAATTTCTACTAAGTAAAAAGTACTTCTAATGAAGTCTGACTAGTATATCCAGGAAGATATACAGTGTTCAAATAGTTATGTTTTTCTCTACAGCTTTCTTTGAGTTCAAAATACTTATATATTTAGAAGATTTTTTAGAGACTTGGACATAAGGAAAGCAGTGACAAAAAATAACTCAGTTTCAAAATTACTGGGATGTCAATAAATTTCTACAAGTCAACGAGGGTTGTGAATTTTGTTTGGAGAAAACATTTGCTGTGCATAGTGAAGCATATTTTCCAAGGAGCAATTGATGATTGGTGACCAGAGAAAAATGACACATATGTAAGATAGAGTTGGAGGCATGAAAACGACCAGCTTAGGAGAGAAACAATGCAAGCCTATTTAAAATGGACAGCAGGCTTTGCAATCTGTTGCATTGGAGTTTTGGGGACTTACCACAGACAGTGTTTGTTATTGCAGAACGTTTTGTTTCCCAGGAGGAAGGAAGATTAACCAAAAGAAATACAACATTAAAAAAAATACACAGATGATACAGCAGAATAAAGCCCTAGACTATAAACCACAAATGGCTCAATATATTTGTTTGGTAATTATTGGAGAGGTCCACCATCGAATGCTTCCATCCTAAGGATGTTTATTGAAAGAGAAGATTGAGTAAGCTTGCACTGAATTTTTGGCAAAGTTCCCACTAACACTCCCCACAATCCTGACCCTCTTGTGGCTTCTTGGTCTTCTGGGAATATTTTTTGGCATATTTTACCTCTTCCTAAAATCTGGCTTGCCTGTGGAATGTGTGTCAAGAAGCAGGCCTTATTTACTCATTGAGAAACTGGCCACTAGTGAGGAGTTGAGTATACCTGATGAGAAGAAAGGAGGAAGGGCCACATGCCCACCCACCCATCACACAGATGGCAATGTGCCATTTTGTTTTTTAACATCACAATAGAAACCACATGGAAGGCAGATAGGCTAATTGATCCTTTACCTAAAAGTCTTCTTTGCATCCCCCAAATTCCTTCATATTCAGAGATGCTTGAAATTCTTATCTCTCCCTTGAGATGACAGTCCCTAGGATTATTTTAAAACATTTCTGTTCTTTATTTCAACCACAATAGAGATGGTTAACTTGGGGTGTGAATAATGTTTTCTATGACATTTAACCTAGTTTCATAACTCAGTAATTACTTCCATTCGTATTTAGTCTTCCTGAAAGAGCAATTCTATGAAAGAAGGATTAAAGTATAAAACATTTAAAATAGGCCTATTTCATGCAAATGATAATGTTTGATGCCGGGAGTTAGTAGATATTTTTCCTTCAGATCCACATTTTGTTGTTTCAAATACCATTATAATGAAACCTAGAGGAATTCATCAGTTGACACTCCTATATGTGTTTAGTGGCCACTCTCATGCTGTACTTCATATTGCTCCCCACAAATAGAACAATAATAGCAATAATAACAAAAACAAATATACTGGAAGAAAAACATAATGATGTTGAAAATTCTAACTTATGAAATTAATAATTTTACACTGACTAGCTTATTATTGGCCCCTATCATATCATGTTATTGTGCAGTCATTATGATAATAGTTGATATTTATTGTGGGCTTACTTTGTAGCTGATGGCTAAGTAAGCATTTTACACATATTTGTACATTTAATTTATATAGCAACCTTTGAAGTTAGTACTCATAATATCTATTTTACAGATTTTAAATTGTGGTTTACAGAAGTAAGCAATTTATTTCAGGTCATGTAGCTTACCATTGACCGAGCAAAGACTGCAAATCTTACAAGTGCCTGACATTTAAGTCCAGGTTTTTCAATCAGTGCTATATTTCTTTTACCTTTCTTAGCCTCTTGGAAAGGACACATTCTTTTAAGTGCTTTTCCACTCTAATTTTAACTTCAACTAAATTCAACTAACATTTATTGAGCCCTTTCAGTGTTCCAGACATATAACCAAGATATGTGTCTTCACAGCAGTATTTTTGCCTCTCTATCTTCAGTTCCCTCAAGGTAAATAAAGATAACAATACCCACTGTCAGGCTTCTGAGTCCAAGCCAAGCCATCGCATCCCCTGTGACTTGCACGTCTGCCCAGATGGCCTGAAGTAACTGAAGAATCACAAAAGAAGTGAAAATGCCCTGCCCCTGCCTTAACTGACGACGTTCCACCACAAAAGAAGTGAAAATGGCCAGTCCTTGCCTTAAGTGATGACATTACCTTGGGAAAGTCCTTTTCCTGGTTCATCCTGGCTCAAAAAGCTACCCCACTGAGCACCTTGTGACTCCCACTCCTGCCCGCCAGAGAACAGCCCCCCTTTGACTGTAATTTTCCTTTACCTACCCAAATCCTATAAAATGGCACCACCCATATCTCCCTTTGCTGACTCTCTTTTTGGACTCAGCCCGCCTGCACCTAGGTAATTAAAAAGCTTTATTGCCCACACAAAGCCTGTTTGTTGGTCTCTTCACACGGACGCGCATGACACCTACCTCATAGGATTGTTGAGTATGTTATCAAAAAGATAGCTATTTTCAGCATCATCATTATCATTATTAAAAAATAATTAATTTCCTGGTATAAGGTGGGTGATTAATAAATGTTGAGTGAATCAATGAAAGAGTGAATGAAGTTGTCGATTAGATGGGGTCTTGTCTACAAGACATTAACAGTCTGGTGGTAGGAGCAACAGTCTGGCAGTAGAAACACTCAGATTCCTGTGCCTCAAAGGCATACGTTTTATAATAATAAAACATCTAGGTTCTATTGGTACAGAAATGAGCAACTAATTAAACTTGGGAAGGAATTATAAGGCAGAATATTCAGGAAGGTTTCACAGAAGCAGGAAAAGAAGAAAAGAAAAAAGGAGAGAAAGAAGGAAATATCAGGGTGGTTCAAGGATCAGAGTCTGAGACAAGAGATAGGGCAACCAAATAGGAGATTATTGTTCTCCTTAGGACAAAAGATGGTAAAACTTGAGCTTGGCAGTGACAGTAAATGAAAAGAAAATGATGGAGTCCGGAAATATTGGAAAGGTTGCCAAGGCTTAATGACTGATTCAAGGCTGGAGGTGGGGGAGAAAGAGACAGAACTAGGTTTCTGGCTTGTTCAACTGATTGGATAATGATGATGTAGTTGAGATGGGAAACATCTGCTCCACAGTGTAATTCCAGGCAAGCTATTACTATCTGAATCCTTATTTTCCATGTCTTTGAATTTAAGATACTAATAGTCCTCGTCACATATTGTTGTGAGAATAATAAAGTGATATTACATGTGAACAACTTAGCACCATGTCTGGCACTTAGTAAATGCTCAATTCATAGCTCTCTTACCTTGTGTGGGATTGGCAGAAGGTGTAGAAGCAAATATGCTTAGCCCTGAAATAACTGAGATTGAGTTACTTATAAGCCATCTAAGTCAGTATGTAGAATTCCCGAAAGAACTCTGGTAATTTGTCAATTTAAGAATAAGAAGACTCACCCTTTTGGTTTGAAATGTGCTATGTTTAGTGATGCTTTAAACTTAATTAAAAGAAATCATAAAATCACCATGACCCTTTTTGAGGTATAGTAACAAAATCTGTCAGTCAAGAATGACTGGGGAGGAGTCTCTGTTGCTTCCAGTAGAGGACCAACTTAGGACTTCCATAGACATTCATAACTCTCTGTCTTTGAAAGCACACAGTGACTGCTTGCTTCCTTGAATACAATGGTCACCACCCAAACACAGAATACTGCCTTTCTTCCTCCAAATTGCACGTAAGAAGTCACAATCACTATTGACTTGCTTCATAGGGGGAAAAAAGAGTTAAATCTACTTATTATTCCAGCTTTAATTTGCTATTTTAGACATGCTCAACATACTATTTTGTATTTGAGCACTGCTATTTAATCTGTAGCCATTTCCCCTTTTTTCTATGTATATTTTCAAATATTTCATATTAGCTTCTTAGTTTATTGTTAGCACTAAAATTTCTTACAGTGCTGGTTTTTAAAATAGCCTATGGTCTTTGGCTCTTTATTGATAAAAGGACATTAACTCTATCCTATTCCCTAATGGGATTTGTCTTCTACTCATCAGAAACTAGGATTTTGTGGAATTTTTAAAAATGTATTTTAAGAGTAAGGGAATAGAAAAGATGAATTTCTTTTTCATGTTAAGTCCAACCAACCACTTAGCACTCAGTCTCATATGAAAAGAAAATCTGTGCTATCCAATGGCTAACCATCTGCAAAATTAGTGAAATATCTAGCTCTTGGATTTTTGTTATTGTTTCCATGTGTCCAAGGGATGAACCTGGCATGGGAACAGACAAAAACTAAGCTGGGGCCTGGTGCAGTGGCTCATGCTTACAATCCAGCACATTGGGAGGCTGATGGGAGAATCGCTTGAGCCAAGGAGTTGAAGACCAGCCTGGGCAACATAGGGAGAACCTTGTCTCTACAAAAAAATATAAAATAATTAGCACGACATGGTAGCACATACTTGTAGTGTCAGCTACTTGGGAGGTTGAGGTGGGAGGATGACTTGCACCTGGGAGTTTGAGGCTGCAATGAGCTATGATGATCACACTAAGGCACTGTAGCCTGGGTGACAAGAGTGAGACCCTGTCTAAAAAAAAAAAAAAAAAAAAAAAAAGGTAAGAAAAGCCAAACTGGGATAAACAAGAGGTTACCTTATGTCTGTGTGATTTGAGATAAGTGCCACCAACCAGATGCCACTTTACCCAGGTCAGAGACAGGATTTTTGTCATTTTTTAAAAAACAGATATTCTAACTTGTATATTAACTTTAATTTCTAAGATATCATGTAGGCATGTAAATGTATTCTTTTTTTTTTATCATTATGCAGACTAACTCAAACCATAAAATGTATAATGCAGTTTCTTCATGAGACAATGTGAAGAACATTTTTTGTTTGTTTGTTTGTTTTTAGATAAAATCATGGACCTTCTGTGGAAAGTAAAGAAGAAATATTTCTTTTTCTTTTTTCTTTTTGAGACGGAGTCTCGCTCTGTAGCCCAGGCTGGAGTGTAGGGGCGGGATCTCCGTTCACTGCAAGCTCCGCCGGCTCCCGGGTTCACGCTATTCTCCTGCCTCAACCTCCCTAGAAGCTGGGACTACAGGTGCCTGCCACCACGCCCGGCTAGTTGTTTTTGTATTTTTAGCAGAGGTGGGGTTTCACCGTGTTCGCTAAGATGGTTTCGATCTCCTGACCTCGTGATCCGCCGATTACAGGAAGAAGAAATATGTCTATGTTAGCAAAACATTTGGCACACACAAAAAATAATTTGAAGAACATTTTCAACTAAGGAATTTGGGATAGCAGATTAATGGTACAGCTTATTGATTCTTTGCCTGACATGCATTGTTTATGCAAAATATTGCCAGTAGACTCATTCATATCTTAATTCATCCAATACCAATTGCAGCACAGATTGTTTATGTAACCTAAGATTGCTCTCTATAAGTGACTACTTTTCCTGAATTAGCATTTATGATGCAAACCACTTAACTATCCACAGTAAATAAGTGAACAGACATTTTAAACCTTCCTTTGCTATTATTTAACTTAGAGAATCAAATAAACTTCAAATTCATTTATAAGAAAACGAACACCATTGACTCTCTTCTGAAGTCTGTACTAAGGCACAAGAGCAGAGTTTTGATTAGACTTCACACACTTTGATTATTTTAGAGTGCACGAGTATTTTTTTGATTTATTTGTTATGTTGCAAACTACTTCATTGGAGATTTAAATTGGATTTTTTTTCTTTTTCCTTTCTATAACCAGAAAGTTACCTTGCTGTCTTTAGCAGAGTAGGCTACCTTAAATCATTCTTTTTGTGGCTGTTTCTACCTTTGATTTGTGCGTGTGTGTGCATGCCTGCACATGCATAGGGCATAATAAATTATACGGCTCTCTGGGGCAATCAGAATTGCAATCCTAGGTAACTTGGTATTGCAGTAAGGTATCCCAGGTTACCCTATTGCAGTGTTCAAAAAAAAAGTGTGTGATGACTCCTTTATGTTTCCAGCATAGACATCTTTGTGCAAGAAAGGGCACAATGTTTTCAGTTTGTAAATGGACACCTGAATTAATCCTAACATTCTCTGGCCAGCTGGCATTTTAAAGGGTTGGCCTAAAAAAGTTATCAGTTAAAAGCTCCAACCTGAAGGGTCATTAAGGGCCCTATGCTAAGGTTGGCTTGGGAGAAAAATCTATGCTGCTATAAAGCGTTCCAGATCCACTGGCCATCAGCATTACCTCTGAGATCATAAAGCAGTTAGAACCAAAGGCAGTCCCAATTTTCTCTTCCTAGAATATAGAGGTCAGACTTACCAACCTCCTTGTTCCTTCTTGGACCACGCAGAGTGAAGATACTGGACTTCCCACTAATCTGGCAGGTGAGGACTTTGACTGGTTTTATACATATTTTTAGTAAGCAAAATTATAATGTAAAATTGGTGTAGCAACTCACAGCTACTGTATTTCAGGTGATTTCACCATTTTGCGTGCTTTTGCAACATATACCAGCATTAAAGCACTATACTTTGGAGTTGGAGTCAATTGCATTTTTAGAGAATGGTCATCAACTACTGGGTGGATTTCTCTACAGAGTATGAACTTAATCATGGGTGATTTGGGGGGTTACAGTGATGGTCAAGAGAATGAGCTTATTTAAGATGTTATAGAGCACTCTGACAACCTGGATAGCAGAGTAGTCAGATGGGAAGAGGTGACCAATGCAGACAAGATTTTCTGAAAAATGAAAGTTTCTGCTTTGTCTTCAGGGAACTACCTAAAAGAAGAACATTGTAACTAATGATTAGACACTATATTAATTTCTTAAAAGAAAAAATAAGATAAAATATTTAACTTCTTTACAGAGAAAGAACGGGGACATACCCTGTCAAATATCACCAGAATTCTTGGTCCTAGTGTATAAGAATATCCTTATGGACTCAAGACAAAGAAAGCTCTCAGTGACATGGGTATTGTGTAGGGCAAGTGGTTGGAAATGCTGTAGTAGAAGCCAGATAAAGAGTAGAAAGTGAGGGCATTTTCTTGTATACAAATTTTCATTTCTTATGAAAATACATTTGTCTCAGATTTTCAGACTACTGAACTGTCTCCAGAATGGCAAATAGCAGAATGAGAGACAGCTAACATACTTAGTTGTTGTGTTCCAGAGGTGATTAAAATGCTTTGACAGACAAGGACAAAACTAGTATAGCAGGATGTTTCAAAAAACAAAAACTATGTTTGGGAATACAGAACAATGACAGGCCATGCTGGTTAAATATTATCAGTATATATTAAAATTTTAAAAATATAGAGATTCCCCCAATCTAGCAATTCTACTATTGAAAATGTATTCTAAAGAGGTAGAAACCCTGATATTGAAGAAAAGATGTAAATGTAGAAAAAGATGGAAGAGAGATTTTGAGTTTTTAATCTATAGACATAAATATAGAGATGTCATGAGAGTATTGTTTGTAGTAGATTTTAAAAACCTGGAAAATTGAGAGCATTTATCAGCAGGGAAATGGTTGAATATATTTTGATATCCATACTATGCAATATTATGTAAAATCAAAGGAATGAGTTACAACTATATGCATTGTTCTACAGTTACAATGCATATAACCTACAATGTATATTACCTACTTCATTAGGTAAAAATAAAAGCAAATTGTAGGATAATGTGTATGACATGATCCTTTTGCATTACATCCAAGTCAAAACTCTCCGTGTGTGTGTGTGTGTGTGTGTGTGCGCGCATGAGCACATTTACACATGTACGTAAGAATGGGGAAGACATTGAAGGATACAACAGGGTGCTCTTACGCTTACCTAAGTGGAGTAGGATTGGAAGAGAGTGAGGTGGGATCTGTAAAATAAATCACTTATAATGACTTGTATTTGTTCAGAGATACTTTATTATCAGAATTTTAAAATTCAGCCTCTTTAAAGTAAAAAACAAAACGAAATAAACAAAAACACGAAACAAAAGAACTCAAGAGAGATCTCAAAGTTTTTACTTTGTCAGAAGGTAATTTTTTTAAAATGTTATCTGCTGTCAATATTGTTTTATAAAGAATAGATATTAAACACAAAAGGGGAAGAAGGACACGAGCTAACCTTGTTCTTTCTGAAAAAGGATAGTTGGACGTATGTAACTGCATGTAATATTGCTCTTATTTTCTTCATTTCAGCACAATCCAGTGAAAAGCTGACCAAAGATCGAGTTTTTGATCCACTTACTTAGTGGAAAGCACTGCACTCAATGTCAGGAGCCCATTGCAGTCACTCACTCTCTCAGCTTTAGAAAACAACCTCTCTGGTTTGTCTTATTGGAAAGGTAAGTGGGTTTGATCAAACAATCTCTAAAGCCCCTTTGCCTTGGAACAATCTATCATTTCTGATGATTCACTTCTTACTTTCCATAATTCCTGTTTTATTTATTTATTTAGCAAATACTTTCTGAGCATCTACATACATATATCAGGCATCAAGTTCGCCACTGGGAACGTTGTCATGACAGGGCAGGTGAGGTCCTTCCTCTTTCATTCTCTTGGGGAGACAACAAAAAGCATGCAAATAAGTGAATGGAGAAATAATTACAGGTTCTGGGGAGTGTTATGGAGGAAATCAATAGACTGATGTGATGGGGGTGAGCATAGAGGGGTAGAGAAAGGGAATCTGAGCTTCATTTTCATGGAGAGTCTTTCTGAGGATTTGAGATGAAACTTAAGGGTGAGTAGGCATCTGCCACATGGGGAGCTCTGTGAAGAACTCACCACACAGAGGTAACCCCAAGTACCAGGTTCATGAATTGATAAAGGACCTGGCTATTTCAAGGACAGAAAGGAGGCTGGAGAAGTTGAAGTGTAATGAGCAAATGGGGGAATGAAGGAGTAGGTAATACAAAAAGAGGATGGAGAAGTAGTCATCCAGGCGATGGAAGACATAGGAAGCATTTGAATTTTCGTACACACGCAATGAGAAGTCATTGAAAGGTTTTCAGCAAGGAAACACTATGATTTGATTTGAATTTTACAAAGACCACTGGCTGCTATGTGAATAACAGATGGTTGAGATGCAGGAAGCAGGGAAAACAACTTGGAAGATGTTGCAGTAATCCATGAAAGAAATGATGCTGCTTTGGACTGGGACCATGATGGGTGTTTTGGAGGTAAAATAGTCTGGAATTCCTGGATGAGATGTGAGAGATAAGAAGAAGGAAAGAGCCAAGGTTCACTCCAGTTCTGGGGTTGGGAAACTAGATAAAAAGTGGTACCATTTATTGAGACAAGACTCAGAATGGAATGGGTTTTCTTTTTTTTTTTTTTTCTTGGGTATGGGAATCAAGAAATTAGTTTCAGCTGTGAGAAGTTGGGAGTGTCTAGTTATTTATCCAGGTGGAGATGTCAACCAAGTGGTTAAATATGAGACTCAGGGGGTTTAGGGGGGAAGTAAGGGCTAGAGATAGACATTTTGAAGCTCATGACCATATGAGCGGTATATAAGGTCACGTCAAGAGAAAAGAGGCTGTTAGGCTTCAGCCCTAGGCAGCTCAACATCTACAGATGACTCCAGACCTATCAACAAAGTTAATGAAGAAACAGTGACCAAAGAAGTGGCAAGAAAAACCCAGGGTGTATGTCTGTAATTTACTCTAAATACCTTAGCATAGACACTGTGATCATCAGTTGCCTCACTCAGGTGTTCACAAGGAACAGTAGGCTTAATATTTAATTGGAAGTGTTACAGTACATGACATCTTTATTATGGTGACAGGAGAGGCTTTACTAATACTGGAAGTGGTATTTCATTATCACTAATGAAGTACCATAAAATTAGTAGTTCTTTAATTAGCTTATGTTTTTAAATGACTTTTCATTATTGAAATTTGTTTTATTTAATATACATGAGCTGCTTCTCATATACAGGTTTACAAGGAATATATAATTTTGTACCTGGCACATAGAAGGTATTTAGTAATTGCTTTGGGGGTTTTGTTGTTATTGTTGTTGCCATTGTTGTTTTGTTTTATTTGTTTGCTTGATACAGGGTCTTGCTCTGTTGCCCAGGTTGGAGTGGAGTGGCATAATCTCAGCTTACTGCAAACTTTGCCTCCTGGGCTCAAGCAATAATGGCTGTTTTTGCTCTTTTCATTCCCATAAATTATAGATTTCTCTAAAATTCCATATTTGCATATAATGTTTAAAAGTATTCCTTAACTTTTATTTTTCTCTGGTATTCCTACTATGTCATTTACTTTCTTTTTAAGGCACTTAAAAAAAACTTTTGCTCACAGCCTGGCACATAGAATACTGAATTAATGGTGGATCATCAGAATTTATAAAGGGTTTTAATAACATATTGAATGTTATTTCCTTTCAGGGATCTATTATTGAACACTTAAAAGAATGTTGGATGTTGATTCTGGCAGAAAGAAATAGAGTGAAGTAAAAGACCATGAAAAAAAAAAAAAGGAAAAATGGTCTGAGAAAGAGAGAAGAGAGGGCATAACTCACGTACATGTAAAATACGAAATATTTCTGTCGGTGGTGGTTTTTGCTACTGGACCACAAAAACGGATCACATAGCTCCTTGGAGATCACTAGCTGGGATAAGGAAGATGGTTGCTGGTATGTAACCACACTAAAATATTGCCCCAAGATAGCTTTTTATGACCACTGTAGAAGATCCAATCATAGTGTGGTCTTGATTTGAAGAGACTGCCCTAGAATGAGCATTGAAGCAGTCCAAATATCATAGCCCGATTCATGTTCTGGCCTAAACTGCCACTGCTGAAATACAAGCAAAGTACCCTGAATACCACAGAGTGGGCCCTTCAGATAACATTTTAGTGGTGGAAAATATAAACACATTTTTGCCCAAATTTCCATTGTCATAAAGGAAAATTTGCTGAGGAAACAGAGCTAATCCACAGAGAACTGTGAAACTAATGAGAGATTCAGATTACCCACGATTTTGTCTTTGAGCCAAAACAAATGCATTATTTAGAAGTTCTTTCCCATAGGTATCTAAGGGAAAGGGGGGAATTTTCACTGTGGTACAAATGCTTCATTTAGGAAAAGGATATCGTGATCCTGATAAGAGAAAACATGTTCTCAATCTGGTCTCTACAGGATTTACATGAGATGAGCATACTAATAAGTTTTTTTTTTTTTTTTAACTGAAAATAACTCTTCACTCCAAACCAACTGTCTGCGTGTTTTCTAATGAAGTAAAGTGAAGTAAAGCAATGACTTAGCTGGACTAACTGCTCAAGTCTTTTTGTTGGATCTATTGGCAAGAATTTCTGTATAATAGTTTCTTTTTATAAAATCATATTAAAATTTTAGACCATAAAAGTAAAGCGATTGAAACTATATGAATATCCTATGGACCCATTTAAACCTGTCTGCATCTTGTTGAAATAATCTGCTACTGCTGCTTTTTAGGCGTGGCCTAAAGCTATATGTATATCAAGTCACAGATTCATTGGCAAAAGAGGAAGCAGTTGTATTTGTTTCCATGGGACAAACTTTATGGGTTCAGATTAGCACTCACTGACAAACCCAAAGGCAAAGGAAGAGTAAATGCTCTTTCGAAATGTAGACTTCCAGGAAGAAGGTCTAGTATAAACACTTACATACGATTTTAAGACTTGTAAGATATTATAATTTTCACACATATATGCTTTACAACACAGTCACTTCTGTAATACTATAGCTAGTTCCTACAGAACCCTTATTGGATGGAGTTAGTGAGATGGTCATCTTCCTAAAGAGAAATATAGCCCGGGGCCGGGCGCAGTGGCTCATGCCTGTAATCCCAGCACTTTGGGAGGCCGTGGCGGGTGGATAACCTGAGGTCAGTAGTTTGAGACCAGCCTCACCAACCTGGTGAAACCCCATCTCTCCTAAAAATACAAAAACAAACAGGCCTGGCGCAGTGGCTCAAGCCTGTAATCCCAGCACTTTGGGAGGCCGAGACGGGCGGATCACGAGGTCAGGAGATCGAGACCATCCTGGCTAACACGGTGAAACTCCGACTCTACTACAAAATACAAAAAACTAGCCGGGCGAGGTGGCGGGCGCCTGTAGTCCCAGCTACTCGGGAGGCTGAGGCAGGAGAATGGCGTGAACCCGGGAGGCAGGGCTTGCAGTGAGCTGAGATCCAGCCACTGCACTCCAGCCTGGGCGACAGAGTGGGACTCCGTCTCAAAAACAAAAACAAACAAACAAACAAAAAAAACACACACAGAGAGAGAGAGAATTGCACACAGCCTGATGTGCAATTCTATGTCCCTGTGAAATATTCTCTGAAAGTCTCTTTCTCTGGTCCCTTTGGGAAGCAGTACAAAGTGGTGGTTAGGGGTGCAGACCGCGAGGCACACTGTCTTCCTATCCCTTCCCATCTTTATGTCAAATGTGTATTCCTCCTTTCCATCTGCTCACTGTGTGATGTTGGTCAAATTACTCAATCTCTCTGTGCTTTATTTTCTTATCTATAAAATAAGAGTAACAATGACATTGAACTCTTAGAACTGTTTTGGATTAAGTGAAGTCTATCCCCATAGGAATGTTGTTACGGTTGCATTGATTTCTTTCCAACTAAGGTCTGCGAGCAGGAGACTACACCAAGGATCCCAAGGCAGAATCACCAGGAGGGAAGAATTTGGTTGAATTGCTGGTCTGGGCTCAACTTTTCAGTTTTGAATGTCATAAGAGGTGAATTTTTTCTCCTCTAGCATATGGCAAAGTTTGGATATATTTCAGATTTCAATTATCCTGAGACTTAGTAGCTCAACTTTGAGGAAATAAAAGCCAAGTAATGTGAAAGACAGAATCTATGAAATGGGAGCTGGCTAAACAGTGATGCCATGAGGCTAAAAAAAAAAAAAAAAAAAAAAAAAAAGCAATGGTAGGCCAGATGCAGTGGCTCACAGCTGTAATCCCAGCACTTTGGGAGGCTGAGATGGGTGGATCACAAGGTCAGGAGATCGAGACCATCCTGGCTAACACGGTGAAACTCCCTCTCTACTAAAAATACAAAAAATTAACCATGTGGTGGCTGGTGCCTGTAGTCCCAGCTACTCGGGAGGCTGAGACAGGAGAATGGTGTGAACCTGGGAGGCAGAGCTTGCAGTGAGCCGAGATCGCACGACTGCACACTCCAGGCTGGGTGACAGAGTGAGACGTTGTCTCAAAAAAAAAAAAAAAAAAAAAAAAAAAATGGTAGCCAAACAATAATCAGAGTGTGTATTTCTCACCAATTTTACTAACAGTTCTACACACCTCTCTTATTAGTACAACAACATGAATTTAAGGCCACAGTCGTTCTGTCCACAAAATAGCTATTAGATTATAATACCAGTAGCTTATTGTTTTACAATACCAATATATTCACTGAAAACAATCAGAAAAAAAAGCCCAGAAATTTCAAGCCAGTTTTCGTCAGTCCAAAGGAAACTGAGAACATTGATATTTGCTAATTTCATTCAATATACGCTAAAACATATGGACATATATAAAAGAGAATTGGGAGCCAGACATGGTGGCTCATGCCTATAATCCCAGCACTTTGGCATGCCAAGGAGGGAGGATCACTTGAAGCCAAGAGTTTGACACCAGTCTGGGCAACATAATGAGACACCCATCTCTACAAACAATTGAAAAAATTATCCAGGTGTGTTGTCACACACCTGTAGTTCCAGCTACCCGAAAGACTCAGGTAGGAGGATCACTTGAGCCCAGGAGGCTGAGGCTGTAGTGAGATATGACTGTACCACTACACTCCAGCCTAGGCAACAGAGCAAGACCTTGTCTCAATAAAAGAGAAAATAACAGAAAAGGAAAGAGAATTGAGGTTGTGTTAATTCTTTGTCTAAATATAGATCCAGCTAAGTTGTGGGGGAAAGAAGGTTTGCTTTTCTTTGGAATTATAAACTAAAAAATTTTGAGGAATTATTTTCACAGATTGATAACCTGTAGGTGATATACGCATTTCATTTGTGTAAACATATCAAAAATATATGCATTTGTATAATGTCTTTATTCTAAAATACTTTCCAATTGGCTAGCTATATTTTTATTCAAATATTAACAATATTTTAAAAATCTTTCTTCAGCTGGGTAGATAAAAATGTGTTTCAAAGTTTATTTGGAAGTGTATATAAATGAGAATATCCAAATGTTTTTGGAAAAGAAGATTTGTTATCTAGATATCTAAATGTGTTACAAAATTGTAGGAGTTCACAAAGGATGGCATTGGCATAGAAACAGATTAATAAAACACAGAAACCAAGAAAAACATTTTTGCCTATTCAAGAATTTGACTATAATTAAACTTGCATTTCAAATCAGTGAAATGTAGAAGTATTATTAAACAAATAGCACTGGGAAAATTGGTTATTCATTTAAAATAAATATTAGACCTCTAATTCATATCTTGCATACATATATTCCAGATGCATTAAAAAGTGAAACAATTTTTAATTGAAAGAGTATGTTAGAAGAAACATAGAAAAATAATGTTATAACCTCTAGAGGTTTCTAGCTAAGAAGCAAACTCCAGAAGCCAGAAAGGAAAATGTTGGCACTTATGCTGAAATATAAATACTTCTTTAATTAAAGCCATCATAAGTAAGTTACACAATAATCAGCAGTCTGGAAAAAAAAACTTGCCCAACATACAACTAAAAATAATTAATACCCAGAATATGTAAACATATCAGCAAGAAAAACTAAACAATTTATAGAAAGTTTGTCAAAAGACAGAAGAAAACAGTTGGCCAAAACAGACGTGTGAAAAAAGGATTCCTAGACTTAGTCACAATAGAGATATGTGCATAAGATTATATATTCAAATAGAATAAATTTAAAAATCAGTAAAAATCTGTATAGAAGATACAGGAAAACAATTCCTCTCATACTCTTTTTATGGAACTTGGTAAAACATTTTTACAAGGCAATTAGAAAGTATCTTTCAAAATAAAAATAACACATCATCTACTCAAGACTTTCACTTCTAGGAATCTATCAAAAAAATAATGCTTATAACATGAACACAAATACATTTCTTTAAAGATATCATTTTTTGTTGAAGCATTTTTTGGGTAATATTGAAATTTTGGAAAATAACTCTATAAAGACGGGGGTAGTTTCAGCTATAATTGACAGAAAAACCCAAAACAACAGTGGCTTATAAACATGATAGAAGTTTATTTCTCCTTCATGTAGGTTCCTGGTGTGAAAACTCCATGATTCTCAGAGATCTGTCTTTCTTTTTGCTCTGCCACCCTCTATAAGTGGGATTTACCTGTGGTCCAGTGCAATTGCTCCAGCTTCAGTCATCTGATCCATGTTTGAGTTAGCAGACAAGGGAAAAGAAGCCCTCTCCCTTTGAGAACATTTATCTGATTGTTCTTCACATCACTTTACTTACATTCCATTGGTCAACAGTTATCCACAGACACAAGGCCACACTTAGATTCAAAGAAAACTATAGAATTTAGTTGTTATTCTTGGAGACCATGTGCCCAAATAACATTTGAAGGTCTATTTCTGAGCAAGTGGGAAAAGTTGATTTTGTGGGACAACTCATAGTCCCTCCCACAATCTAGCCATTTGCCTCCCCCAATATTCAGCCATACCATTCTTCTGACACATAGAACCAGTCATGCCTTTTGTAAAATAGACAGTTCCAAAGTCCCACAGAGAGATCACTGCAGTGTCTCTAGATTATGTGTAGTCTTGTGGTCTGGCAGTTGCTAAAATTAAAAGCAAACAATCTGCCCCCAAACATAACCAACCTATCATGGTGCAGCTGGAACAGGATAAACAGAATAAAAGCTCTCATTTGGAAAATAGGAAAATGAGAATCATTCAGTGTTACTGGGGCCTTAGCGATGATAAAGTTCTCTCTGATGGTAAGCTTTTGGGTTCCTGCTATGGCTTCTGTTACTGCTGTCTTTTGCTGTAATGACTGATTTACAGTCTTACTAATAACTGCTTCAGTGTTAGGGTTAAAACAATTGACCTTCTCAACTCTTCAAGGAATCACACTACTGTAATCTCAGTCACCCTAGATTGTAGAACTAGGCAGAGATCTTCTCACTGGCTGGTGTTAGACTGTCTACATGAATATTATTGTAGAATTTTGTTTAAAAGCGAAAAAGGCAATCAACACACCTCAATCTTACGTATTGTCTCTACCACTTCCCCTAATGCTACAGTCATTGTTGGCACTTACTCTTTCATCCAGGGCACCTCAGGGAACAACTGTATTAATTTTTTACCATCAAATAACAAAGTTCATCATTGTTTCAGAATGCAACATGTGAGTCCTCTTCATCTTCCACTTGATAAGCCAATGCAAAATATATGACTTCTGTTGCATGCAGCTCTCAGTTTCTGTTTCAAAATTCCTTTGCACTGTGTTTAATTCTAGATGACAGAAACTACTCTTAGCTAGTTTAAGCTGAAAAGAATTCAGTTCAGGAAATTAGGTACTTCGTTGGAAGGACTTTAGAAACAACCTTTATGCTGAGTCTATAGAAATGAGACTATTCTGAAGCTAGGCATGAAATGAGAGGTATTCTGAAGCAAGGTATCAGGCTCAGTAATTTCTGTTTCATAAAAAGCAAATACTGCTGCAACCAAGCTCATTAGCAGAAACAGAAGAAGTACCAGATTGCATGGCTGATATATGATTATATCTGCTCATTGAAAGCTAAGCCTGTTTGGAACCTGAACTGTAGAGAAGTCTGAGATAAGTAGTCTATAACTTTTTAGCCTTTGTCGTTTAGTAAGCATGCTCTAAGTTACTTGAAATGGACTGAAGTAAGTCAATGCATAATATTTGCCACAGGACCTAAAAGTCCATCTTTGGTAAATAAACTAAATAAATAATGGAACACTAATGTTAAGAAATATTAAGATGTTGTTAAAAAGAGTACGTATAATGGAAGCAGACAAACTTATAGTCAATATGTTAAGGCTAAAAAAACTGTCAGACAAAGCTGAGATAGCTGGAAACTGTTAGACAATATTTTGTACAAGTAGAAGCTATTAGGAAATTGCGGGCCAGGCGTGGCGACTCACGCCTGTAATCCCAGCACTTTGGGAGGCAGGTGGATCACGAGGTCAGGAGATCGAGACCATCCTGGCTAATGCCGTGAATCCCTGTCTCTACTAAAAATGATGGCGGGCGCCTGTAGTCCCAGCTGCCCAGGAGGCTGAGGCAGTAGAATGGTGTGAACCCAGGAGGCGGGGCTTGCAGTGAGCCGAAATTGCGCCACTGCACTCTAGCCTGGGCGACAGAGTGAGACTCCATCTCAAGGAAAGAAAGAAAGAAAGAAAGAAAGAAGGAAGGAAGGGAGGGAGGGAAGGAAAGGCCATTGAGACCCCTTGAGTATTTGCTGAGTACAAGGTTATATATGCATAGGGTAAAACTCAATGAAGCCAGGCAAAGAATTGTAAGATGAACAACTCTCAGATCTTTCACAAGGTAGGGAAACATTTGAGCTCCGACTAACCAGTGTAAAGATTCTTCAGTCATCAATGAAGCATTCAATAGAAACCCCAGAAAGGTCATATCCGGGTGAAGAGACCAAGGCATGCTTGGAATGAAGAGAACTCTAAACATACCATAAAAATGCCTGAAACAGGAATTAAATGGATCAAACTAATTTTCAAGTAAGTTACCTGCCTACTAGAATAAAGCACAACATTCTTTGAAGCAAGACATCAAATTGCAGAAGATGTATATAACTTCAATGTAACCACATGATGTCTACTACACAATAAAAAATTACTACATATACAAAGCAGAACATTATACAACATAGCCAGAAGAGGCCTCAATTGATAGAAGCAGATCAAGAAATGTGAGAGGGTAGACTAGCAGACAAGGAAATTTAAAAAGCCCTAATAAATATGCTCAGGGATTTAAAAAGAAACCAGGAAATAATGAGGAGAGAAATGGAAAGTATAGAAAAGAGCCAAATGAAATGTCTAAAGATGAAAGACAAGGTAAATGAAATAAAAAATTCACAGGATGGGATAAAGAACAAATTAGACTGTGCAGACATAACAATAAAATGAATCCAAACTGAAGCACAGAAGGAAAAAAAAGACTGAAAACTAATGGACAGAGCTTTGGTGACATGTTGGACAATATCAAGCAGTCTTACGTACCTGTATGGAGAGATCTGGAGGGAGAAGCATTAAGTGAATTTAGCAAATCGTAGGCTATATGGTTAAAATATAAATTAATTGCATTTCTCTATACTGGTAATAAACAATTTGACGTTTAAATTTAATTTATATTAATTATATAGCATTAAAAGTGTGAAATACTTCACAATATATTTAGTAAAAGATGTGCAAATCCTGCACATTAAAAATTATAAAATATTGCTGAAAGAAATTTAAGAAGCTAAATAAATGGAGAGATATGCCATTTTTGTGATTTGAAAGATTTAATGTTAAGATGTCAATTCTTTTCCAATTGGTCTACGGATTCAACTCCTTTTACATGAAACAATAGAAAAGATCAATTGTATTTAAAATGAAGAAAGCAGATCAGTAGTTACCAGGAGCTGACAGGATGATTAACTTTTAAAGGTCTCAGGATCTTGTTATATTTACAATGGTGAAAACTTACAGAGCTTAACACTTAAAATAGGAGTGTTTTCTCATATGTAAATTACATTTCAATAAAGAAAATTTAAAAATAATACAGTTACATTTCAATATTCTAGTAGAAATTATAACCATTTTAAAATATAAACAATTTATAATATCAACTAAAAAAGGTATCTAAAATAAATCTAACAAAAGTGGGCCGTGTGTGTGTGTATGTGCATGTGTATATGTGTTTTACTCCAATCTATCAACCTATGCTTGATTATATTTTCTAGTTACTAGTGTTCTCTTTATTTACATCCTCTGTAGTGTAAAGGGGCTTTTATGTTTTAATTGATTTGTTTCTCCTTTCAATTTGTTGTCATGATTTATAAATTTCCTTTTCAAATATTCTTATTGTCTCATTACATTTTCCTATTATTTGAGGGTTTCTTTTTTATTCAAGTTACTATGACACTTTATTTAATATCTTTGAAATTATGGGAACAAAGTATTTGAATTACATGCTTCTATTTTTTTAAATACATCCTCATATGATGTAGATCATTTATTTGCTTTTAACTTAGACACACTTTCTGTATTTTCAGTATTTATGCTTAGATTCTGTGCTCTGTTTTGAATTATTACTTTTTTTTTTTTGAGACAGGGTCTTGTTTTGTGATCCAGGCTGCAGTGCAGTGGCGCCATCATGACTCCCTGCAGCCTCAACCTTCCAGGCTTAAGCAAGCCTCCCACCTCAGCCTCCTCAGTAGTTGGGACTACAGGTGCACATCACCATGCTAGGCTAAATTTTTTTTATTTTTTCATAGAGATGGGGTTTTATCATGTTGCCAGGCTGGTCTACAACTCCTGAGCTCAAGTGATTCTCCCGTCTTGGACTCCCAAAGTGCTGGCATTACAGGTGTGAGCCACCACCCACAGCCTATTACTCATTTTTAAATGAAAACTTTTTAAAAAAAATATATAATTAGGCGGGTGGTATGGGGGAGTAAGCTGGGGTAGTTAACGATTTTGTTTCTGATTTATTGGTTTGAAACCATCTTGTCAAACATTTAGTTTCCTTGACCCAGATAATTTTTTCCTTAACTATATTTTTAAAGTTTTTGATGTTTAAGGGTGTCAGATAGCATAAAACAAAGCCCTTATACCACAGGATTTTGATGCAAAGACATAGCAATTACTGCCCTGCTTCCATAACATATCCTACTTTTGCTCAAGAGGTTTCTCTTATCCAGGGTTATAATTCATAGAAAATGAAAATTTGGAGTAAATATAGTTTCTTTTTCCACTCTACGTTCTCTGCATTCATCACTATTATACTGTGTCCAGCTGAATTTATGTGATAGTGCTCCTTATTTCTGCTATGCTTTAGCCACACCTCAAAATCTCACCATTTCATTCAAGATATTTGAATAGGATTAGCACTTTTAGAAAGATTAACTCTCTTCTCAAAATCTGAAAAATTATATGCCAGCTTTAAGTTTTGTTCAGTTTGGGCCAATTTTAATGTAGTTGGCCGGGGCACTTCATACATTTTAGTGTGTAGCTATTTCCTCCTTCATTGAGGACAATATAAATTTTCCTTCTATTTTTCATTTATTTCTAGTTTCAGTGGGTTCTGACCAAGGGAACCAAAATAAAATTGTCTCTGCCAATTTTCGTATTTTTTAAAAATTAACCAACTTCATATGAAGAAAAACAGAAGCAAGAAATGAATTTACACATTAAATATACACGTAGGGAACAGTCCTCTAAATTAGTTTAATTTCCTCTTAGTTATATCCACCTCAGCTTATATTGCTTAGATATAAAGTGTTTATTTAGATTTGCTCTAATCCAAAGCTTCCACGAACAGAAGATACCTTTACAATGATCAAAACCAGCAACCAGGCCATTTCCAGAAAGTAGTTCCAGCAGAGATCCAGTCCTTATAAAGCTGAAACTAAGTGAAGAATACATGTTAAAACCTTAGTGTTTGAGTAACAAACCAGCTTTACATGTATCACTTTTATCTCATCCTATATTGTTAGCTTGAGTCTGATTCTTAAGAAATATTTTTATCAGTATGTGCCAAAATAAGTAAATATACCCTTGAAATGATGATATGGCTCATTTATTTGAGAAGCTAATCAAATAATCAGATTCAGTTATTTCCAAATCTAGATAATTTATGTAAACACAATATAACTCATTTTATGAAAAATGACTGATCTTACCATTTCTATCATCTACTTTCCCTTGTGGGTGTACTTATTTGCCTTTGTAGGCACTCAGGAACACAGTATGAAAGAGCAGTCAACATCTAAAATGTTTGTTGGGGGAAAAAAAAAGGGAGAGTAGTGGAGGATCTCAAATTGGCTATTAAATGTTTAGTCCATAAATGACACACATCACTTTTGCTTATATCATTATCAGAATTGGTCACGTGGTACTGACGGTGGTGGCTGCTGCCATCACACCAGCTGCAGAAGGGAGGCTCCGCTGTGGCTGCACACTTCATGGGACCATGAGAGTCCCGCCCCTTTTGAACTGGGGTGGGAGCTCCCCAGGTACACTGCAACTGCCCAAGCTATGGCTGCAGACCCAGGCCTCCTGCTCTGTGGTGCAGACAGGAGCCCCACCTTCCTGGGCGAAGCTATAGCTGTCCATTTTTTCTTTGGTTGCCTAGGCTTGTGGGGTATTTCTTCATAAAATTGTTGTTTAGAACAATATCCTGGATGGCTTCCCCAATGTTTTCTTTTAGCAGCTTCATTGTTTGAGGTCCTACATTTAAGTGTTTAATGCAGTTTGATTTGGTTTTTGTATATGGCAAGAGATGAGAGTCTAGCTTCATTCTTCTGCCTACGGATATCCAGTTTTCCCCGCACCATTTATTGAAGAGACCGTCTTTTCCCCAATGTGTGTTCTTGGTGCCTTTGTTGAAAATGAGTTCAGCGTAGATATAAAGATTTGTTTCTGAGTTCTCTGTTCTGTTCCACTGCTCTGCTTTTATGCCTTCCCTTTATTTTCTGTTTTTATGCCATCTCTTTATTTTCAGTCTATGTGTACCTTTATAGGTAGAGTGTGTTTCTTATAGGCAACAGAACAAATCATTGAGTCTTGTGGTTTTTTTTTTGTTGTTGTTGTTAAATTCATTTAGCCATGCTATATGTCTTTTATTGAAGTGTTTAGTCCATTTACACACAACGTTATTATTGATAAATAAGGACTTATTCTTGTCATTTTGTATTTTGTTTGCTGGCTGTTTTGCGGTCTTCGCTTGGTTTTTCCTTTCCTTCTTGTATTCCTTTCAGTGAAGGTGATTTTCTCTGGTAGCATGATTTAATTTCTTGCTTTTTTTGTGTGTATATCCATGATATGTTTCTAGATTACCATGGTTACCTCAGGTTACCATAAAGCTGGCAAATACTGACTACCTTAGTTCACCATGAAGCTTGCAAATACTATCTTATAATCCATTATTTTAAACCGATGACAACTTAATACTGATTGCATCAGCAAACTAAAAAAGAAGCAAAAAGAAAACAAAGAAAAAGTACATTTTAACTTTGTCTCCTCACTTTTTAACCGTTTGTGTTTCTTTAATGTCTTATCACACTGTCTATATCTTGAAAAGTTGTAGTTATATTTTAGATTGGTTTATCGCTCAGTCTTTCTACTTAAGATAAGAGTAGTTTACAAACAGTAGTTACAGTGTTATAATGTCCTGTGTTTTTTTGTATGCTTACTATTACTGGTGAATTTTGTACCTTTGGATAATACCTTATTGCTCATTAATGTGCTTTTCTTTTTTGATTGAAGAATTCCCTTTATTATTTATCATAAGACAGGTATGGTGTTGATGAAATCCCTCAACTTCTGTTCGTCTGGGAAAGTCTTTATTACTCCTTCACATTTAAGGGATATTTTTTGCCATATATAGATTCTAGGGTAAAAGTTTTCTTCCTTCAGCCACAATGTCATGCCAGTCTCTCCTGGACTGTAAGGTTTCCACTAAAAAGCCTGCTGCCAGAAGTATTGTAGCTCCATTGGATGCTATTTGTTTCTTTTCTCTAACCACTTTTAGGGCCATTTTTTTTTCCTTAACTTTCGAGATTTTGATTATTAAATGCCTTGAGGTGGTAGTCTTTGGGCTACATCTTCTTGGTGTTCTGTAACTTTCTCGTACTTGAATATTGATATGTTTCTCTAGGTTTGGAAAGTTATTTGATATTACCCCTTTCAATCAACTTTCTACTCCTATCTCTTTCTCTATTTCCTCTATAAGGCCAATAATTCTTAGATTTGCCCTTTTGATGCCATTTTCTAGTTCTTGTAGGCATGTGTCATTCTTCTTTCTTTCTTTTTTGTTTCCTTTGACTGTGTATTTTCAAATAGCTGGTCTTCAAGCTAATGAATTCTTTATTCTGCCTGATCAGTTCTGCTATTAAGAAACTCTGATACATTCTTCAGTATGTCAATTGCATTTTTCAACTCTAGAATTTCTGTTTGATTCTTTTCAATTATTTCAACCTCTTTGTTAAATTTACCTGATAAAAATCTGAATTCTTTCTCCATGTTATCTAAATTTCTTTGAATTTCCTCAAAACAGCTATGTTCAGACACAGGTATGTGTCTGAAAGGGCACATATCTCTGTTTCTCCGGGATTGATCCCTGGTGACTTATTTAATTCATTTGGTGATCTCATGTTGTCCTGGATGATTTTGATGCTTGTAGATGATGTCATGTTTTCCTGGATGATTTTGATGCTGGACGTCGAAGAGTTAGGTATTTGTTGTAGTGTTTGCAATCTGGACTTTACAGCCTGTGCTCATCTTTCTTGGGAGGGTTGTCCAGGTATTCAAAGGAATTTGGGCCCCAAACTCAGTAATGCCACGGTTCTTGAAGACTCATAGAGCTACCACCTTGGTGGTATTGGATAAGATCTAGAATAATTCTCTGGATGACCCAGCAGAGACTCTTGTTCTCTTCCCTCTATTTTCTCCCACACAAATGGCATTTGTCTCTCCCTCCCTGTGTTAAGCCACTTAGAGCTAGAGTTAGTGTGATGCAAGTTTCAGTGTGGTCACCAACACTGGAAGTGCCCTGCATCATACCTGAAGCTAGCACAGCACTGGGTCTTGCCCAAGGCTTGCTGTAACCACTACTTGGCTATTACCTTGGCTATTTGTTCAAGGCCCTAGCACTCTACAATCAGAAGACGATGAAGCTAGCTAGGTTCGCTTCCTTCCCTTCAGGATAACTTCCCCCAGGCCATGAGGGTATTCAGAAATGCTGTGTGGGAACTGGTGGTTGGAGTCAAAAACCTTAGAAATCTACCTGGTGTTTTATTCTACTGAGGCCAAGCTGGAACTCAAACCACAAGACAAAGACCTTCTTTCTCTTCCCTCCATTTTCCACAGGGAGAGGAGCCTCTCCCTATGGCCACCACCATCAGCAGCCCATGGAGAATTCTTCCAGGCTACTACCACTATTCACTGAAGGTGCAAGGACTCTTCAGTCGGCTTGTGGTAATTGCTGCCAGCCCAGGGCTCACCCCTCAGGGCAGTGGACTTCCCTCTGGCCCGGGGTAGGTGAAGAAATGCTGTCCAAGAGGCTAGGCCTGGATTCAGGGACCCCAAGAGTTCGCTCAATGCTCAACTCCACTGTAGCCACGCTGGTACCTGAAACCAGCACATCTCAAAATCTCACCTGAGACCCATGACATACTACCTGGATATCACTATTGGTTATTCAGGTCCCAAGGTCTCTTTCATCAGCACGTGACGAATCCTGTCAACAGGGGATCCTTCCCTTCAATGCAGCAGGTTCCCTTCTGGCCCAGGGTATGTATTAACATGTTTTCTGCGCATTTGGGCCTGGAATGAGTGCCTCATGACTGCCTGCTATCCTATCTTACCATGACTGAGCAGGTATCCAAGATGCAAGACAAAATCCTGTTTACTCTTTTCTCTCCTCTTCTCAAGTAAAAAGAAAGTGTCACTCTCATTGCTGTGAGCTTCACTGTTTGGTGTTGGGGGAGGGATGTTGCAAGCACTCCCTTGTCCTCACCAACTTCCACCCAGCTGGTGTCTTACTACGTCATGCACCATCCCAGTTCACTGGCCATTAAGTCCAGCACAGCATCAAGACTTGCCTAAGAATTGCAGTCCTTGTGTCCTAGGTGGTGCTTCAAGTTCACTTAGGACCCCAGAGAGCTTTAGCTGGTGGTGGCAAGGCTTGCCAAGAAACTCAAGTTGCAACCACTGGAATGGGTGCAATCCCTCTAGCTAAGGTTGGTCCAAATGCTCCCTCCAAGGTGGGCACTACCTGAGTTCAGCACAGTTTTGCTTTCCACTGTGACAAGGCACCACTGAGTTCATTGCAAAGTCACCCAATCATTGTGCTCTCCCTCCACCAAGTGCACAGAATCTCTCTCCACACCATGCGGCCAGCACCAGGGTTGGCATCAGTGTGTAACAGGAAAATACCTTGGGGCCCTTCAACCTGGCAACTGCTCGGGGCAAGTCTGTTGGTCCCCTTCAACCTGGGAACCGCTCAGCTTGAAATCTGCCTCCCATTCTCTTCAAAGTCATCCCTCTGCTCATGAAGATAGATGCATATTCTGATTGCATCTTTTGGAAAGACTTATCAGAAACTCAAAAGAATGCAACCATCTGTCTCTCACCTACCTGTGACCTGGAAGCCCCTAGTGAGAGTGTCTTGCTTTGAGTTGTCTCCACCTTTTCTGGATTGAACTAATGTACTTCTTACTTATATTGATTGATGTTTCGTGTTTCCCTAAAATGTATAAAATCAAGCTGTGCCCTGACCACCTTGGGCACACGTCTTCAGGACTTCCTGAGGCTGTGTTACTTGGCAAAATAAAGTTTCTAAATTAACTGAGACCTGTCTCAAATTTTCAGGGTTTACATTTTTGGTAACCACAGAGGGATTCTGAGTGGAGAAGCCCGTGACCTTTGACAAATCTCCTGTAGGTGCTTGGTGCCAGCATGAGCTCAGACCAATAGGATAATTTGCTGAGGTCTGAGAGCACTCCCTCCAGAGAATCCAGGATCTCACCAGATTTGGTCAAGTTGGAAAGCTTATTTTGTTGTACAACTCCTTTTTTATTGGAGTTTTACTTGCTTCCAATAGGAAGGCGAGTTTTCCTTCTTCCATAATAATTGAAGGCAGGCAACTCCTTTATGGAGTTTGAGCTCACTTTCAGCAGGGAAGATAAGTGGTTTTTTTTTTTTTTTTTTTTTTTTTTCCTGCTACTAGGATGGTAAAGAGCAGTCTACAGCCTGAGACCCATCACTAGGTAAGAAACTGTTTTGGGATTCTGTCTTGCAAATTCCTTTTAAATGACTAAAGTCAACATTTAACAATCCACTGGTGTTAATTTCTGCTTACACTTAGAGCACTCATAAATCATATAATTTGTGTGATCATTGTTAATTTTGCTTAACTGTTTTGTTGTTTCTTTGTCTTGGTCAAATCCCAAGGGGAGCCCTAAATTATAAGGAACAAAGCCTCTGAAATGAGAGAAAAATGGCTAACGAAAAAAAAAAAAAAAAGAAAAAGAAAAAAAAAAAAGAAAAAGAAAGAAAGAAAAGAAGAGAAAAAAAAGGAAAAGAAAGAAAAAAAAGAAAAGAGTATTTTCACACTGCTGATAAAGACATACCCAAGACAGGGAAGGAAAAGAGGTTTAATTGGACTTACAGTTCCTCATGGTTGGGGAGGTCTCAGATTCATGGTGAGAGGTAAAAGACAGTCCCTACATGGTAGTGGCAATGAGAGAAGAGGCAAAGAGACCCCCCCATATTGTTCTATACTGTTTTATGTTCAGTACCTGTTTTAAGAAGAAACAAGGAAGTGAAACCAAAGGCAGGCAGCCCGGCGCCAGGTACCAGACCCAAAACCAGACCCAAAACCAGACCCAAAACCAGGCCTGGGCCTGCCTGACCTTAACCTGATAGTTAAAATTCAACCCATGACCTAATAACCAATGTTATCTATAGATTCCAGACATCATATGGAAGGACATTGTGAAAATTCTCATTCTGTTCTGTTTCACTCTGATTACCGGTGCATGCAGCCCTTGTCACATACCCCCTAGATTGCTCAATCAATTGTGGCCCTCTCATGTAAAATCTTTAGTGCCGTGAGCCCTTAAAAGGGACAGAAATTGTGCACTCAACAAGCTCGGATTTTAAGAAGCTAGTCTACCAATGCTTCCAGCTGATTAAAAGCTACTTCCTTCACTAACTCGATGTCTGTGGGGTCTTGTCCATGGCTTGTGCTGCTACAGCAAGAGAAAATGAAGAAGATGCAAAAGCAGAAACTGCTGATAAAACCATCACATCTCATGAGGCTTATTCACTACCACAAGAACAGTATGGGGAAAACAGCACCCATAAATAAAATTATCTCCCACCAGATCCCTCCCACAACATGTGGGAATTAAGGGAAAGCAATTCAAAATGAGATTTGGGTGGGGACACAGAGCCAAAACATATAGTTCTATTCCTGGCCCATCCAAATCTCATGTCCTCACATTTCAAAACCAATCATCCCTTTCCAACAGTCCCCCAGAGTGTTAACTCATTTCAGCATTAACCTCAAAGTCCACAGTCCAAAGTTTCATGGGAGAAAAGGCAAGTCTGTTCTGCCTTTGAACCTGTAAAATGAAAAGAAAGCTAGTTACTGCCTAGATGTCATGGGGGTACAGATATTGGGTAAATGTAGCCATTTCAAATGGGAGAAATTGGCCAAAACAAAGGAGTTACAACGCCCATGCAAGTCTGAAATCCAGCAGGGCAGTCAAATTTTAAAGCTCCAAAATTATCTCTTTGACTCCAGGTCTCCCATCCAGGTCATGCTGATGCAAGAGGTAGGTTCCTATGGTCTTGGGCAGCTCCACCCCTGTGGCTTTGTAGGGTGCAGCCTCCCTCCTAGCTGCTCTCACAGGCTGGCATTGAGTGTCTGTGGCTTTTCTGGGCACATTGTGCAAGCTGTTGTTAGATCTACCATTGTGGGTCTGGATGATGGTGGGCCTCTTCTCATAGCTCCACTAGGCAGTGCCCCAGCAGAGACTCTGTGTGGGGGCTCTGACACCACATTTTCCTTCCACACTGCCCTAACAGAGGTTCTCTATGAGGGCCTGACCCCTGCAGCAAACTTTTGTCTGAGCATCCAGGCATTTCCATACACCTTTTGAAATCTAGGTGGAGGTTCCCAAACCTCAATTCTTGACTTCTGTGCACCTGAAGGCTCAACATCAAGTGGAACCTGCCAAGGCTCTGGGCTTCCACCCTCTGAAGCCACAGCCCAAGATATAGGTTGGCCCCTTTCAGTCATGGCTGGAGTGACTGGACCACAGGGCAGCAAGTCCCTAGGCTGCACAGAGCATGAAGACCCTGGGCCCAGCACACAAAACCACTTTTTCCCCCGGCCCTCTGGACCTGTGGTGGGAGGGGCTGCCATGAAGGTCTCTGACATGGCCTGGATGCAATTTTCCAATAATCTTGGGGATTAACATTAAGCTCCTTGCTACTTATGCAAATTTCTGCAGCTGGCTTGAATTTCGTCCCAGAAAATGTGTTTTGCTGCAAATTTCCCAAACATGTATGCCTGGCTTCCCTTATAAAACTGAATGCCTCTAACAGCACCCAAGTCACATCTTGAATGCTTTGTTGCTTAGAAATTTCTCCTGCCAGATACCCTCAACCATCGTTCTCAAGTTCAAAGTTTCACAAATCTCTGGAGCAGGGGCAAAATGCTACCAGTCTCTTTGCTAAAACATAAGAAGAGTCACCTTTGCTCCAGTTCCCAACATGTTCCTCATCTCCATCTGAGACCACCTTAGCCTAGACCTTATTGTTCATATCACTAACCAGAATTTTTGGTAAAGCCATTCAACAAGTCTCTAGGAAGTTTTGAACTTTCCTACATTTCCTGTCTTCTTTTGAGCCCTCCAAACTGTTCCAACCTCTGCCTGTTACTCAGTTTCAAAGTTGCTTCTATATTTCCAGGTATGTTTTAGCAATGTTCCACTCTAAGGGTACCAATTTCCTGTATTAGTCTATTTTCATGCTGCTAATAAAGACATATCCAAAACTGGGAAGAAAAAGAGGTTTAATTGGACTTACAATTCCACATTGTTGGGGAGGCCTCAGAATCATGGCAAGAGATGAAAGGCACTTCTTACATGGCAGCAGCAAGAGAAAATGAGGAATATGCAAAAGCGGAAACCCCTTATAAAACCATCAGATCTCATGAGACTTATTCATACCACAAGAACAGTATGGGGAAAACTGCCTGCGTGGTTCAAATTATCTCCCACTGTGTCCCTCTCACAACACATGGGAATTATGAGAATATAATTTAAAACGAGATTTGGGTGGGGAAACAGAGCCAAACTATATCGAAAACATTTTTAATTTTGACTACTAAAGGGGCTTTGTTTACATAATGAGACCACCTTTCTGCCAGCCAGACCAAATTGAAAAAGCAATGACTATAAAGGAGCTCAATGGCTAAAAGTCAGCTTAATTAAAAGACTAACATCCAAGATGTATGTGTGTGTATGTGTGCATGTTTGTATTTGAAAGGCTGTTTTCACATTTTTTGTTTTGTTTTGTTTTGTTTTGACTAAAATAGGTATTGCAGCAGAGGCTACTCTTGGGTTTTTAAGAAAGGCTACTCTTGGGTTTTTAGTTTAACTTGGCTCAAAGTAAAATAAAAGCGTCTCCCTCTAGCACCACCGTACTTTTTTTTCTCCATACTTTATGTTACAAATTTTGCTATTTGATTTTCACCTGAGTGTTTTCCTTTAATGTGCAAACTTAAGGCTATTTAGCTGACAACTGCCTAGAGTTATGAAACAGGTTATTAGGAATCTAAAAGTCTAAGATTAAAAAAGGAGGGGGTCCTATAAAGACCCTAAAAATCTGTAAAATGTACTTCCATCAGCATCTCTAATACATCTTTATATGTATTTATGTGTTGTCTATAAATGTTTTACTAGTTAAAAATATATAAAAGAGTTCTAATTAATTTGGTTAAGGAAAAATAAAAGTGCTTACATCAGATACTAAAAAGGAAAAGGCTAGTCAAATGCTTTTTCAAGTTTCAAGTAACTTAAGTAAAATCTTTAACAAATAATCTATCTTTTAAATTATTGTAAAGTAATATAAGAAATGTCTTAAGACATTTGCCAACATATATTTGTGCTTGTATTTATTAATCAAGCAAATTTCATACTTATCCCTGCCAAATTCTATAAGTTATCAAAGTTTTTCGTAGGGGTTACAAAACTAGAAATCCAGCTTAAATCAGAATAATCTTTGCTTTTGTAATTTTTAATAAATAAGATTTATTGTTTATAAATAAATAAATTTATTTATTACTTATTTAATAAATAAATATGGGTTTAATGAAAAATAGAAGCAGCTTAAATGTAGTAAGATCATCATAACTTCTCATTCTATGGTTTTAGGCAGTCTGGTTCACAGACAATTAGGAGACTTGTTTTGGGAAATGACTTACTGTCTCTGTTTCAAAACTAAACTATAGACTAAGTTCCTCCCAAAGTTAGTTTGGCCTAAGTCCAGGAATCAACAAGGACAGCTTGGAGGTTAAGAGAAAATGGAGTCAGTTAGGTCAAATCTTTTTTCACTGTCTCGGTTATAATTTTTCAATGGCAACTTCATAACTTTAAATCATGACTATCACAGTTTTCATAAATAATCTAGGTAAACAATTGAAATAAAATAATTAGGTAAACGTAATGGGATAAATACTTGTAGACAAATGGGTCATAATTTAGAATATAAAGTTATATTAAATTAACTAACAGATATTTTATTATTTGTGCATTTACCAATAAATATATTTTAGGAAAACATTCTTGCTACAAAGAAGTGTGTGCGTGTTTTTTTAAAGTGAACGAGTTTTGTCTAATTAAAAGCTTATTTAAGGGTTATATATAAAACAAGGTAAAAGGAACCAGGAATAAAAAAAGATGTAAAGAAAGTTATAAAAATAAAGAAGTATTTTGTGTGGTAAAAAAGCTTAAAGCAAAATAATTTTATATAAGGAAGAATCTTATGTGGTAAATTTAGTCCTAAAACAATATAACTGGTTGTTTGAAAAGGAGGGATATTCAGGACAAGCTAGAAAGTCTGAGCATATCATGAATGGTTGGTGTAAGTAACAATCAGAGGATTTATATATTAAAAAAACAAAAACTTTAATATAATTAAGTTGTCATATAATTGTTAAGTTTTGGTTTGCTTAGGAAAATAAAACTGAGATAATTTTTTAAAAAATTATGATTATTACATCCATGTATTTTCCTGTATGTGCTTTTAAATCCTTGAAACATTGAGTTATAGGACTTTCATCCTCTGTCTAAAAAAGACCACAAGTCCTGCTGAATTTTAGACACTGACAGCAATTAAAGACTAATCTTCAGGCCCCATAGAAGATGTCAATCAAAATAAACTGCATTCCTGAGACACAGGACAAAAAACATAAAGCTATTCAATTCCTCAAGGCCAAGGGACTAGCATGGAAGAGGTGGGCATGTAAGATTGTAAGGGCAGATTTTCAAAGATAAAATAAGTTCAATTTCTCTATAAATTAATCATTAGTGTCAAAGGCACACTGACGCAAAACTAGTATATGGACCCCTATGTCAGATTAACAATGTTTTCTTGAAGCATTAACCAACTCCTTAATAAAGCTTACAAAAGTTATAAAAAACTTATGAAAGTTCTATTTTACAGTCAAGATTAAATTTTGTAGATTGTTTACACAATTTTGAAAAACAAATGTAATTGGCTTCATGTTGTTTTTATTAGAGCTTCTTGTTCAGAAAATTAAGTCACCTCTCTCAAAGAATGAAAGTTTTTGCTTTGCTTTTTGTTTGTTTGTTTGTTTTGTTTTGTTTTTATTAGAAATCCCTGAATTATCACTTTGGTTAAATAAATGACTTTGCAATGACCTGTAATTCTGTTTTGTGATATGAAGTGTTTTAAACCTTTTATATTTGGCAAATGTTCCAAAATCAAATTAAAAATTATGTTTTTTTTCTCATCTAATTAATCCCTTAAGACTTTAGCTTCCCTAAAGTTCAAAAATGACATAATTTGGCTTAGTTGGTATAAAAATTATACAGGATGCATTTGTGAAATATGAAATGGTGTTTGGTTTTCTTTGGGCTGTATTTGTATAAATATGTCATTGATATGTGTTCCAAACTATGAAAAACTCACATAATTTTGATGTAACTTAGTGTACATTATCGGTAATAATCATAATTGCTATGTTAAAATTATTGTGTGCCACAGAATCAAGAAATTTTCTTGCCAAGTGTGTCTTTTTTTAACTATGACTGCCTTAAAACTTTTATTTTCATCTATATGCCATTGTCTTGTTTTGGTCCTCTTTAGAAAGTGGTTTTAAAATCAGCTATGATACTCTAACAGGTGCTCTTAAATGTTGGTTTCTAATAACTGGAGGCTGTGACATCAGAATAGAGGAAATACTTTCAGGACTCATGGAGAACTAAAATGCGCATGAGTGTCAAGCAGAACAGGAATTAACTGCATGGATGGAACCAATATTTTTGACTTTTGGCTTAAAATGTTTGTTGATCCTTTGTTTTGTTTTTCAGTCTTAAAACTTTTCTTTAGAGCTATTGACAGCTTTTAATAATTTAGTATACTCCTATGAACAGAATTTGGGGCATTTTTGTTTCTACCTGATTTCTCCAGAATTTGGAATATTTGTGAGTATTCTTAACTTATGGCAATAAGTTATTTGCATAAGTGCAATAAGAATTTGTAACAGGACATGACTGGAGAAATAGGTTATATTACCAAGGCTTTGACAGGAATGGTGTGCTTTTGTTTAAGGAATTGAACTTGCCTTATGCAACCAATAAAGCCCTTTAGAAAAACTGGCCTCATATTTTGTGTACATAGTCCCTGTATAGGGTTTCTGACCTGTGGTAACTGAAGAATGTCACTTTCTGAAAGGTGCAGAAGCCCCAGGTTTAGCTTGGAACCTCAAGAGGAGAGGAAATTCACCCAACTCATGGGTATTTGATGGCACAAATCCATGGCTGAGCTTGACTTTTAAAAGTCTTATTCGAGGATCCTCCTATGAAACAAGTTCCATCAAAGCCAATTTAAAAGCCTATGAAAAAAATAATTATTATTGCTGCACTGTATACAAATAATTAGGCCAATTATAATAAGCAAACCAGCCCTACCATGATTTATCTTTAGTAAAATGGGAATCTAGAGAGAGAGAGAAAATTATGTGTTAAGATGATTTACACCTGTTTTTAGATTCTAGTCTTCCCTAATGTTGGTTTTTTCCCCCTAATTTTTATTGTTTTCTACAGTTTGGACCAAATTCTAATTTTTCTTGGCTACAAGTCTTCAAAATAGTGTTTTCATTTTTTTCTTCTTTTTTTTTTTTTTTCTCTATTTTTCGTAGTTTAGAATCACTGAATGCTAAGCTGTGCTTTCTTAAAACCCTGGGAACTAAAGCCAGACAACTTAAACTTAAAAAAAAAAAAACAAAATAGTAAACCATTTACATATATAAGTCACTTTCATACCTGCCTACTAATATGGGGACTTCAGAGTAATGTGATTTATATTGATTGTTCTTTTGTTTGTTGTTGTTTTTTCTTCCTTCCTTTCCACTATTTTCTCTTTACAGGACATGGGACTTTACAACATGCTAAAAATGAGCTTTCAGGACCTACCCATCTAGAAATAAACAGTCCTAGTCATGAGAGATCAGATGAAACCTGAGACCAGAGATTCATTTTCTTGTAAAATGCTTCCTCCAAAGTATTTTAAAAAGAAAAGGTGGGAAATGTGGAAGGAGAAACTTTGCCCGCCTTCAAGCTGGGAATCACTCAGGACAAATCTACCCCCCTTTCTATTTGAAGTCATCCCTCTGCTTACAGAGATAGATGCATATCCTGATTGCCTCTTTTGGAAAGACTTATCAGAAACTCAAAAAAATGCAACCACCTGTCCCTCACCTACCTGTGACCTGGAAGTCCCTAGTGGGAGACCTTGCTTTGAGTTGTCTCCACCTTTCTGAATTGAACTGATGTACTTCTTACATATATTGATTGGTGTTTCATGTCTCACTAAAATGTATAAAATCAAGCTGTATCCCTACCACCTTGGGTGCATGTCGTCAGGACTTTCTGAGGCTATGTCACAGGCGTGTCCTCAACCTTGGCAAAATAAACTTTCTAAGTTAACTGAGACTGGTCTCAAATGTTCTGGGTTCACAAGTGTTTCAAGACTGCCTCTCTTACCCTCTTTAATGTCTCTTTTAGCAGTATGAAGTTAAAACCTGGTATTGTAATTACTCACCTGATGTTCAGTTCTTCTAAAGGTGCTTTTTTTGTGTGCAGATAGTTGATAAAATTTAGTATTCCTGAGGAGAGAACAATCAGTGGAATATTTTATTTCACCATCTTGTTTCACCCTCTTCTTTGTTTCTTTTTTAAACTATATTTTTAGGTTTATTTTCTTGGTAGTTGCCCTGAAGATTACAATGTGCGTCTTGGTCTAAAACAATCTACCTCAGATTAAGACTAAATTAATTCCACTCGTGTATTTAAACTTTGCTCAAATAGAGCTTCTTTTCTCTTTCCTCCTTTGTGGTATGATCATCACATTACACAAGTTAAATGTTTATGTTTTATAAGTCTATCAACACTATTTTATAATTATTGTTTTATGCAGTTGTCCTTTAAAATAAATTAAGAAAAAAGTTAATATTTCTCTATTTACATATCTCTATTCATGCTCTTTATTTTTATGTGTGGTGCTGAGTTACTATCTAATATCCTTCCTTTTTAGCCTAAAAGGCTGTGTTTGGTATTTTCTGTCAGAAAGTTGGGCAAGCAACAGATTATCTCAGTCTTTGCCTATATGGAAATGTCTTGATTTCTTCTTCTTTTTTTTTTTTTTTTTTATGGCTTGGCTCTGTGTCCCCACCCAAATCTTACCTCAAACTGTAATCCTCACATGTCATGGGACAAACCTGTTGGGAAGTGACTGGATCATGGGGGCAATTTCCCCCACGCTGTTTTTGTGATAGTGAGTTCTCATGAGATCTGATAGTTTTATAAGGGCTCTTCTCCCTTTTCTCTTCCTGCTTTGCTCTCTGCTCTCTCTCTCTCTCTCTGCTGTCTTGTGAAAAAGGTTCTTGCTTCCCTTTTTCCTTCTGCCATGGTTGTATGTTACTGAGGCCTCCCCAGCCATATGCAACTGTGAGTAAATTAAACCTGTTTCCTCTATAAATTACCCAGTCCCAGGTATTTCTTAATAGAAGTGTGAAAAAAGGCTAATACAGTAAATTGGTAGCACAAAAAATGGAGCACTGCTATAAAGATACCCCAAAATGTGGAGGTGACTGTGGAACTGAGTAACAGGCAGGAATTGGAATAGTTTGGAGGGTTCAGAAGAAGACAGGAAAATGTGGGAAAGTTTGAAGCTTTCTAGAGACTTGTTGAATGGATTTGCCCAAAATGCTGACAGTGATGTAAACAATGACATCCAGGTTAAGGTGGTCTCAGATGGAGATGAGGTCCTTATTGGGAACTGGAATAAAGTGACTCATGCTACGCTTTAGCAAAGAGAATGGCGGCATTTTGCCCTTGCCCTAGAAATCTGTGAAACTTTGAACTTGAGAGAGATGATTTAGGGTATCTGGCAGAAGAAATTTCTAAGCAGGAAAGCATTCAAGATGTGACCTGGTTTATTTTGAAAGCATTCAGTTTTATGCATTAACTAAGAGATGGTTCAAAATTGCAAATTATATTTAAAAGGGAAGGAGAGCATAAAAGTTTGGAAAATTTGCAGCCTAATGATGCAATAGAAAAGAAAAAACCCATGTTTTGGGGAAGAATTTAAACTGGCTGCAGAAATTTGCATAAGTAATGAGGAGCCAAATGTTAATTGCCAAAACAATGGGGAAAATGTCTCCAGGGCATGTCAGAGACCTTCACTGCAGCCTCTCTCATCACAGACCCAGAGGCCTAGGAGGGAAAAATGGTTTCCTGTGCCAGGGGCCTCCTCTGCTGCTCTGTGCAGCCTCAGGACTTGGCACCCTGTGTCCCAGCCATGGCAAACAGAGCCAACATACAGCTCAGGCTGTTACTTCAGAGGATGCAAAGCCTGAGCCTTGGTGGCTTCTAGATGGTGTTTTGCCTGTGGTTGCACAGAAGTCAAGAATTTAGTATGGGGAACCTTCACCTAGATTTCAGAGTATGTATGTAGATGTCTGGATGTCCAGGCAGAAGTTTGCTGCAGAGGCAGAGCCCTCACACAGAACATCTGCTAGAGCAGTGTGAAAAAGAAATGTGAGATGGGAGACCCACAGAGAGTTCCCAGTGGGGCACTGTCTAGTGGAGCTGTGAGAAGAGGGCCACCATCTTTCAGACCTCAGAATGGTAGATCCATTGACAGCTTACAATGTATGCCTGGAAAATCCACAGAAACTTAATGGCAGCCTGTGAAAGCAGCTGGGAGGGGGCTGTATCCTGAAAAACCACAGGGCTGAAGCTGCCCGAAACGATGGAATCCCACCTTTCACATCAGCAGGTCCTGGATGTAAGACATGGAGTCAAAGGAGATCATTTTGGAGCTTTAAAATGTAGTGACTGCCCTACTGGATTTTGGACTTGCATGGGACCTGTAGTCCCTTTGTTTTGGCCAATTTCTCCCATTGGAAATGGGAGCATTTAACCAATACCTGTACCCTCATTGTATCTAGGAAGTAACTAGTTGCTTTTGATTCTACAGGCTCATAGGGAGAAGGGACTTGCCTTGTCTCAGATAAAACTTTGGACTTCAACTTTTGGGTTAATGCTGGAGTGAGTTAATACTTTGGAGGACTACTGGGAAGGTATGGTTGGTTTTGAAATGTTAAAAGAGGGGGGAGATTTGGGAGGGTCGAGGGTGGAATAATATGGCTTGCCTATGTGTCCCCAACCCAAATCTCATCTCAAACTGTAATCCGTATGTGTTGAGGGAGAGACTTGGTGGGAGGTGATTGAATCATGGGGGTGGCTTTTCCCATGCTGTTCTCATGATAATGAGTGAATTCTCACAAGATCTGATGGTTTTATAATAGGCTTTTTCTACTCTCTCTCTCTCTCTCCTCATGCCTTGTGAAGAAGGCCCTTGCGTCCCCTTTGCATTATGCTATGATTGTGTGTTCCTGAGGCCTCCCAACCATGTAGGACTATAAGTCAATTAAACCTCTTTTGTTCATAAATTATCCAATCTCAGGTATCTCCTTACAGCAATGTGAAAATGGATTAATACACTTTCAATGATTAGTTTTGTTAGATATATAATGTTGAATGACTTTCTTTTTCTTTCAACACTTTGCATATGTTATTCCACCTTCTGCTCCTCTTGGTTTCTGTGAGAAGTCAGTTATTAATATTATCAAGGAGCACTTGAGTTATTTTATCTTACTGCTTTCAAGATACTGTCTATGTCACTGATATTCAGCACGATGACTATGATGTGTCTGGGTTGGAGCTCTTTGAGTTTTTCCTGCTCAAAGTTTGTTTATTGAGTTTTTGGATTTGTAGATTAATGTTTCCAATCAATTTAAACAGTTTTGAGGCACCATTTCTTCAAATATTTTTCTTTTTATCTCTTTTTCACACTCCTTTCTTTCTAGGACTGCCATTAATGGATATGCTGGAACACTTAATGGTGTCCCACAGTTCTCTGTTGCTTTAATCTTCCTCCATTCATTTTTCTTTCTGTTCCTAAGAGTGAATACTCTTAATTAATTTATATTTAAGTTTACTGATTATTTCTTCTGACTTCAAGTTCACTGATTCTTCTGCCAGGTCGAATCTGCTGCTAAACCCTTCTACATATTTTTTCATTGCAGTTCTTATATTTTCTAAGTCCAAAATATCTATGGGTTAGTGTTTCTATAATTTATCTCTCTTTGCTGACTTTTTAAAATTGAACCTGGTTTAATATGGTTTCTTTTAGTGCAGCATCTGTACTCCCTCAAAGACTACTGTTTCTGTGGACTGCTTTGTATGTTTGTCTTTTTTTTCTGTTATGTTCAGTACTTTCCTGTTTATTTTCCTGTTCTGATTTTTGGTTGAAAGGAAGAATTTAGATAATATAGTTGATTCTCTTTATTTATGGTAGTTATGCTCTATAAAGTTACTACTGCAAATGCTGAATTAGAGAATAGAGAATTAGAGAATATTGTATTATTGCTCCTGTGGGATATATGTATGTGTGTATTTGTGTGTGTGTGTGTGTGTATATACATATACACATATATACACACAAATATATATAAAATATATTATGTATATATATTTTATGTAGGTATATGTATGTGTATATATGTGTGTATATAAACCTACATAAAATATATATACATAATGTATTTTATATATATTTATTATATATACATAAATATATACACATAAAAATATACAAACACATATTTATACATATATAGATATATATTATATATAAAAATATATATGTCATGTGTATATTGATATGTTCTATATATATGTATATATGGGCAATAATACAAATATAGCTCCTGTGGGATATACGTATATGTATATATACACACACACATATATATGCACATATATGTGTGTGACATGCACATATTATATATACCACATAGATTAGAATTTTAACAGAAAACAATTTATCCTGGTAGAATTTTTAAAAAACAATTTGCAAAACAGAAAACAAGGAACAGGGTTCACAATTGTTAAGTGACTTGACTGAGGCTGCCCCACTACTGTCTTAATCCTGTGGCCATCTTTGTATTAGAGCTAAAACAAGAATGCAGAGAATTTCATCTTTGATCTCAGCAAAGAACTTGCACATTGGGTACTCAAACCTTTCATCACTCTGTACATTTACAGTCATGTGAACAACTGAAAGTACTTCAAGTATTGATTTTGGAGTTCCATATAGATTTTAGCAAGTAGGGAAATTCAAAAGTATGAAATCTCTGTATAATGGAAATTGTCTGTATATTGTAGCAATTCTTGAATCAAACTCCCTTTTATTAGTGCTGTTTTGTTGTTGCTGCTGTTACTGCTGTTGTTTATTTACTGACTTTCCAAGACTAATTCTGTAGAGTAAATATTCCCTACAGTGTGTAGCCTATGAAATCTTTGCTTTTTATTTATTTTTCTATCCATTTATTTACTTCATTGCTTGTATTTTAAAAACTGTATTTATTGAATTCACTCCAGGTCAGCATAGTCTAGTGATCAGTCAGTGATTGGGCAAAAGATTTCCTTGAGCCACTAAATCTTCCACAGTGTTCTAAGGGATCTGTGTACATGAAGGCACACCTTCAAAGTTTAATTGATTTACACGTCTGCATTAGCTTTCACTTGCTGTTTGCACAGTTCACCAAAGTTACCCAATGTGAATAAATAAATAGTGCTCCATTCAGTCTTTCCTGAGCACGTAAACAGGCATACAAGTACTAGGACTCCTAGATCTCTAGTAACGGATTGAGGTTTTTCAAAACCCTTTAGGGTTGTGTCATTGCTTACATATTCCTTGCAAATTCTTGGCCAACAGATACTGCAAACTTAAGCAGTTGTAATATTAATTATTGCAGATAATTGTATTTGTTTTTGACAATGACCTGAAAATGAGGCTTTTTGTTGAGCTGACCCCCAAGTCAGGCTAAACAGCAACAATGCCCTGGAAATGGGACTTTTCTAGAGAACTTTAAGTATAGTCAAACACAGATAACACTCTGCGGAATGGTATCATTTGTAGAGCTCCAAAATGGATCAGCTCCATCCAGTGGGTGCAAGGCTGATGGTTTGGAGAGCTACCATGCCATGGACCTGGGTTTGGTATGTAAGTATCCCCAAAATAAAATGCCACAACTCTATTTTTGTTATAAAAATCTAATTGTTTTGCTAAGCATTTTCTACTTTGTTGTATGCCTTTGGTTAATTTCTAGAGTTTCAAAATGACTAATTTTGATAAAATTTTCTTTGTTTTTAATGGAGAGGATTTAGCAAGGTCCTTACTCTGCCATTCAGGAAGTTCTACTTCAATCAATTATTTGTATCACTTTGCCTGGAGACTAACATTCATAACAGCAACCTAGATTTTTTTTAACCATCATATTATGTTTATCTCTATACCTATATCTCTATTATCTAGCTAAACCAATAAGGTAATTAACATTAATATGTCTTTTTTTCTAGTTATTCAACAGGTTTTTGAACAACCACAGTATGCACAATACTTTACTATTTACTGTGGAGCATATTAAAGAAAACTTCAGACATCTACCTTACCCTTAAGGACTTTACAGTCAAATTGAGTAAGATAGACATAATACAAATAAATACAAAAACTTGAATTATGTAATGAGTTCCATAAAACAGTAGATGTAGGTAACACTCAAAAAGTTCCAAGAAGTTATACTTTGTCTGAAGACATCATAGAACGCTTCATGAAGTTGTGACACAATACATTCATGGATGAGAATATTAACCCATTGTAGTTTCTGAATATATTTTTTTACATGTCAAATAACCCAAGACAATATATGAGGCATTGACCAGGTTAATGCGGAGACATGTTGAAGCAAGCAGGTTTTCAGCATCCCTTAAATTTTACTATATCTGTGACATCCTAAAGAAACTGGGTTATGATATCATCACTGTAATCAATCATTTATTTTAAAGATAATAAAATCATTTCATTTTTTGCCTTTGCAAAAGTGAGTCATTATCACTCATGTGAAAATTATTATTAGAAATACTTTGTCATTGAAAGGCAAGGATAGTACTCCACATAGTTGGAGGAAACTAAAAGTTTATGTATTAACAGGACCAACATTACAACTATTTTCATGATAATAAAGTGTTAACTTTTATTTCATCTGTGAGTGAGCTGGTCATGTCCATATTTGGTGCACTAGAAGATGGTGAATGAACAAATGGGGCATCTGTGGAAGCCCAAAAAGTATGAACATCTTCCAAATAAATGTCTGGGCAAAATAAACAATCAAGAAACAGGTCTGTTCAATTCCACTGTGGGCTCTAAAAATAGGTATACATGAAAATACAGTCAAGTGTTTTACAAAGTGCCTTGGCAATAAGAAGTGCTATTTCAGTGAAGTGTAAGTCCTAGGAATTCAAAGAGTTGGGCAAAGCAACTAATTGGCTAAGTTATAAACATGGTTTGCTAAAGGGAGACACATTAGTAATAATGACATGCATGGTGGGAACCCCTGCATACAGCACCATAAATCTGACTAACTAATGTAAGCAAGACAAAAACAGCAGCTGAAACAAAAGACCTGAAAAACTTACTGAAAAAAGTTCACTGTGGAACTGTGAATAACTTAGAAGGAATGGTAATAGACAATGCCAGCCAGTCTTTCTACATGACTAGAGCATTACAATTTGAAAGTACTCAAATAAAGATGAAATACTAGATGTTGAAATGCATTTTGTGTGTTTACTGGAAGGTGGTTGATGTTAATCCTTTTAAATCTCTGTTCAGTATTAAAGCTTAGAGAACCTTTCATATGGCAGCAAAGTGTCATTTTTCATAGGGGGTGTAATGGAAGGATAATCCTAATATTTGTCGCTTGATTTTTAGTCCTCATTCAGCTTATGTGAAATTGAGACTCATTTTGCAGGCTGATTATGAAACATTGTAAGTCTCAACATTTAACCAAAGCATACTCAAGAGTGAGTTCTAAATTATCCATCATCTAAAGTGAAGGAGTTAAGATGATAAATGCAGGCTTAGCTCCAATAATGATGTTGCCATTTTCCATAAATGTGCTACTTTCTGAATGTCTTAAGATATCAAGAATTTTTTACAATAACATATTTATTAAGCATAATAAACCTGGATACCACAACAAAGACTACCACTTGAGACTTTGGCCTCTGCATTTCTCTCCAGGGGACAATTTATATAGTATAAAATAGCACAGAATCCTCTTGTTTACTTAATGTGACTCAGCAGCACTTGAATTTCAAGCCAGATCTATTGATGCTAATCTGTAATTCTCCTAAGCGTGCCAGATGTGGTGCCTAATTTTCTGTGTTGATTTGGTTAGCCTGTGGTACACAGTTTTTGGTTAAACACCAGCCTAGTTGTAGTGGTGAAGGTATTTCTTAGATGTGATTAACACTTAAATAGGTAAACTTTGAGAAAAGCAGATTACCCTCCATAAGAGAATCCTCATATAATCAGTTGAAGGCCAAAGAGAAAAGACTAGAGTCACCCAAGGAAGAGGAAGCTCCACCTCTAGATTATCTTCAGATTTGAGACTGTAACAACAATACTTCCGTGGGTCTCCAGCCTCCAGTGGGCCCTGCATACTTTGAAGTTGTTGCCCACCTCCACCTCTCTCTCTGTCTTGTTTCTCTCTCCCTCTCTCTCTCTCTCTCTCTACACACACACACACACACACACACACACACACACACACACACACGTATGTAGCAGAACCATGCTATTGGTTGTACTTCTCTGGAGAACTCTAATATATCAGAGGAAAGAAACTCTCCAACTTCTTCCATACTTGGCCGTCAGTGTGTCTGTACCACTTGTGTAATCACCATGAGAAGTGCTGATACAAGTATAGGTATAGGTATACATGGCAAATTGAATTCCTATAGGTATTGACTAGAAGTGATAGGCTTTCATTTAATATTGTGGTTGATAATACCCCTTGGAATGCTTCTGTTTTTCAGTTGCCTAGTAGAAGTGAAATAAATTTTTTATAAGCACTAGAAATTGACTTGAAACATAAATCTGTTGACTTTCAGCAGTAAGAAATGATGATTCTCTTCCAAAAACAACGCAAAATGAATTGATGTGCCTTTCTAGTAGTGGTGATATCTCGAAATACATGTTTCCATAATGACTTGATCCCCCTTGTGACCAAAAGTAGACAATAAAATATATAGAAATTAAATTCATTTTGATTCAAAAATATTTATTGAGCACCCACTATGTTCAGTGCTGGAGAAAAAAAGATAAGGAATAGCTCTGACTTCAATAGGTCACTTATCCTGTGAAGAAGATATATAAACACATACATACACACACACACACACACACACACACACACACACATATGAAAATGTGTAATTAAGGCAGTGGGTAATAGGCAATTTTACTCCACTCTCCTACCTCAAAACCTATTAAAATAACAAATAATGACAAATAAAAATATCTTCACTAATACCAAGACATTGCTTTAATTCCCGACCTCATGTTATGCAGCACACCTAGACTGAAAAAAAGAACATGAAGAAATAAGTCTCCCCAAATTATATTCCACATAAACAACATTTTTAAAATTAAAATGCTCCATTAGATCAGTTTTGACACCCCAGAATCATAAAACAGGGAGCACTGAAAGGAAAAACCATGGTAGTGCACATGCCACATCTATTGTCCATGATGAAGCTTCTCTGCCAAAGGACATAGCCCAGCGGGAAGGAGGATTGAAGAAGTTTTAAAAGACTATTAGATCCAGGTTGCTACACTTAATAATCTAAGAGAGCATTTGCTCCTAGGGTGAAGGAAATAACTTACTTGATGATAGTAGTGTTTGAAATAAATCCCCAAACTTTTCAATGTAAAGTTCCACCACCATTCAAAGTTCAGGAATGTTCAGAAAGATATTATCATGGGACCTATGTCTGAAAAGCAATAGAGAAAAAAAACAAACTGAAAGCAAGCAAGAACAGAGGGAAGGGACATGAGCAAAAGGCAACTAGATAACACAAGAATAGTTAAATCATACAGTTCTATAGTACTGAATTGTAAAGAACAGTTTTTATCTTAAAAGGAAGAAATGAAAAAAAATTCAAAAGAGTCATGTAAGTGTACAAAAAGTGATCATGAGACCACTGTAAAAAAATGAAAATGATTCTTATAAAACTTAAGAAATTAGAGGGAGGCAAAAATATCATTATGATGAAAAACATTCTAGAAACAACCGAAAAAATGGAATAAGTGCAACAGAAAAAGTCAGAAATATGGAGAATAGGTTAGAGAAAATATCACCAAATATAATGAAAAACATATATATATGAGGAATATCAGAGAAGATAACTTAAGAGATATAACACATGCAAGAGGGCTATTTTTGAAGAAGAGAAAAGGAGTTGTTTGGAAGCTGTTAGGGCTATTCACATATATTCTGATTTTCCAGGAATATGGCACAATTGCTATCCTCATTTCCTTTGACAGGGATGGGCATGTGACTGGCTCGGGGCATTGAAATGTGAAGTGTAAATGCTTTAGAACTTAGTGTTTAATTTACTACACTCCTATTTGTCCTGTTTGGTCAACTGTAGGGGACGTGTTTCAAGAAGGAGTTTCCATTAGCTTGGGACCCTGAGCAACCATAATCAGCTGAGCCCCTGGTGACCCATGTTGCACTTACATGAGCAAGAAATAAATTTTTGTTGTGTCATGGCACTGAGATTTTAGTACTGCAGCATAACTTAGACTGATACAAAAATGGCCTGGAAAAATATCCCAAGGTACACTGGCTGTTCCAAAAGAATAAGTGCACTTTTAAGCTTTATTTTATTTTATTTTTATTATACTTTAAGTTCTCGGGTACATGTGCACAATGTGCACATTGGTTACATATGTATACATGTGCCATGTTGGTGTGCTGCACCCATTAACTCATCATTTACATTAGGTATTTATCCTAATGCTATCCCTCCTCTCTCCCCCCAACCCACGACAAGCCCCGGTGTTTGATGTTCCCCACCCTGTGTCCAAGTGCTCTCATTGCTCAATTCCCACTATGAGTGAGAACATGTGGTATTTGATTTTCTGTCCTTGAGACAGTTTGCTCAGAATGGTGGTTTCAGCTTCATCCATGTCCCTACAAAGGACATGAACTCATCCTTTTTATGGCTGCATAGTATTCCATGGTGTATATGTGCCACATTTTCTTAATCCAGTCTATCATTGATGGACATTTGGGTTGGTTCCAAGTCTTTGCTATTGTGAATAGTGCCATAATAAGCATACATGTGCATGTGTCTTTATAGCAGCATGATTTATAATCCTTTGGGTATATACCCAGTAATGGGAAGACTGGGTCAAATGGTATTTCTAATTCTAGATCCTTGAGGAATCACCACACTGCCTTCCACAATGGTCGAACTAGTTTACAGTCCCACCAAAAGTGTAAAAGTGTTCATATTTCTCCACATCCTCTCCAGCATCTGCTGTTTCCTGACTTTTTAATGATCGCTATTCTAACTAGTGTGAGATGATATCTCATTGTGGCTTTGATTTGCATTTCTCTGACGGCCAGTGATGATGAGCATTTTTTCATGTGTCTGTTGGCTGCATAAATGCCTTCTTTTGAGAAGTGTCTGTTCAAATCCTTTGCCCACTTTTTTATGGGGTTGTTTGATTTTTTCTTGTAAATTTAAGTTCTTCATAGATTCTAGATATTAGCCCTTTGTCAGATGGGTAGATTGTAAAAATTTTCTCCCATTCTGTAGGTTGCCCGTTCACCCTGATTGTAGTTTCTTTAGTTGTGCAGAAGCTTTTTAGTTTTATTGTACCCCATTTGTCTATTTTGGCTTCTGTTGCCATTGCTTTTGGTGTTTTAGTCATGAAGTCCTTGCCCATGCCTATGGCCTGAATGGTATTGCCTAGGTTTTCTTCTAGGGTTTTTTATGGTTCTGGGTCTAACATTTAAGTCTTTAATCCAACTTGAATTAATTTTGTATAAGGTATAAGGAAGGGATCCAGTTTCAGTTTTCTACATAAGGCTAGACAGTTTTCCCAGCACCATTTATTAAATAGGGAATCCTTTCCCCATTTCTTGTTTTTGTCAGGTTTGTCAAAGATCAGATGTTTATAGATGAGCGGTATTATTTCTGAGGGCTCTGTTCTGTTCCATTGGTCTATATCTCTGTTTTGGTAGCAGTACCATGCTATTTTGGTTACTGTAGCCTTGTAGTATACTTTGAAGTCAGGTAGTGTGATGCCTCCAGCTTTGTTCTTTTTGCTTAGGGCTGCCTTCGCTATTTGGGCTCTTTTTTGGTTCCATATGAACTTTAAAGTAGTTTTTCCTAGTTCTGTAAAGAAAATCAATGGTAGCTTGATGGGGATGGCATTGAATCTATAAACTACTTTGGGCAGTATGGCCATTTTCACGATATTGATTCTTCCTATCCATGAGCATGGAATGTTCTTCCATTTATTTGTTTGTGTCCTCTTTTATTTCATTGAGTAGTGATTTGTAGTTCTTGTTGAAGAGGTCCTTCATATCCCTTGTAAGCTGGATCCCTAGGTATTTTATTCTCTTTGTAGCAATAGTGAATGGGAGCTCACTCACGATTTGGCTCTGTTTGTTATTGGTGTATAGGAATGCTTGTGATTTTTGCACATTGATTTTGTATCCTGAGACTTTGCTGAAGTTGCTTATCAGCATAAAGAGATTTTGGGCTGAGACAACGGGGTTTTCTAAATATACAATCATGTCATCTGCAAACAGAGACAATTTGACTTCCTCTTTTCCTTATGCTTTAATAAGTTCAGAAATATGTTACCAATTTAGCGATGTGTGGTGGCTCACACCTGTAATCCCAGCACTTTGGCAGGCCAAGGAGGGGGTCACTTGAGTTTGAAATCAGCCTATGCAATATAGTGAGAACTTGTCTCCACACACACACACACAAAATAAAAATAAAAATTCACTAAGCATGCTGGCATGGAACCTGCAGTCCCAGCTACTGGGGAGGCTGAGGTAGGAGGATCATTTGAGTCAAGGAGGGAGAGAGATTGCAGTGAGCCAAGATGATACCATTGCACTCCCACCTGGGTGACAGAAAGAGACCATGCCTCAAAACAAATAAATAAATGCTACCAATTTGAAAAAGTTTGAAAATTTCATTATCTATATTTTATACCTGTTAATTTTTTAAATGCATTTTAATTTTATTTTTGCTTTCCATCTTAAATCAGCTGTACTAAGAAACTTAAAAATGTATTGTTTGAAATTCACAATACTAAATAAGTATAAACACATGGAAATAGCTTTCAGATTATGAAGTTGGTGAGTTATTTGCTTTACTCACTATTTTGTGAGCTACTTGATGAAATAGACTGTCTTTTATTCATTCCTTCTTTTTCTTTTTAAGGCAAAAACAGTGCCTGGCATCATTTAGATGTTAAATAAACTTTACTTGGACAGAACTGAATTGTTAATGCTTTCAATGTTGCTATGTAGATCATGCAGGTTGGTTCTTTTGACTAAAGATTACAATGGAAACCATTTGGCCTCTATGTATATATGCACAATTACCGTTGTTTCCGGAGATTATTTACTTTTGATAGTATGACCTAAAAATATCAACATAGAGTCATGCATGTGATCCCTGCAACTCAGGAGGCAGAGGTGGGAGGATCACTTGAGGTCAGGAGTTAGAGGCCAGCCTGGTCAACAGAGTGAGACCCCATCTCTCTTGAAAAAAAAAAAAAAGGAAGAGAAAAAAAAAAAAAAGAATAAAGCATCTTAGATGCATAGGCTACTGATTGTTATAGTACATTAAGTTTGAGATTGAACAATTGTAAAAGAGGTGACTGATAGCAGTCATTATATAATTATGTCAAAGTAAATGTTTTTTGAAACTAGTTTACAAATGACACAACATTTTACAATTAAAATGAAGTTCAAATTGAGATATCTGTAAATGTAATTGACAGCATTTTGTTCTTTCTCTGTTTGAAAGCACAGTGATCAATAATATTTTGGGAACTAAATTACAGACACGAAACTGAGTGGATAAATCCTTAGTTTAAATCTCCCTTTTAAATATCATTCTTCTTCTTCTTTATTACGCATTCAACTCTTTCCAAATAATGTATGTGGTCCTTTAAAAAAACCTCAAAAGATCTTTCACCTTCATCATTAATACAGAAGAGATGTTGGTAGAGGAATCCTTTTTTGGTAAATCAAGTACATGCGAATTTAATCCTCTTTGGCTTACACTTTAGCTCCGGTCTTTGATTAAATATGTTATCACACTGTTGTGGTTCTCCCCTACTTCTCTTATCACTATTACTTGTTTCCTTTGCTAACCCCTCTCTTGCTCTTTGATTGTAGGTAATTTACTGCATTCAATCCTTATCTCTAGTCTTAATAATCTCCTTGATGATCTCTTCAACTTCTAGGACTTAAAATATTGTCTGCACATTGAAGACTTCCATTTTAACATCATCAGCCCTAATCAATTTCCTGAGCTCTGTATCTTTATTTCCTGGCAGACATGCCAACTGGAATTCTTTGCAACCTGTAAGAACTCACCAATCTAAAAACTGATCTTACTATTTCCCCTGGGAATATCTTATCAGGATTTTATACCAATGGTTCTCAACTTGAGTTTTGAAGACAGAAGTTGAGGTTGTTAGGGAAGGGAGGTTGAATCAAAGTCATGTATGGATGTTTTCAAACCAACCTCTTTCCACATAATCTGTGCCAGAATTCCCTGATGCATGGAACTAATCAAATAACCATAAAATGAAAAAAGCTTATGGGTGATTTTGCCCAACCTTCATCCTTCACTACTTTCAACTGAAAATGGCTATGTTAGGCTCATGGATATCCAAACTCTTTCTTTCTTGTCCATTCCTTATAAATGCCACCATGGTATGTGATCAATGGTCTGAGATCAAGCTGAGGGATTTCTTATTATCATGAGAAAGAGAAAAGAGAGAGAGAAGGGGCTGACAAATTCTGTGGAATAGTTTAAATTCCAAAACATCTTTAACATCAGATTCATGTTCTTTACTCCCATTCTCTATACAACTGCTTTATTTCAGGATCACCAGAATACCTTGACTTCTGCAATGACCTAAGTGACTTCTCTGCTATTAGTGTAAATATAAATATGTTTAGTGTGTGTATGTAATTGAAGTATAATTTAAATGTAATGCAATTAATCTATATTTAGTGTACAATTTGATGAATTTTGAAACTGTATACAGTCATGTAACACCAGGACCATCATGGTATAGAAAGTTCCCATCACTTGAAAAGGTTTCCTCATGCCCCTTTGTAATTTGCAATTTGTCCCATCTCCTAATCTCCAGCCTCTGGACACTGCAAATTTGATGTATATATTATATGTATATATAATACATAAGTATACAGATATATATATCTGTAGACATGGGATGCTGAGACCAACTTGGTTGGGGAGACCTTAACCTAGTGGCACTAGAGGAATTAAAGACACACACACAGAAATATAGAGGTGTGAAGTGGGAAATCAGGGTTCTCACAGCCTTCAGAGCTGAGAGCCCCTAACAGAGACTTACCTACATATTTATTAACAGCAAACTAGTCATTAGCATTGTTTCTATAGATATTAAATTAACTAAAAGTGTCCCTTATGGGAAACAAAGGTATGGGCCGAATTAAAGGATTAGGTTGGGCTAGTTAACTGCAGCTGGACCACGCCCTTAAGGCACAGATCGTTCATGCTATTGTTTGTGGCTTAAGAATGCCTTTAAGTGGTTTTCCACCCTGGGCTGGCCAGGTGTTCCTTGCCCCCATTCCCATAAATCTACAACCTTCCAACATGGGCATTATAAGGCCATTATGAACATGTTACAGTGCTGCAGAGATTTTGTTTATGGCCGGTCTTGGGGCCAGTTTAAGGCCAGATTTTGGGGTCTTGCTCCCAACATGTTCCCCTTCTCTGATTTGCAAAGAGATAAAAGCAAGGGCAGCTTTGTCACGGTGAGCTACTTCTCACAGGAGTCAAGAACTGCATCTGCAGACTATACAAAGACAAACAATGCAGATTAAAAGCACAGTATTATTTGGAATTCAAATACATGGAAATATACATCATGCAGTATTTACATCTGGCTTCTTTCATCAAGTATAATGCTTCTGAGTTCCATCAACACTGTTGCATACATCAGTAGATTGTTCCTATTTGTTACTGAGTAGTTATTCCGAAGTATGGCTATATCACAATTTGCTTATCCATTCACTAGTTATTGGGCATTTGAATTGTTTCCAATTTTCAGATAATACAAATATAAATATTTATGAGAACGTATGCTTTCATTTCTCTCAGGTAAATATGTAAAAAATAAGATTACTGTATTCCAAAGTGGCTGTGCCATTTTGCAGTTCCCACCACCAATGTATAGGTATTCCAGTTGTTCCATATCCTTACCAACTTTTGGTGTTGTTACTCTTTTTAATTTTAGACTATTGATATTGAACAATTTTGTTTGGTGCTTATTTACCTTCATATGCCTTTGTCTGAGAAATGTCTGTTAAAATCTTTATGTATTTTTTTCATACTTTTGTCTTTTAGGTGTTGAGTTGTAATAGTTATTTATTATCTAGACACAAATATTTTCCAGGCATATGTTTTGCATATACTTTCTACTAGCCTTTGGCTTACCTTTCCATTTTCTTTAACATTGTTTTTTGAAAAGCAAAAGTTGTAATTTTAATAAAGTTCAATTTAGCATTTTTTTCTTCCATGATTTATATATTTTGTAGCACATCTAAAAAATTTTTGCATAACCTAAGGTCACAAAGATTTTGTCCTTGTTTTATTCTAGAATTCTTAGTTTTAATTTGTACATTTAGGCCCAAAGTCATCCTGAGTTATTTGTATATCTGATATGAGATAAGGGTCAAGGTTTTTTTTTCTTTGTATGGAAATATTCAATTTTTTCAGCACTATTTGTTGAAAAAAAAATGTCCTTTGCCCATTACTTCCTTTGCTGAGATTTTTGATTTCTCTTTCATTTCATTGATTTATATATTGATCCTAATGCCAGTATCATGCTGTTTTAATTACTAAAGTTTTATAGTAACCTTGGAATTATGTCATACAGGTTTTCCAATTGTATTATTTTCCAGAATCATTTTAGCTATTCTACATTTTTAGAATTTTCATATAAATTTCAGAATAACCTTGTAAAATTCTGCAAGAAAAAATTATGATAGATTTTTAAAATTGAAATAGGATTGATTCTATAGACTATTTTAGAAAAATATTAGAATATTAACTATACTAAACCTCCAAAAAAACATAGTATTTCTCAGTTATTTTTGTCCTTTTAAACTAATGTCAGCTATGTTTTCTAGTTTTTAATGTATAGAATTTGAATATATTTTGCTACATGTGTCCCTAAGTATTTCATATTTTTATACTATTTTAAGCAGTATTGTTTTCTAAACATCATTTTCAATTATGACTTGCTAATAGATAGAAAAACAATTGATTTTGAATATTGATTTTGAATCTAGAAAGTAAATTGTTAAATTTACTTAAATTTTTTTTGCCCTTTTATAGACTCCTTAGGATATTTTACATAATCAAACACATCTTCAGCAAATAAAAACTTTATCCCTCCATTACAATGTGTATGCATTTTGTTTTTCTTATTACCCTGGGTAGGTCTTTAAGTAAAATGTAGGAAAGAAGTGGAGTAAAGGGGGCATATTTACTATCTTTACTAATCTAGGGGAAAATATTCTCTTTCCACATTAGGTATGATGCTAGTTATAGGTTTCTCAAAAAACCCTTTGTCATGTGGAATAACTTCTTATCTACTCTCTATTTAGCAAGCAATTTTTTAAATCATGAATGAATATTGAATTTTGTCAAATGCTTTTTCTGCATCTATACAGATGATTAATAAGTGAATTACATTAACTAGTTTTCCAATGTTGAAACAACATTGTATTGCTTGGGTAAATAACACTTGGTTATATATATTTTCCCTTTAATATATTACTAGATTATGTAATATTGCTAAACTTTAAGTGTTATAGGTCTAGGCTGGGTACAATGGCTCATGCATGTAATCCCAGCATTTTGGGAGGCTGATGTGGGCAGATCACATGAGGTCAGGAGTTTGAGACCAGCCTGGCCAACATTTTGAAACCCTGGCTCTACTAATAATACAAACATTAGCCAGGTGTGGTGGTGTCTTCCTGTAGTCCCAGCTACTGGGGAGGCTGAGACAGGAGAATTGCTTGAACCTGGGAGGCAGAGGTTGCAGTGAGCCAAGATGGAGCCACCACACTCCTACACTCCAGTCTGGGCAACTCCATCTCAAAAAAAAAAAAAAAGAGTTATCAGTCTATTTAGTTGATACGTTTCTTTTTGGATGAACTCTGATAGCTGTGTCTTTCAGGAATTTGCCCTAAGTTATCGTATATGTCATCATAAAGTTCAAAGCATTCACTTATTATCTTTTAATATCTTTAGGATGTGTAATCATTTCTAATAATGGCAGTTCATGTTTTCTCTCTTTTTTCTTACCAGCCTACTGTTGACCCACTTATCAATCTGTTCTAAAAATTACCTTTCAGTTTTATTAATTTTCTCTATAGTTTTTGTTGTTGTTTTTCTTTCTTTAGTTTTAAATTCATAAAGTTTTTTAATCAGTGTTTTTCTGCTCTTATCTCTATAATTTCCTTCCTTCTGAATATGTTGGATTTCAATTGCTCTTTTAAATAATTTGACCTAGTTTCTAAAAGTAAAAATTTAATTAATTAATTTTCAACTTTCTTCTTTTTTTAAAAAAATATAACCTTCAAGGCCATTGATTTTCTTGTAAGTTGGTCTTTTGTAACTTCCCCAAAATTGCGTTATGTTGTATATTTCTTATCATTTAAGTTTGTGTGTTCCAATTTCTCTTATGTGTGTTAGCTTTCTAAATACTAGGGACATTTTTGATAGTTCCAGTTATTAATTTTTAGTAGCAATTGCAGTTTTTTATGCTTTTAATACTATTAAATATATTTAGTCTTAAGTCATAGCCCATAATTTGAACTATCTTGGTGAAGGTTACATGTCTACTTGAAAAAAATAATATAGGCTGTTGTCATTGGGTGATGTATTCTATAAATCTCAATCAGGTCAGGTTGGTTTGATTGTGCTGTTCAAGTTTTTAATGCACATACTGATTTTCTGTTTCCTCTTTCTAGCAGTTGCTAAGAGGGCAATGTTGTAATCTCCAACTATAATGATAAATTTTTCCATTTATCCTTTGATCAATTCATTTTGCTTCAAGTACTTTTCAACTATATTATTAGCTGTATATACTTTTAGGATTGATATATTCCCTTGATGAATCCATCTAATTATAATTATAGTGTGTCCCTCTTTTATCTTGGTAATATTCTTTGTCCTGAAATATTTGCCTTCATATTAATATAGCTACTCCAGCATAGATTCGATTAGAGTTTCATGACATGATTTTTTCCTTATTTTTTCTTGTTTAACTTCTCTGTGTCTTTATATTTAAAGCAGGTCTCTTGTTGACAGCATATGACTAGGTCTTGCTTTTTTATCCAATCTGGCAATGATACACATGTATCTGATAATACACACATTATCAACCCATGATTCATTGTTTTATATTTGTTTAATAAGTCAGTCGATTATCTTTTAAAGACTTTAAATAGTATGAAAACAATATGTTGACTTGTATAGTTATCACTTCTGGTGCTCTTTATCCTTTGTGTACGTCAGTTTTTCCAACTCATATCATTTTTATTCTGTCTACAGGCATTCCTTCAACATTTCTGGTAGTGTGGGTCTTTGGTGATAAATCTATTCAGATTTTGTATGTCACCTTCATTTTGAAAAGATATTTTCAATACATATGAATTCTAGGTGGACAAATTTGTGTTTTTTTTCCTTTTACTACTTTAAAAATATTGCTCCACTATCCTCTTGTTTGCATTATTTCCAACGATACTTATTTTGACAATATTTGTGACAATCTTATTTTTATTCCTTTGTAGGTAACCTGTCATTTTTTTCTGGCTGCTTTTAATATTTTATTTTTATCACTGGCTTTGAGATATGTGACTGTTAGGAACCTTGTTTTGTTTTTCTTTGTATTTCTTATGCTTTAGCTTGTTGAGCCTCTTTGAAGTATCAGTTTAGAGTTTCCATTAAATTTCAAAAACCTAGGTCATTATTTTTAAAAATATTTTTTTCTGTCCTTCCTTCTCTTTAACATCCTAAATACATGTAGATTAGTTCATTAGAAGTTGTCTCACAACTCATTGGTGCCTTGTTTATTGTGTGTGTGTGTGTGTGTGTGTGAGAGAGAGAGAGAGAAAGATACTAATACATATTGATTTTTAACTCTTACAGTGACCCTGGGTGATAAAAAATTTCTTTTTCTTTTTAAAGAAGAAAATCAGACTGAAAAGGCTGATTTTATTCAACAAATACTTTTAAGGGCCTACCATATGAAGATTTTATCCTGGTTTCTTAGGGGCACACAAATAAATAAATAGTTCCTGCTTTTAAAAAAATTTTGTTTTTTAACTTTTTAGTTTGAAGAATTCTAAATATACGCAAAATCAAACAGAATAACATATAATGAACCCCCTTGTATCTATCTGTCTGCATTAATAATTAACTTGAAAGCAGTCTTTTAAAGTATTATTATTATTTATTATTATTTTTGAGAGATAGGGTCTTGCTATGTTGCCTAGACTGGTCTCAAACTCCTGGGCTCAAGCGATCCTCCCTGTTCAGCCTCCCTAAATGCTGAGATTACAGGTGTGAGCTACCACACCCAGCCCAAGGTCAGTCTTATTTTATCCATATTCCCACATACCCATCCTCAGTTACCATATATTTTTAACATTTTATTTTGAAATAATGATTTATATATTATTTATAAATTATAAAGCTAGTATGGGGAGGACTCATGTACCCTTCACCCAGGTTTTCACAATGGTTGCATCTTATATAAACATCTTATATAATCAAAGTAAAATATTAAAATCAGGAGATTGACATTAGTACAATGTATGTATAGAGTCTCATGTCTGTCTTCGGTCTGTTTGTTTTAATTGTGTGTTGGATTTCTTTAGCTACCACTGCAAATAAAAGCACAGTATTATTTTATCCTTGTATACTCCTACTCATCATCTTCCTTACTACAATTTCAAATCCTTGAACACCACTAATTTAATCTTTATAGTTACATAATTTTAAGAGTGTTATATATGTGAAATTGTACAGTATGTGACTTTTTGAGACTGTCTTTTATCACCCAACATAACGCCCTTGAAACTCATTCAAATGAAAGTCAACCCAGTAGTCCCACAGACAGATCTTTTTGTATAAACATAGAAACTGACCCTTCTGGTCTTAAAGCGTAAAACATATATTTGTCTTATCTGAGTCCCTTCTTCAGGACAGGACTCCCAGGCCTCTCAAAAAGTATCAAAGAACTGAAACTCACCAGAACATCACATCCAGAGAATGAGACTCTAGGCACCTCATTTATCATGATTGCTTTCTTACCCCTCCCAAGTTCCTGTTTTCTCACACACAGTTATATTTATTCCCGGCTTTATAAACCCCTAATTTTAGTTAGTCAGAGAGATGGATTTGAGACTGATCTGTCTCCTTAGCAGCAGCACCTGATTAAAGCCTTCTGTCTTGGCAATAATTGTCTCAGTGATTGGCTTTCCATGTGGTGAGCAGCAGAACCTAAACTAAACCCCTAGTGTTTCAGTAACACAATTTGTTGTGTATTCAATAATTTGTTCCTTTTGACTGCAGAGTAGTATTCCATGGTATGGATGTACCATAGTTTGTTTATCTGTTTGCCAATTTGGGGACATTTTTGTTTTTACAGTTTTTGGCTATTACAAATAAAGTAGCTATCAACATAAGTTTTTTTTTGATGGGCTGAAAAGCTCAACAATGCAATCACTAGGGCACATTATTTGTATATGTTTAATTGAAAAAATAATATTATATAATTAATAACAATAATATCTTAATAATAGGAACTGACAAAATAATTTTCATAGTGACTATATAGTTTGTGTTACAGTCAGCAATATATGATAGATTCAATCTGTCTGGATCCTCAGCAGCATTTGACCTTGTCACTAGTTTTAATTTTAGCTGCATTGGTAAATGTGTAATGGTGCTCATGTTCTTAATTTGTATTTCTATGATGGCTATTGATGTTGAATATTTTTCTGTGCTTATTTGACACCTGTATAAGGTTTTTGGTAAGATGTTTTTTCATGTCCACTTTCTAATTGGACCATTTGTGTTTTTTATTTTCAAGTTTTTAGAGTTTTTTAATACATTATAGATATGAGTCTTTTGTAAGATACGTGGTTTGCAACTGTTTTCTCCCACTCTGTGAGTGGTATTCTCACTGTTTTCATGTGGTCTTTCATAGAATAGAAGTTTTAAATTTTTGATGAAGTCCAATTTATCTTTTTTTTAATGTATCATGCTTTTTGTATCTAAGAACTCTTTACTAAGTCTAGGTCCTAAAGATTTTCTCCTAAGTTCTCTCTTTAAAAACATTTTAAAGTTTTACATTATACATTTAAATCTATGATCTACTTTGAATTAATTTTCGTGTAAGGTGTGAGATTTAGATTTAGGTTAAGTTTTGCCACGTATATTTCATTGCTCCTGCACCATTTGCTAAAAAGGCTATCCTTTCTCCATTATATTGTTTTTGTACCTTAGTCAAAAATCTGTTGGCTGCACTTGTGTGGGATATTGCTGAGTGCACTGACCTGTTCCAATGATCTATGTTTCTAACCATCTTTCAGTACACATTATATCCACACAGATTTGATTATTGCAGCAATACAACTGATCTTAAAATTGGAAAAAGTCAATCCTCTTATTTCAAATTATAAAACTGATGTAGCTGTTCCACTTCCTTTCTCTTTTCATATTAATTTTAGAAAAATCTTGTTCAAATCTATTAAGAAATTTTGCTGGAATTTTGATAGAAATTACATTAAATTACAATTTTCAGCTATCTGCAATACTAATCTGTCCCTATTTATAGATGACATGATCATCTACATAAAAAAGGAAACTCCAAAAGTTAATTAGTGAGTTCAGCAAGGTCACAGGATGCAAGATCATTACAAAACATAAATCAAATGATTACTGTATATGAGTAATGAGTATGTTATAAATGAAACAGGTTGTAATTGAAGTCAATTGACATCTTTATTATATTGAGTCTCACAATTCATAACCATGGTATATCTCTCCACTTATTTAAATATTCTTTATTTCTATCATCAACATTTTGTGTTTTTCCTAGTGTACAAGTCCTATATATGTTATCTTAGATTTACACCTGAGTATTTCATTTTCTGAGCAACTTTACATAATATCATATTTTTAATTTCAGTTTCAACATGTTCATTCCTGATATACAGTAATACAATTGAGTTTTGTTGTATAGTGATCTTGCATCTTCTGACCTTGCTGAACAAGGAGGGTTTTGAAAATGTAGATGATCATGTCATCTATAAATAGGGACAATTTGCATGCCTACTATCTCCTTTTATTGATTTTTGCCTTGTTGTCACTCAGAGAGAAAGTATTCAGTCTTTCAATGATTTAGTATGATGACAGCTCTAGGGTTTGTAGATGTATCTTCACAAGTTGAAAAAATTTCCTTCCGTTATAGATTGAATTGTGTTCTCAAAAAATTTTCATACTCCTAACTCCCAGTATCTCAGAATGTTATCTTACTTGAAAATAGAGCACTTTAGATTGAATCGGCCAAAATAGGAGAGGTCATACTGAATTAGGGGCCTCTAATCCAATGTAGGCCCTTAATCCAATATGATTAGTGTCCTTATAAGAAGGGGACATTTGGAGAAAGACACACAGGGAGAACACTGTGTGACAATGAAGGCAGAGATCAGGGAGATGCCTCTATGTGCCAATGAATAGCAAAGATTGCCAGCAAACTACCAGAAGCTAGGTGAGAGACAGGCAACAGATTCTTCGTTACAGCCCTCCAAAGGAACCAACTCTGCTAATACCTTGATCTTAGAATTTTAGCTTCCAGTAATGTGAAGACAATACATTTTAGTTGTTTAAGCCACTCACTATGGTACTTTGTTATGGCAACTCTAGCAAGCTAATATACCATTTCTAGTTTTCTAAGAGTTGCTACTATGAGTGAGTGTTGAATATTTTCAAGCATTCTTTTAGGCGTCAATTGATATGGTCATGTGAATTTTTTCCTTAGTTTGTTTACATAGTTGATTACAATAGCTTAATTTTGGATATTGAAGTGGGCTTTTTGCTTAAAATAAATTCTATTAGTCATGGTGTATAATTTTTATATACACTGTTGGATTTAGTTTGCTAATTTGCTAAACTAATATTTCATTTGGGGATTCAAAAAAAAATCTGTATTATGAGGAATATTGATCTCTAGACTTCGTTCTTTTTTGTTATTCTTGTACTATCCTTGGATTTGCTGTCAGAGTAATACTGGCTTCATAAAATAATTATCAATATTTTCTCTTACTCTATTTTTTGGAAGGTATTGTGTCAGTGTTATGTCTTTAAATGTTTAGTAAAATTCTCTAGTGAAACCTCCTGAGCCTAGAGATTTCTTTTTGGGACATTTTAAAATCACAAATACAATTTCTTTGCAGTTATAGAGATATTTAAATAGTGTAATTCATATTGGTAAATTGTGGTAATCTGTGTATTTAGAGGAACATATGTACTCAAATATATATGGGTAGAGCTATTTGTAGAATTCCTTTATTTTTTGATGTCATCAGGGTCTGTAGTAATAACCCTTATTTTATTCCTGAAATTGGCCATTTGTGTCCCTCTTTTTTTTTTTTTTTTTTTTTTGGTTAGTCTTGCTAGAGTTTTGACAATTTTATTAATCTTTTCAATGAGACAGCTTTTTGTTTCAGTGACTTTTTCTATCTTTTATGCTTTTAATTTTGTTGCTTTCTACTGTTATATTTATTATGCTCTTTCATCTGCCTGATTTGGATTATCTAACTCTTCTTTTTTAGTTTCCTAAGGTGGGGGCTTATTGTTAATTTGAAACTTTTCTTCTTTTCCAATGTGAGACTCCAGTGCTATAAATTTTCCTCCCAGCGTTATTTTAACACCATCCCACAAAGTATAATATGTTTTACTTTCATTTTCATTCAGTTCAATGTATTTTTAAAAAATTCTCCTTGAGAATGCCTTTTTGACCCATGGATTATTTAGAAGTGTGTTTATGTCCAAGTATTTTAGTCACGATGTTGGAAAGCATATTCTGACTTGAACAAGCTATGGTGGTGGTGTGAATACTATTGCTTAGAGGAAAATATTAAAAATAACTATGAGATTGTCCTTGGTTGACTTTTTGGAATCAGAATATTTTAAGTAAAACTAGTTTAACCAGAATTAAGTAAATGTATTGGTATGAGTCTAAGGAACTCTCCTGTCAAGAATCAAGTTACAAAGTTCTGATTACTATGCTAGATTGACCACAAACTCCTGTATTTTCTCTAAAACCATACTAAAGTGGCCATAAAAGGATCTCAAAAACGCCACAAGCCAGCAATGACAATGTACACAGGAAAAAGCTGAAGTGAAATGGACAAGAGATGACAGATGTAACAGACCAGAGAAAGCTGAAGTTTAGCCAGTGGAAACCTCTAAAGTAAGCTAGTCATGATGAGGAAGACCAGCAAAGCTCAGGAACTGGAAATAACAGTTACACTGACGTGGGGCAGGATACAACTGGATCTGAAAAGAGGAAGACTGCTCAAGAACCTATATAAACAGCAGCTCAAACCCTAGATTCACTCCTATAGTCCTCACACTAAGGAAATTACCCCCCATACTCCAGTAAAGGATTAATTTATTTTCTATAAAGGTCAAAAATTAGTAGCATCATATAAAGATGAAGACAAAGGTATCACAATAGATATAGGCAAACAAAGTAAAACGCTAATATAAACAGTGGGCTTCTTTGACTTATTTAGTTATGAATGTGTAGCTAATAGACAGTCTCTTATTCCCTCCAGGCAGGACATTGTATGACTCCTCCCTGAATAACTGTCCAGCATATGAAGAGGAATCTGCAGATATCAACAGTCTTTGTGTTTGTTCTTCAAAGAAACAGCCCATCCAGATCACGCTGTGATGAAGCCCAGAGTAAACAAGTCTGCCTTTAGACACTAAACTCCCAGTCAGCTTTTCAGCCATTCTTAAAGATGAATGGACAGCCAATGATCACCAAACATCAGAGGAAACTCTCTAGCAAAGTGAAGATAAAAATAAACAGTATGGGGCCGGGAGTAGTGGCTCACGCCTGTAATCCCAGCACTTTGGGAGGCTGAGGTAGGAGACTCACTTGAACCCAGGAGATGGAAGTTGCAGTGAGCTGAGATCATACCACTGCACTCCAGCCTGGGTGACAGAGCAAAACTCCATCTCAAAACAAACAAACAAACAAACATGAAAAAGACAAAATTAAAAAAAAAGTATGAAATTTAAACAAAGATAATGAACAGAAGAAAACTTTTTGTGAAAAATGTAATTGAAGAGAAACAAAAAGAAATTATATTACGTAAAAATAGGAAGTAATAAGGAAGATTCATACAACAAAAGCTAGCACTTGGAAATTAAAAATAAAGAACTATAAATAAAAAAACCTAAAAGAGTAGTTGGAAGATAAATTTGAACAAAAATTTGAAAGAACAGATACACCAAATTTTCCATATAAGCCTTATTATACTTTTTAAAATCATGTAAGTAATTTTTAAAAATTAAAAGTAAAAGGACCAGGCTGGAAATTGGGGATTAACCCAACCAGATTTGCAAATTCTTAAGAAATTGGACTCCTTCCTGGAAGGGAAGAGGGTGTGTAGCAGACATAAGGTAATTGATTAAAGTTACTACTTTGACACATCTGCAGAGACAAGATTTTTTTCTTTTCTTTTCTTTTCTTTTCTTTTCTTTTTTTTTTTTTGCGATGGAGCCTCGCTCTGTGGCCCAGGCTAGAATGCAGTGGCGTGATCTTGGCCTACTGCAACCTCCTTCTCTCAGGTTCCAGCAATTCTCCTGCCTCAGCCTCCCAAGTAGCTGGGATTACAGGCACCTGCCAACACATCCGGCTACTTTTTTTGTATTTTTAGTAGAGATGAGGTTTCACCATGTTGACCAGCCTGGTCTCGAACTCCTAACCTCAGGTGATTCTCCCGCCTTGGCCTCCCAAAGTGCTGGGATTACAGGCACGAGCCACCGCGCCCAGCAAGACAAGACTTTTTTTCTAAACTTCTCTGGTGAGGCTGGTTTTCAAATGAGTCTTGATACCTCTGTTTGAGGCTATATGCTATCAGAAACTAGAGCTATTGCACAGAATGATGGAGCAGAAATATACAGGATGATTTTAAATTGTGCTTAAAAAGTGCCAATAAAATGGAAGAGGACTGGTGTACCTTTGAGATGGGCTATGTGGCCACAATTATAAAAGGTTTTGAGCATCCAGGACTAGTGATTTTACATGGTCTTAAAGTTGTCAGTGCATGCATTTTGGTAGCTAAAGAATATTTAGTAACATAGAAGAAAAGCTGTTAAAAGACATTTATAAGGATATGTAAAATTTAAATAACATTTTTAGTGAGCCATGAGACAAGATGTACTGGAACACAGATTAGGAAATTTGGCTTGGTTGATGCCAAAGCAATTGATGACAAAACATTACTGAGGCTCAGCAGGCTTAGCTAATATGTGAATTACATACACATCTAATTCCCTTCCTCCCAATGATGCACTTATTGATTCAACAAACATTTATTAACCACCAGTAGTTGTAAGGCACTATGCTAGTCAACAGAGCTGCAATGAAAATGAGCAGACACATTCTGTCTTCATGGAGTTTATAATCTAATAAGGAAATTGTTAAGTGTGATAAGCATTACCCAAAAGGGTCAAGGTCACTGGAAGGGAGTAACCAAGGTGAAAGTGACATAAGCCACTCTGACAGCTTAGAAGAGACTTTGAGAAAGTGAGATGAGCTGAGGTGTAATGGGTAGGTAAGATTTAATTAAGCAAATAGGGAGGTTGGTGTCAAACTGTTTTAGGTAGAAATAAGAGCATGTACAAAAGGTTTGAGCCAGGAAAGAGCATGGTGCCTTCAAAAAAGTGAAATTTTTCCATATTGGCCAGAATATGGAAAGAGACCAGGGAAGGGACATTTGATCGACACAGAGCAGCCAGCAGAAGGCAGGTTGTGTAGGACTAATAGGCATATTGTGGATTTAGGGTCTTATCTTAAAGGTAATGGGAAGATATTAAAAGGTTTGAAGTACAATCTGATCAGTTTTGAATTCTTAAAATATTCCTTTGACTTTCTTAGGAAAAATAGATTGGCAGGGAGAAAAAGCAGATTCACAGAAGATAGGCTTTAGCAATTTGCTAATTTGTTGCTACATTTTCTGTTCCTTATGTTTGATGCTTTATTTTGCCAAGAAACCCAATTACTGAAACCATACTTGGTAACCAAGCAGTAATACATTAACAACAGGCCATGTATGTTGGTGGTAGGGTGAGGAGAGGTCAGGAAAAGCAAGGACATTGTCTTATTTTACTGTGAAACCTCGGTTCTTTCCAGAGTGTCCTTTATTTCTCCTCTTGTTCTATTTCCTTTTCTTCTCACATCAGGGCTTATCGGGACAGCTTCTCCACTGTGATATCTTGTGTAAAGCACCTAGTCAGTTATCATAGAGCAGCATAATTTTCTTCATGAACTATCAACCTAGCTTTTGTGTAATTTTATTATTTTAAGATTGAAAATGAATATGTAAACTGGGGTCAAAAAGTCTGTGTTTTCATAATAAAATAGATTTGGAAAGTTAAAGGCATGCCCTCATTTTTCTTGATATAAACCTTTCCCTAATTTTATATGTAACATCAATCAAATGAGCTTGGAAAAGTGAAAAAGTTTCAAGAAAGGGCTAAAATTCCTCTATCAAAACACTCTATTAATTTTTTTTTGTTTTACTTTTGTTCATGCCTGAGCTGCTTATAATATCAGAGAGAGGCTTATATAGTTATGTAAACAGAAAACTCAATCTATGCCAATTTTATGGCATCACTGATTATTCAATCACTGTTCATTTACTCATTTACATAAGTAGTTTTGAAGCAACACCACTGTAGGCACTGAGATCCTTGTTCTAAAGTGGTTTGCATTCAGAGGAGGTGAGAGAAATCAATAACGATAACATAAACAGGCAATTAAAATAGCAACGTGTAAATGTGGTTCAGGAGCTAAAGACACACAGAAAAGACATTCATTTCTGTTGGGAACAGGCCCCCCAAAATCTGGCCTTAAACTGGCCCCAAAACTGGCCATAAACCAAATCTCTGCAGCACTGTGACATGTTCATGATGGCCATAACGCCCATGCTGGAAGATTGTGGGTTTTCCGGAATGAGGGCAAGGAACACCTGCCTGCCCAGGGCAGAAAACCGCTTAAAGGCGTTCTTAAACCACAAACAATAGCATGAGCCATCTGTGCCTTAAGGACATGTTTCTGCTGCATATAACTAGCCCAACCCAACTCTTCATTTCGGCCCATCCCTCCGTTTCCCATAAGGGATACTTTTAGTTAATTTAATATCTATAGAAACAATGCTAATGACTGGCTTGCTGTTAATAAAAAAGAGGGTAAATCTTTGTTCCGGGCTCTCAGCTCTGAAGGCTGTGAGACCCTTGATTTTCCACTTTACACCTCTATATTTCTCTGTGTGTGTCTTTAATTCCTCTAGTGCCATTGGGTTAGGGTCTCCCTGACCGAGCTGGTCTCAGCACAATTCAGTCATGGAAGTTGTCCTACAAGAGTGAAAACTCAGGGAGAATAAATTTTCCTATGGATGTGTAGAATCCCGGTGTAGCAGTAGAAGAGTATTCTAAAGCGGAGGAAATAGCATAGACAGTCTCTGAGGACAGAGGAAGCATGGCCCATTTAAGGGACTAAAAGTGTTATGCCCAGACCGTTTGTTCCCCGAAGAAGACCACCAGAGTCCAGAGTCAAAGCCAAGCGGCAAGGATCTTTAATGCAAGTTCGAACTTGGTTCCTCCGTTCCACAACATACAAGAGGGCCTGGAACAATGCGTGCGCTTGCTTTTTATAGCTCGGGGGAAACACGACTTGTCAGGTTACAGAGGAACAAGGCATTTCTCTAGGCTACAGCATTACAATTGGTTTATATGTTAATGTTAAGTTATGCTTTTAGCAGCCTTCTTATTGGTTCCTGCGCTTTCACAAACGGTTGTACTCAAGGCTGTGATGTGTTTGTGTCGGGCCCAGGAAGTGGAGGCATTGCTCAAGGCTGTGATGTGTTTGTGTCGGGCCCAGGAAGTGGAGGCATATGGGGGGATGTGATGTGCTCAAGGCTGTGATGTGTTCTTTCATTTCCCCCTCTCTCAGGTACCTCTGGAGCCAATCTTGGGTCCTATAGGTCTGACTCCGTTTCAGTGTCCACAGTTTGGTGTTGAGCTCTGAGGACCATGAGCTGTACGGTGTCAAACCTTTCTCTGACAAACCGCAAAATTTTGTTTATAACACAAGGTCCTACGGTAAGCAGAAACAGCAGACTTAGCAGGGGTTCAAGGAAGGGGGCTAACAGAGAAAACATAGAGGAATTCCACCATTGGTTTGCAGCTGAGGCAAACTGTTGTTTTTTCATTTCTATGCTTAACCTGCATAACTGCTGGACCCGGTTCTCTACAAGCCCTGATTCATTGATATAAAAACAACAATCTTCCTTCAGAAACATACATGTACCACCTTTCTCAGCAGTGAGCAAGTCTAAGGCCGTCCGGTTCTGCAAGGCTACTTGAGCTAGGGATGTAAGCTGTCGTTGGAGGGAGGCAAGGGACTCAGCCGACTCCTCCACAGCAACAGCAAATTGTTGGTACAACTTGTTATTTTCTATGAGGGTGTGACCTAGGGCTCCCCCTGCCAGTCCGGCCACAATGAGGGATGATGTGAGGGAGATTCTTCAAAAGTAGCATGATGTGTGTAAGATGATTGTGTAGGTGGAGGCAATAACAGAATTTAAGGTTAGAGAGGTGAGGAGACAGCAAATGATTAAAAAAAAAAAAAAAAAAAAAACCTCTGAGCCACATGAGAGAATTTGGGTTCATGGTTCTCTGTGGCCACTGGGGAAGCATATAAAGTCTTAAACAGAACGTGATAATAAGATTCGTACTTTGGACAAATCACTATGGCTCTAACACAAAGGATAGCCTGAAGGCAGTTGCACTGTAAGAGTAATCCAGCCAAGAAATAGTGGTATACCCTCTATTGGGCAGTGAGAATGAAGACAATTAGTTGGCACAAGGAATAATTTAGGAGTAGGTTAATAGGATTGGATGATTGATGTGGATATAAGGGTGGGCTAAGGAGAGGAGAGAGTCAAAGATCATGCTCAAGTTTTGAGTTGGAAATTGGGTGAATAGAAGTGGACATGTTTAATGCGTGGTGCTAGTGGACATCTAAACTAAGATCTCTAAGAGGAAATTATTTCTGTGGAGCCTGTAGTCCAAACAAAGGGTGAGGGGTGTGGAGATACATATATGAGCACACACGTGGGAATGGGTGAGTAGGTGGGAGGGAAGTATTCTATCATCAAAGACTCTTTCATTTGCAAATGAAATAAAACTCCAAAGGGTGAGGGGTGTGGAGATACGTATATGAGCACATATGTGGGGATGGCTGGGTAGGTGGGAGAGAGGTATTCTGTCATCAAAGACACTTTCATTTGCAAATGAAATAAAACCTCCCTCAAATAATCAAAAAATGTATTGGTTCATGTAATGATAAACTGCAGAAGTATACTTCAGGCTTCAGATCCACCTGTATTCAGGGACTTAGTGAATTCATCAGAACTGAGTCTTCATCTACTTTTCACTGAGGTGGTCTCATTTTTCTGAACCCCAGCAGTACGGTGCTAACTTTCTTCTCACTGCCAGCAGAAAAGACATAATTTTTCATTGATGGCTGCTACCTACATAAATCCTGGAATTGTTTAATTGACCAGGTTTGGGTCAGATGGAGATTTCTAATTCAACCTCTGTGGTGAGACTGAAGGTATGAAAATGTCCCTTGCAGGCATGTAACCTATACATGTATAAGATGAGAGTCAAAAAACTAAGAAAAACGGCCAAGAAGGTAATAGGAAATTATGACGATTAAAAAAAAAAAAATCAGGAGAGTATATTCAATAAAAAGGAAATATTTATTATAGCTAATGATGGTGCTAGGTTAACTGGGGAAAGAATGTAAAATATTCACTACTTTAGCAACAAAATGATGATCTGTGATCTTGGCAAAGAAGTCTCAGGACTGTGGTCCTGACTTTTGTTATGAAGACATAATGGAATGCTACAAATGAAACATTGATGAAGTGGTGGAGGCTGAGGGTATAGACAACTGTTTTGATTGTGAAGAAGAATGAGCACCAGGATGCTGGTTAGATCCACAGTTGCAGCTGATGAATAAGTGGTGACTGGACCTCCTTTTGTCCCTTTGAACACTGCCTCTGCACTCTTGCCATGCAAGCCTGGTGTCTAACAGTGAAGCAGATAAGACCAACTCTCACTATTCCTTGCGATAACAACAACGAAAGATGTAGTCAAGACTAAAACAGTTATCACATTAATTGCTTTTATTTTTATTTTTATTGTACTTTAGATTCTGGAATACATGTGCAGAATGCACAGGTTTGTTACATAGGTATACACATGCTATGGTGGTTGGCTGCACCCATCAACCCATCATCTACATTAGGTATTTCACCTAATGCTATCCCTCCCCTAGCCCCCCAACCCCTGACAGGCTCCAGTGTGTGATGTCCCTCTCCCTGTATCCATGTGTTCTCACTTTTCACCTCCCACTTAAGAGTGAGAACATGCAGAGTTTCGTTTCCTGTTCTTGTGTTAGTTTGCTGAGAATGATGGTTTCCAACTTCGTTCATGTCCCTGCAAAGAAAATGAACTCATCCTTCTTTATGGTTTCACAATATTGCATGGTGTATATGTGACACATTGTCTTTATCCAGTCTATCCTTGATGGGCATTTGGGTTGGTTCCAAGTCTTTGCTATTGTGAATAGTGCTACGATAAACATACATGTGCTTGTGTCTTTATAGTAGAATGATTTATAATCTTTTGGGTATATACCCAGTAATGGGATTGCTGGGTCAAATGGTATTTCTGGTTCTAAATCCTTGAGGAATCACCACACTGTCTTCCACAATGGTTGAACTAATTTACACTCCCACCAACAATATAAAAATGTTCCTATTTCTCCACATCCTCTCCAGCATCTGTTGTTTCCTGACTTTTTAATGATCGCCATTCTAACTGGCGTGAGATGGTATCTCATTGTGGTTTTGACTTGCATTTCCCTAATGATCAGTGATGATGAGCTTTTTTAATGTTTGTTGACTGCATGAATGTCTTCTTTTGAGAAGTGTCTGTTCATATGCTTTGCCTACTTTTTGATGGGGTTGTTTGATTTTTTATTGTAAATTTGTTTAAGTTCTTTGTAGATTCTGGGTTTTAGCCCTTTGTCAGATGCATAGGTTGTAAAAATTTTCTCCCATTCTGTAGGTTGCCTGTTCACTCTGCTGATAGTTTCTTTTGCTGTGAGAAGCTCTTTAGTTAATTAGATCCCATTTGTCAAGTTTGGCTTTTGTTGCCATTGCTTTTGATGTTTTAGTCATGAAGTCTTTGCCCATGCCTATGTCCTGAATGGTATTACCTAGGCTTTCTTCTAGGGATTTTATGGTTTTAGGTCTTACATTTAAGTCTTTAATCCATTTTGAATTAATTTTTGTATAAGGTGTAAGGAAGGGGTACAGTTTCAGTTTTCTGCATATGGCTACTAGGTTTTCCCAAAACCATTTATTAAAAAGGGAATCCTTTCCCCATTGCTTTTCTCAGGTTTATGAAAGATCAGATGGTTGTAGGCATTATTTCTGAGGCCTCTGTTCTGTTCCATTGGTCTATATGTTTTGGTACCAGTACCATGCTGTTTTGGTTACTGTAGCCTTATAGTACAGTTTGAAATCAGGTAGCATGATGTCTCCAGCTTTATTCTTTCTGCTTAGGATTGTCCTGGCTATGAGGGCTCTTTTTTGGTACCATATGAAACTGAAAGTAGTTTTTTCTAGTTCTGTGAAGAAAGTCAATGATAGCTTGATGGGGATAGCATTGAAACTATAAATTACTTTGGGTAGCATGGCCATTTTCACGATATCAATTCTTCCTATCCATGAACATGGAATGTTTTTCCATTTGTTTGTATCCTCTCTGATTTCCTTGAGCAGTGGTTTGTAGTTCTCCTTGAAGAGGTCCTTCACATCCCTTGTAAGTTGTATTCCTAGGTATTTTATTCTCTTTGTAGCAATTGTGAATGGGACTTTGCTCATGATTTGGCCCTCTGTTTGTCTATTATTGTTGTATAGGAATGCTCGTGATTTTTGCACACTGATTTTGTATCCTGAGACATTACTGAAGTTGCTTATCAGCTTAAAGAGATTTTGGGCTGAGATGATGTGGTTTTCTAGATATACAATCATGCCATCTGCAAACAGATACAATTTGACTTCCTCTCTTCCTATTGGAATACACTTTATTTCTTTCTCTTGCCCTATTGCCCTGGACAGAACTTCTAATACTATGTTGAGTAGGAGTGGTGAGAGACGGCATCCTTGTCTTGTGCCGGTTTTCAAAGGGAATGCTTCCATTTTTTGCCCATTCAGTATGATATTGACTGTGGGTTTGCCATAAATAACTGTTATTTTGAGATACATTCCATCAATTCCTAATTTGTTGAGAGTCTTCAGCATGAAGGTGTGTTGAATTGTATCAAAGGCCTTTTCTGCATTTATTGAGATAATCATGTGTTTTTTGTCATTGGTTCTGTTTATGTGATGGATTATATTTATTGATTTCTGTATGTTGAACCAGTCTTGCATCTTAGGGATGAAGCCGACTTGATCATGCTGGATAAGCTTTTTGATGTGCTGCTGGATTTGGTTTGCCAGTATTTTACTGAGGATTTTCATATCGATGTTCATCAAGGATATTGGCCTGAAATTATCTTTTTTTGTTGTATTTCTGTCACATTTTGATATCATGATGATGCTGGCCTCATAAAATGAGTTAAGGAGGATTCCCTCTTTTTCTATTGTTTGGAATAGTTTCAGAAGGAATGGTTCCAGCTCCTCTTTGTACCTCTGATAGAATTCGGCTGTGAATCTGTCTGGTCCTGGACTTTTTCGCACTTTTCCCCCCATTCCACTGTAATTTTTTTCTAATCGATACCACAAAACTGTAGATTATACTAAGATAAAGTATGGTTTAGACTGCTAATTGATGGATTTATAGCATAGTAGCATATCACATGGGAATAGATTTTAATCTCAGTGCTTAAAATAAAAATAAAGGATCGAGTGTGGTGTAATCCTAGCATTTTGGGAAGCTGAGGTAGAAGAATCACTTGAGGCCAGAAATTTGAGACCAGCCTGGGCAACAAAGCAAGATCTCATGTCTACACATACATACACAAAAATTGTCTCGGTGTGATGGTGCACTTCTAGTCCCAGCTACTCAGAAGCCCGAGGCAGAAGGATTGCTTGAGCCAGGAGGTCCAGTCTGCAGTGAGCCATGATAGTGCCAACTGTAGTCCAGCCTGGGAGACAGAATGCAACCCTGTATTTACAAACAAACTTAAGTTTAATTAAAATGGAATAAATAATGCCCTTGAAAATGATCTTCAAATACAGTATGGTACTGTCTTTTAATAAGTTCAATACAATTGTTCCTCCAGTCTTAGAATAGAGCTCTATTTCTTTGGTTAAGCACCAGGTGATAGCTGGCTTGCATGGAAGGCACTTAAGGACCATGCTGTAAAAAAAAATATGTACTGCATATTTATGAATGAAGATCACACTCATCGTAGCAAGATACTCTCACTTAGGCAGTTGAGAACTTAGATAACTTGGGAAACAACAGATTCACGGTTTTCATTTCATGTTCGCTCACAGCCATAAATTAATCCTGAGGACAGAGGACAAAATCAAATGATGTCTCTTTCTCTCTGTCTCCTACATAATTGAATTTAAATTACATAAGCATACAATGCTGCTCTGTTGTAATATTTGCTAGATGACATCAGTACACTAGATCCTTTAACATCTGTAAACAATCTTTTCGCAAACATGTTTGAGAGTTAGACTTAATATTACTAAGAGGTTTTTTAATCCATTAATTAAAACAAACAAACAGAGAGGCCCTCCCCCCAACCCCCACAAGAAATTTGGCAGAGCTATTGCCCAAATTGTGTTTGGAGCATAACAATGATAGCAAAAGATAAACTGTGGAGCCAAAATATCCAAACTAGTTATTTGCTGAGACCTTTTAACACAGCTGTGATACACAACAAGAATCTGGAAATATCTGCCTCTCTCTGATATGGAGATGGAAGGGAATTGGAAGGAAGGGATGGAAGAAAGCAGTATGACCATATTGAATGCGCTAATTGGTGCTATATATGCTGAAATTCAATTATATTGGTAATTGAGATAGAAAAATTTTCTGAGTAGATCAAAAAGTAGAATTCCCCAACCAACACAGCTTTAGACTCTATCAAACCTGTTTTACACAGTAAACCAGTAAACAAATATTTTGCTGGCAGAAATTCTACCTCTTCTATGCAGATATACAGCAGGTGAATCAATGGTGCAATGGACTCTAAGATCAATAATTAAAACTGAAAAATGAGCCAGCCAGGTACCATGGCTCATACCTGTAATCTTTGCACTTTGGGAGGCCAAGGAGAGCAGATTGCTTGAGCTCATGATTTCAAAACCCTGTCTCTACTAAAAATACAAAAATTAGCTGCTCATGGTGGTGCATGCCTGTAGTTCCAGCTACTTGGGGGGCTGAGGTAGGAGGATCGCTTGTACCTGGGATGTTGAGGCTGAATTGAGCCAATACTGCACCACTGCACTCCAGCCCAGGTGACAAAGTGGGATGCTATCTCAAAAAAAAAAAAAAAAAAAAAAAAAAAAAAAAAAAAAAAAATTGAAAAAATAAGCAGTTTTTCTTCTTGAGGATGGATGCACTATATGGACATTTATAAACAGACTCTTTGATATCCATGGAAATAAAAATCAAAAGAGAGTATGTATTCGAGACAAAATGGGGAAATGCATCCTTAATTTACCCCAGACCTACACTGACTTTTGATCTCTTCATAGGCTCACTGTTTTTTTCTATTATTTAAAATATTTAACACACTCTTGCCAAAAATGTGTTTGAGGAAAATGTATAGATTAAGATTCAGAAAAGTGAGGAGAAAAGAAAAAAATAAGGGAAGAAAAAAAGGCAGTGCGGTAGGGTGTCTTAGATGCAATTAAAACACACTAAGGAAACTGTGAAAAAGTTCTAATAAACTGGTAGTGCATTAAAGTCATATGGTTATATTTTAAAGAAAACCACACATTTTTTAAAACCACAAAAATATAAGTCTAAAATAATGATGAGCAGCTAATTTTATCTGTGTGTGTGGAAACTATGGCACTTATTAAAATAATTACCTGAGAACCTCAAACTGGAGTTTACTTTATATAATATATGCAATCCTTGTAGCGATATCTGGGGTGTAACCAATTAGTTGGATTGTAAAAATTCCTCAATTCAGAGTTCTATTAGCAATTTAGTTAAGTCCTAAATTGCAAGTACGTAGATTACTTCATACATTTCTAATCTGATGTTAGGGCTGAATTATGATGAATCAGGTTTTAATTGGGGATTTTGTGAACAGAGTAATAAAGTCTTTTCACATAGATGGCACAAAGAATCCACTCCCAAGGGACTTTTAAAATTCTACCCATCATTTAATACAAAAAAGCAGGCCCTCTAGACAATCCATCTCTCCACAGAAAAACAGAAAGAAAGGGAAAGAGAGAGATACATACAGAGATATTTGGGAATATTTTAAAGAACTACTCATCCTTAAAAACTTTAGTGAAAATTCTGAGAAACAGAATACGGTGCATTCTTTACTGTTGATGGCAACATTGTACCTCTTGCCACCTTCAATCAAAGTTGTAATCAATAAGAAATAATTGAATATTAAGGCTAGGTGTGGTGGCTCACACCTGTAATCCTAGAACTTTGAGAGGATGAGGCAGGCGGATCACCTGAGGCCAGGAGTTCAAGACTAGCCTGGCCAACATGGTGAAACCCTATCTCTACTAAAAATATGAAAAACATTAGCTGGGCTTAGTGGCGTGTGCCTGTAGTTCTAGCTACTCCAGACACTGAGGCATGAGAATTGCTTGAACCTGGGAGGAGGAGGTTGCAATGATCCAAGATTGCACCACTGAGCTCCAGCCTGGGTGACAGAGCAAGACAGTCTCAAAAAAAAAAAAAAAAAAAAAAAAAAAAAAAAAAAAAAAAATTACTTATTTACTTATTTAAGTAATGATTTGTTTGAATAGTGTGTATGCATGCATTCTCTCAATTGATTTGTTTGGTTTTGAGCTAATATTACTTGAACCACCCTCCACCCCAATTGTATACATAAGGAAACTGTGTTTCAGAAAAGTTCAGTTCTTTGGAGAGCTTCCTTTGTATTCTTCTGCTTCTAAATTGTTAGCCACAGAGAAACTAACAAGATTAAACTATTCCTATTTATTCCTAGACCCTGATTTTAATTTTCATCTTATTTGTAGAGAGCAAATGTTTTCTTCCTTTTCCTACCTTCCTACCTCAGTCCTTTCTCTCTTTGTCCACTAGCCTCTTCCTACAGGAGGAAGAGGAAGAGGAGGAGGATGAGAAACATACCCACTGGTGAGAGTAAAAAAAGGGCCCCAGACCTTGCTTGCAAGGCCCAGACCCCATCTGGCTTCTCAAGATCTTCCTCTACCTAGACCTCCCTCATTCTGCTCTGCTCCTTGCTCTATAGAGGCAGGCTGGGGTTTCCCGTGTGGTCAATAGGATGATAGTCAAGCTCTGAAAGTCTAAAGATTTCTAGGCCTGGATTTGAGAGTGGAAGCAACAGAGGCACACTTTAACTCATCTGTTTGCATTGTGCTCACCAGTCTAACATTATAGAGCTGCTCATTTATCTCTGGCTCCTGGTTCAGAATCCAGAAGGAGTGTTGACATTTCCAAAATCTCAGCATACTCCTTTTATTGTCACTGTTGCTACTCAGAAAACAGAACATTTGATCCCCAAAAGAGAATATGCTAATAAACTTCAGTCCACTTGAAAAAAATCTAATATAAATTTAAGAAGCTAAAAATATGTGTAATTTTTAAAATTTTCTCCCATGACTGCAATAACTAAAATGGAAAAATTTCCAAATCTTGCTTTTTGGGGACATATAAAGGAAGTAATGCAAAACTAAACAACTTTGTAAAGTTTGTAGCCTGATTGTATTGCTTTTAAAACCACAAATCTTTGACACGTCATGCTTTAAGAATATGCCTTTCACAATGTGTAATTGCTAGCTGATAGACAAGAATCTAGTTGAAATCCAAAGCTTCCATCAGGTAGCTGATGGTTTCAATGTGAGTTTACTAATCATAAATTTTATTTCATAATTAATATTTTAAATTAAAATATGAAGATATGCATTTCCTTTTTTCTGAAGTTTGTATTGTATTTATATCTGCAAATCACCCAGTTCCAGATTCCTCATCCTAGATCATTTCCCGTTGGTCAGACATTCTGACAGCACACTCTACTTTTCCTTTCTAGCTGTTATTGCAGTAACAGTTAAGAAGTTATTGGTACAATTGTGGTTGATGGACTGCATCTTTCAGTAGACTGCAGGCTCCATGAACAGAGGGATCATATCTGTTTCTTCATCATCATGTTTCTGCTGTCCAGCATATAGCCTGATACCTGACAAATAGATAAACCTCAAGCAAAACATCATATTTTTAAGGCAGACATAGATATTAGAGCCAGCTATATTTAAGACAGGTATTAGAGAGATTTGCAAGAATATAAATATTGCCACTCTTCTCAATAATATTTTCATTATTATTTTAAAAAACATATTTTTCATAGTAATAGGTTAATTATTCTAACCCGAGAAAATCTAAGTAAAGCTTACAGCACAGCACCGAGAAAATAGTCTGTGCTCAATAAATGTTACTAATTAGCATCACCGTTAATACAATTGTTACTATGTGTCCACTGTATTCTTGACACAAATACGAAAACCTGCTATCAAAAGTAATTTTGAAAGCTACTTGTTTTTCTAGTATTACCTACAGCCCCTGTCTCTCATGCTATACCCCAGCCACAGAAAATGATTTGAGATTCCTCCAGAACATCAAGCCCATCTAAGCTCCTTTCCTTTGCACATAACTTTGCTGGCTTGGAAGGCTCTTCTCTTCCTAGTCTGCTTGGCACACTCATTTCAGACTCTAAAGTTTCCATGTCAGAGGTAATCTGTTTTACGGCACTTTGAACACAGTCTTTTTAGTATTTTTTATTTTATATTTTGTCTTACTGAATTATACCCTTCCAAGCTACTAGTGTCCAGCATATAATTGGCACTTGAGAAATGCTGCGTGAGAATGTGTGACTCCACTGAGCAGGTCAGATTTGCTTTTAACATAATATGGATTTTCATATTGTTTCAGTTTTCTTTTTCAAGACAGCAAGGCTTTGTTTACTAAAGAATGGTCACTGATATTGCTAAATATATTTATTCTATTTTCTGTCAAAATTTACCAGATGCAGATGTGCTAATAAATGTTTGTGTTTTCCAACATTTGCTGGCAAGACTGGCTGTTTCAAAGACTGGAAAGAATTATTTTTGTAAATGCCCATGGAACACAAAACACTTAATTGGGGATGCTGTTCTCTGAGGCTGTCCAGAGATAAGAGGTCCCTTGGCAGAAAACCCTGTTGACTCTTAGCTTGTAATCTTAGTGAAGGTCACAGCCTTTAGGATCTGGCCTGTCTGCCCAGATGAGCTGGGGGCTGAGTTTGCTGGAGTATGGTAGAGAGGAAAAAACATCAGGAAGAACTGAATGGTACATGTAAGTGTATTTCTTTCTTAGCAGCAATGAATTATTTAATCATAATCCGGTTTCATTGAGTCTTTCCTAGGCATGAATGTTGGAGTAATTGAAAGTTGCAAAGTTGCTAAGGGCCAAAAAAGGAAAGGGTATATTTGCTGGGCTTCCTACAATAAATGTCTCAATTCTCTTCTTGGTAATATACAACTGGAAATAATATTGGGGTTGGACTAGGGTTACCAATTAAGCAACGTTCATATTCCACGCTTCTGTTACCAACATTCTCAGTTTATTCAGAACTGAAAGGTTTCCTGGGATGCGGTACAGTCAGTGCTAAAACTGGGAAAGTCCTGAACAAATCAGGATAAGCTGGTCTCTTTAGCTGATCCATACATGGCATATTTGAAGAGCTTAAGCAGCCAGAAGTATACTTTCATATTTGTCCTAACATCAGCTGAGTTCCATTACAGAAATAGACTAAATAAGAAACTGTTGTGAGTTGTGTTTTGATGTACACCATCTACATTTATTTATACTTTGCTTCTGGGGAGATGGTAGAGCATGATGCTTGGTGACCTTGATCCATAATGCTTGGTGACCTTGGTGACCTTATACTTTATCCTTGGGCATAATCCTTAGTAACCTTGACCCTAAGGCCAAAATGCCTGAATCCAAATTCCAGCACTACCATGTATTTGCTTAGTAATCTTGGAAAATTAATTTAACCTCTGTATGCCTCAGTTTTCTTGTGTGTAGTTTCTAAATCTATAACCTATATAATTGGCTTGTTATTGAGAATTAAATTAGGTAACATGTAAAATCTTTAAAACAATGTTTATTATTATCACTGTTGTCTCTGTGACTACTATTACTACTATTAGTTAGCTGTTCAATTCTTCAGCTCCTTTATCTGCAAAATGGAAATATCTCATAAGGTTGATATGAGGATTAAAACAGAAGACACAAAATGTGTAAAGCACTTAGTTCAGTGACTAGCAAAGAGTAAGCTTGCCAGTTTTACTCAGTGTCATTATTGTCATTATTACTATTATTGTTAAAAGGTCACTGTTTTTATTATCAATTTGTTTGCTTTATTTTAGTTCCAAGGCATATCACACTCACGGTTACAAGCAAATGCTTTGGATTCTTAGAAAGCTTTTAGATTTCAGATTTAATGTTTGCTATGATTTTTCCTTCATGTTATAGCCCTGGCACCCGAAAGTCTATCACAGTGCCAACCTTCTCAGGTGGTAATAGAATTGGGACAAGTCATCTGCCTTTCTCTGAATGACTTGGCCATCAACAGAGGGCAGACACACGGACCACTGGCAGTGACAATAGGCCACTGCTTTATTTCTGGTGTGGTTGACAAGGCCTCTCATAACACTTTCAGGCAAGTGACTGAAGTAGGTGATTCTCATGTTTCTTTTTTCTTTTCTTTCTTTCAATTTTTGCCACTCTTTCTAAAATTCTTAGTTCCTATATAACATTTCTTTTACCCGTAAACCTTAAAAGATATATTAGAATAGCACTACACATAATAAAGTATTTGTTGGAAAAACTGAAAAACTGGAAGCCATTTTATAATGCAAACATTCCTGATTATTAACCAGTGCAAGTGTCATTTGAGACGAAGAAGTTAGAAAGGGAAGGAAGAGCAGGGAGGTAGAAATTACAAACCAATTAACAGAGCATAACTAAACCTTTGAGACTCCTAGAAAAACAACATGATCAAGGACACATTCCAGGCTTATAGAGTGACTATAGATTCTTTATGTTCCAATGTGGCATTACAGGTCATAAGCATTATAGCTCTGAGGGGAAAAAAATTCATTTGGATTAGTTTAAATATTTAAGTTTTTTTTTTTTTTTTTTTTTTTTTTTTTTAGTTTTTTCTTTTATTTATTTATTTATTTATTTATTTATTTATTTATTTATTTATTTTTATTATACTTTAAGTTCTAGGGTACACGTGCATAACATGCAGGTTTGTTACATATGTATACTTGTGCCATGTTGGTGTGCTGCACCCATCAACTCGTCAGCACCCATCAATTCATCATTTATATCATGTATAACTCCCCAATGCAATCCTTCCCCCCTCCCCCATCCCCATGATAAGCCCCAGTGTGTGATGTTCCCCTTCCCGAGTCCAAGTGATCTCATTGTTCAGTTCCCACCTATGAGTGAGAACATGTGGTGTTATGGTTTCCTCTTCTTGTGATAGTTTGCTAAGAATGATGGTTTCCAGCTGCATCCATGTCCCTACAAAGGACGCAAACTCATCCTTTTTTATGGCTGCATAGTATTCCATGGTGTATATGTGCCACATTTTCTTAATCCAGTCTGTCACAGATGGACATTTGGGTTGATTCCAAGTCTTTGCTATTGTGAATAGTGCCGCAATAAACATACGTGTGCATGTGTCTTTGTAGTAGAATAATTTATAATCCTTTGGGTATATACCCAGTAGTGGGATGGCTGGGTCATATGGTACATCTAGTTCTAGATCCTTGAGGAATTGCCATACTGTTTTCCATAATGGTTGAACTAGTTTACAATCCCACCAACAATGTAAAAGTGTTCCTATTTCTCCACATCCTCTCCAACACCTGTTGTTTCCTGATTTTTTTTTGATTGCCGTTCTAACTGGTGTGAGATGGTATCTCATTGTGGTTTTGATTTGCATTTCTCTGATGGCGAGTGATGATGAGCATTTTTTCATGTGTCTGTTGGCTGTATGAATGTCTTCTTTTGAGAAATGCCTGTTCATATCCTTTGCCTACCTTTTGATGGGGTTGTTTGTTTTTTTCTTGTATATTTGTTTGAGTTCTTTGTAGGTTCTGGATATTAGCCCTTTGTCAGATGAGTAGGTTGCAAAAATTTTCTCCCATTCTGTAGGTTGCCTGTTCACTCTGATGGTAGTTTCTTTTGCTGTGCAGAAGCTCTTTAGTTTAATTAGATCCCATTTGTCAATTTTGACTTTTGTTGCCATTGCTTTTGGTGTTTTAGACATGAAGTCCTTGCCCATGCCTATGTCCTGAATGGTACTACCTAGATTTTCTTCTAGGGTTTTTATGGTATTAGGTCTAACATTTAAGTCTCTAATCCATCTTGAATTAATCTTCATATAAGGAGTAAGGAAAGGATCCAGTTTCAGCTTTCTACTTATGGCTAGCCAATTTTCCCAGCACCATTTATGAAATACGGAATCCTTTCCCCATTTCTTGTTTCTCTCAGGTTTGTCAAAGATCAGATGGCTGTAGATGTGTGGTATTATTTCTGAGGACTCTGTTCTGTTCCATTGGTCTATATCTCTGTTTTGGTACCACTACCATGCTGTTTTGGTTACTGTAGCCTTGCAGTATAGTTTGAAGTCAGGTAGCGTGACGCCTCCAGCTTTGTCCTTTTGACTTAGGATTGTCTTGGCAATGCGGGCTCTTTTTTGGTTCCATATGAACTTTAAAGCAGTTTTTTCCAATTCTGTGAGGAAACTCATTGGTAGCTTGATGGGGATGGCATTGAATCTATAAATAACCTTGGGCAGTATGGCCATTTTCACGATATTGATTCTTCCTATCCGTGAGCATGGTATGTTCTTCCATTTGTTTGTGTCCTCTTTGATTTCACTGAGCAGTGGTTTGTAGTTCTCCTTGAAGAGGTCCTTTACATCCCTTGTAAGTTAGATTCCTAGGTATTTTATTCTCTTTGAAGCAATTGTGAATGGAAGTTCATTCCTGATTTGGCTCTCTGTTTGTCTGTTACTGGTGTATAAGAATGCTTGTGATTTTTGCACATTAATTTTGTATCCTGAGACTTTGCTGAAGTTGCTTATCAGCTTAAGGAGATTTTGGGCTGAGACGATGGGGTTTTCTAAATATACAATCATGTCATCTGCAAACAGGGACGATTTAACTTCTTCTTTTCCTAACTGAATATCTTGATTTCTTTCTCTTGTCTGATTGCCCTAGCCAGAACTTCCAACACTATGTTGAATAGGAGAGGTGAGAGAGGGCATCCCTGTCTTGTACCAGTTTTCAAAGGGAATTTTTCCAGTTTTTGCCCATTCAATATATTAGCTGTGGGTTTGTCATAAATAGCTCTTATTATTTTGAGGTACGTTCCATCAATACCGAATTTATTGAGCGTTTTTAGCATGAAGGGCTGTTGAATTTTCTCAAATGCCTTTTCTGCATCTATTGAGATAATCATGTGGTTCTTGACTTTGGTTCTGTTTATATGCTGGATTACGTTTATTGATTTGCAAATGTTGAACCAGCCTTGCATCCCAGGGATGAAGCCCACTTGATCATGGTGGATAAGCTTTTTGATGTGCTGCTGCATCCGGTTTGCCAGTATTTTATTGAGGATTTTTGCATCGATGTTCATCAGGGATATTGGTCTAAAATTCTCTTTTTTTGTTGTGTCTCTGCCAGGCTTTGGTATCAGGATGATGTTGGCCTCATAAAATGAGTTAGGGAGGATTCCCTCTTTTTCTATTGATTGGAATAGTTTCAGAAGGAATGGTACCAGCTCCTCCTTGTACCTCTGGTAGAATTCAGCTGTGAATCCGTCCGGTCCTGGACTTTTTTTGGTTGGTAGGCTATTAATTATTGCCTCAATTTCAGAGCCTGCTATTGGTCTCTTCAGGGATTCAACTTCTTCCTGGTTTAGTCTTGGGAGAGTGTAAGTGTCCAGGAAATTATCCGTTTCTTCTAGATTTTCTAGTTGATTTGCGTAGAGGTGTTTATAGTATTCTCTGATGGTAGTTTGTATTTCTGTGGGGTCTGTGGTGATATCCCCTTTATCAATTTTATTGCATCTATTTGATTCCTCTCTCTTTTCTTCTTTATTAGTCTTGCTAGCGGTCTGTCAATTTTGTTGATCTTTTCAAAAAACCAACTCCTGGATTCATTGATTTTTTGGAGGGTTTTTTGTGTCTCTATCTCCTTCAGTTCGGCTCTGATCTTAGTTATTTCTTGCCTTCTGCTAGCTTTTGAATGTGTTTGCTCTTGCCTCTCTAGTTCTTTTAATTGTGATGTTAGAGTGTCAATTTTAGATCTTTCCTGCTTTCTCTTGTGGGCATTTAGTGCTATAAATTTCCCTCTACACACTGCTTTAAATGTGTCCCAGAGATTCTGGTATGTTGTATCTTTGTTCTCATTGGTTTCAAAGAACATCTTTATTTCTGCTTTCATTTCGTTATCTACCCAGTAGTCATTCAGGAGCAGGTTGTTCAGTTTCCATGTAGTTGAGCGGTTTTGATTGAGTTTCTTAGTCCTGAGTTCTAGTTTGATTGCACTGTGGTCTGAGAGACAGTTTGATATAATTTCTGTTCTTTTACATTTGCTGAGGAGTGCTTTACTTCCAATTATGTGGTCAATTTTGGAATAAGTGCGATGTGGTGCTGAGAAGAATGTATATTCTGTTGATTTGGGATGGAGAGTTCTATAGATGTCTATTAGGTCCGCTTGGTGCCGAGATGAGTTCAATTCCTGGATATCCTTGTTAACTTTCTGTCTCGTTGATCTGTCTAATATTGACAGTGGCGTGTTGAAGTCTCCCATTATTTTTGTATGGGAGTCTAAGTCTCTTTGTAAGTCTCTAAGGACTTGCTTTATGAATTTGGGTGCTCCTGCATTGGGTGCATATATATTTAGGAGAGTTAGCTTTTCCTGTTGAATTGATCCCTTTACCATTATGTAATGGCCTTCTTTGTCTCTTTTGATCTTTGATGGTTTAAAGTCTGTTTTATCAGAGACTAGGATTGCAACCCCTGCTTTTTTTTGTTCTCCATTTGCTTGGTAGATCTTCCTCCATCCCTTTATTTTGAGCCTATGTATGTCTCTGCATGTGAGATGGGTCTCCTGAATACAGCAGACTGATGGGTCTTGACTCTTTATCCAGTTTGCCAGTCTGTGTCTTTTAATTGGAGCATTTAGTCCATTAACATTTAAGGTTAATATTGTTATGTGTGAACTTGATCCTGCCATTATGATATTAACTGGTTATTTTGCTCGTTAGTTGATGCAGTTTCTTCCTAGCCTCGATGGTCTTTACATTTTGGCATGTTTTTGCAATGGCTGGTACCGGGTGTTCCTTTCCATGTTTAGGGCTTCCTTCAGGGTCTCTTGTAAGGCAGGCCTGGTGGTGACAAAATCTCTAAGCATTTGCTTATCTGTAAAGGATTTTATTTCTCCTTCACTTATGAAACTTAGTTTGGCTGGATATGAAATTCTGGGTTGAAAATTCTTTTCTTTAAGAACATTGAATATTGGCCCCCACTCTCTTCTGGCTTGTAGAGTTTCTGCCGAGAGATCTGCTGTTAGTCTGATGGGCTTCCCTTTGTGGGTAACCCGACCTTTCTCTCTGGCTGCCCTTAAGATTTTTTCCTTCATTTCAACTTTGGTGAATCTGGCAATTGTGTGTCTTGGAGTTGCTCTTCTGGAGGAGTATCTTTGTGGCATTCTCTGTATTTCCTGAATTTGAATGTTGGCCTGCCCTACTAGGTTGGGGAAGTTCTCCTGGATGATATCCTGAAGAGTGTTTTCCAACTTGGTTTCATTTTCCCCCTCATTTTCAGGAACCCCAATCAGACGTAGATTTGGTCTTTTTACATAATCCCATACTTCTTGTAGGCTTTGTTCATTTCTTTTCTTCTTTTTTCTTTTGGTTTCTCTTCTCGCTTCATTTCATTCATTTGATCCTCAATCGCTGATACTCTTTCTTCCAGTTGATCGAGTCAGTTACTGAAGCTTGTGCATTTGTCACGTATTTCTCGTGTCATGGTTTTCATCTCTGTCATTTCATTTATGACCTTCTCTGCATTAATTATTCTAGCTATCAAGTCTTCCACTCGTTTTTCAAGATTTTTAGTTTCTTTGCACTGGGTACGTAATTCCTCCTTTAGCTCTGAGAAGTTTGATGGACTGAAGCCTTCTCCTCTCATCTCGTCAAAGTCATTCTCTGACCAGCTTTGATCCGTTGCTGGCGATGAGCTGCGCTCCTTTGCAGGGGGAGTTGCGCTCTTAGTTTTTGAATTTCCAGCTTTTCTGCCCTGCTTTTTCCCCATCTTTGTGGTTTTATCTGTCTCTCGTCTTTGATGATGGTGACGTACTGATGGGGTTTTGGTATAGGTGTCCTTCCTGTTTGATAGTTTTCCTTCTGACAGTCAGGACCCTCAGCTATAGGTCTGTTGGAGATTGCTTGAGGTCCACTCCAGACCCTGTTTGCCTGGGTATCAGCAGCAGAGGTTGCAGAAGATAGAATATTGCTGAACAGCGAGTGTACCTGTCTGATTCTTACTTTGGTAGCTTCCTCTCAGGGGTACTCCACCCTGTGAAGTGTGGGGTGTCAGACTCCCCCTGGTGGGGGATGTCTCCCAGTTAGCCTACTCAGGGGTCAGGGACCCACTTGAGCAGGCAGTCTGTCCATTCTCAGATCTCAACCTCCATGTTGGGAGATCCACTGCTCTCTTCAAAGCTATCAGACAGAGTCATTCGCGTCTGCACAGGCCTCTGCTGCTTCCCCTGTTTTTTTTTTTTATCTGTGCCCTGTCCCCAGAGGTGGAGTCTACAGAGACAGGCAGGTCTCCTGAGCTGCTGTGAGCTCCACCCAGTTCGAGCTTCCCAGCAGCTTTGTTTACCTATTTAAGCCTCAGCAGTGGCGGGCGCCCCTCCCCCAGTCTCGCTGCTGCCTTGCGGTTAGATCGCCGCAGACTGCTGTGTTAACAATGAGGGAGGCTCCGTGGGCATGGGACCCTCCCGGCCAGGTGTGGGATATATTCTCCTGGTGTCCCCGTTTGCTTAAATAGCAGTATTGGGGTGGGAGTTACCCGATTTTCCAGGTGTTGTCTCAGTTCCCTTGGCCAGGAAAAGGGATTCCCTTCCCCCTTGCACTTCCGAGGTGAGGCGATGCCTCGCCCTGCTTCAGCTCTCACTGGTCAGGCTGCAGCAGCTGACCAGCACCGATTGTCCGGCACTCCTTAGTGAGATGACCCCAGTACCTCAGTTGAAAATGCAGAAATCACCGGTCTTCTGTGTTGCTCACGCTGGGAGTTGGAGACTGGAGCTGTTCCTATTCGGCCATTAAATATTTCAGTTTTAACACCAGAGCTTACATGAATACAAATCAATCTTAGAATAACGTTTGATGCCATCAGTCCTATGAACAAGTAAGCATGCTCAACCTTTAAAGTGTCCGAAAAAGTCTGGCATTGAGTAAGGAATATCTGTCCTGATGTGAACTCATTGTAGAGCAGAAAGGGCTTAGAAGTAGCTCTGTTTGTAAGAAATTATGCAAACTCACCGAAGAGAGATGTCAGATAATTTCAGGGGGCCTAAGCCCTGGTTCTTACAAATGTGCTTGGATGCTGCTCTGCTCATTCACACTCTGTGGTTGGATTTGGAGGGTTCTGCACCTAAGAAGTGCAGTCAATAAATGCAATAAGATCAGTTTTATTTCATTTCTGTAATTCAGCCCTGTTCAGAGTAGCAAAAAGAGTGCTGAAAGGTTTAGGCTTCCAGTTAAAGAGAGGATTTTAAGCTCAGCTGTCCTATAGCTTGTGATGTAATAGGGGAAAATTATAGTAACCACAGCCAGTGAGCTAAGAAAAAACCAACATGCAAAAGTGGAAGAGATGCTAGGCAAACAAACATGCACAAGCACACTTTCACACAGGGTCAGCATCAGGCTTTATGAGTGCCGTAAAAGATAAATAAGAGTTTCAAGATTCGAGAGAGTAGATAAACCCATTGTCTGCGTGATAAGTGAATGTGCTTTAGGAATTCCTTAAAGCACATGATAGCAATTTTACGAATAAAAGATAATTTCTAGAATTCATTATGAGTTCAGAATCACTATCTTTCAGACTGTGTTCAGGAATTCAGTAGTAAAATAAATATATACACTAAACAGGCAAATAGAAAATATGGGTTTTTCTCTCTGGGGAGCTGGGGAGAATTTTCTAAGAGAAAGGCTACTATTAGCCCTTCGACCTTAAGTGGAATTCATGTGAGGACAGGTTGAGCAGTGCTGCCTTAACACCTCATCCATATGTTGCTTTCCAGTATGCATGTACTTGCTTTCCTTTTGGTTTCGTTCAAGTCTTATAAGGTTGAACCATCACAGAACTTACGCCATTTTACAATAGCCCAATTTGTTCTACATGATAAGAGAATTTCCCAAGAACTTGCTGTTGCTATTATTCATTATGTTTAATTGTTTGTAGCATTTTTCTAAGATCTTCAGACTAGTTTTTTGTTTGTTTAATAGTATGGTTGGCCATGTTTTATGTCACTTCCTGATATGCTTTGGCTGTGTCCCCACCCAAATCTCACGTTGAACTGTAGTTCCCAGAATCCCCACATGTCATGGGAGGGACCTGGTGGGAGGTAATTTAATCATGGGGGAACTTATCCTCATGCTGTTCTTGTGATAGTGAATGAGTTCTCATAAGATTTGATGGTTTTATAGGGGACTTTATCCTTTGCTCAGCATTTCTCCTTCCTGCCACCATGTATGGAAGGACATGTTTGCTTTTTCTTCCACCATGATTGTAAATTTCCTGAGGCCTCCCCACCCATGCTGAGCTGTCAGTCAATTAAACCTCTTTCCTCTATAAATTACCCAATCTTGGGTATGTCTTTATTAGCAACATGAGAATGGACTAACACACTCCCCTACCTAGTGGGATAAATCAGATGTGAAAATCTGACCAACAGAAATATCATTATGAAGTCATAGCAATTACTTATTTCATATGTTTTGGGAATACATTCAATAGCTAGTATTCAAGCAATTGGTTAATATTTACTGTTCTTAGCATATTCTCAGGCACTGGTAGTAGCTAATTGTGTCTCTCTTCTAAATTACTAAGCAATGATTACCTGTAATATTTGTAATATTCATTTGACCAAAAGTCTTGCATTTTACATATTTTTTAATTTCCTCCCAAGAGCCAGGTATTATGCTAAATGTTTGATGTACACCATTCCTAATCTCCAAAATCTCTTATTGGTAGGAAATATTACCAGCACTTTATAATGAGACACTGAGACTCATGGACACTGAATGACATATCTAAAGCCACACATCTAGAAAGTAGGAAAGGGCTTTTCTAAACTGAGACTCTTTGACTCCACAAATCAGCTTTTTTTACTAGACCACATGTTTAGGGGTTTTCTGACAAGCCTTACTGAAAGTCTTCAGTCAGGGAAGCATATCTTGAAATTTTACTTGCTAGTATGATGTTCTCATGGTTTCTATGATTTATTTGTTCAATATATCATTATTTGACTTTTGATCAAATAAAAATCTTAAGCCAGTAACAGTGGCTCACTGTGATTACTATTTGTAATCCCAGCAGTTTGTGGGGCTGAGGTGGGAGGATTGCTTGAGCACAGGAGTTCTAGACCAGCCAGGGCAACATACTGAGAGCTCATGTCTACAATATCTAGAAAAATTAGCTGGCTGTGGTGGCACATGCCTGTAGTCCCACGTACTCTGGAGGCTAAGGCAGGAGGATCGATTGAGCCTGGGAGGTAGAGGCTGCAGTGAACCATGACTATGCCACTGCACTCCAGTCTGGGTGGCAGAGCAAGATCTTGTCTCAAAAAAAAATAAATAAATAAAAATAAAAACAAAAATTATGGTAATTTTAGATGATGCATCAGCAAGGATATGGGCTGAACAAAGAAAGGAACTAGAAGAAAAGTCGCAAGAAAAAAGATAAGGGAATAATAGCTACGTGGAATACAATAGACAGATAATCACTGTGACTCTAGAATTTGAAAATTGTCCCGAGTTGAGAATATTTCCAAGGATAATTCAAGGATTCACATAGTAAACTGGATTCTTTCTTCCTCCTGCTGCTCCTCCTTCCCGCCCTTCTTCATGTCCTCTTTCCCTTCATCCCTCCCTCTCTCCCTTCTTTCCACATAAGTTAATTACTGACATGCACGGTTCTATGTTAGATGCTAGGACTACAATGATGAATAGAGGAAGACACCTATTTAAGGAGATACGTTAAAATACAATCAATTCTCTACCAAGTTCTACAAGAGCAAAAGTTGAAAACTGTCAAATGTAGAGAATTAAACAAATTATATGTACATATAATACACAACATTTTAATTATGTATATTGCAAATATGCATGTATATACATACACAGTATTTGCCTTAGGAAAGAAATGTTCTTGGGCATGGACCATGAGCATTTACTTTTTAAATTGTTCACTCAATCCAGTTTATCACTCTTCACATTGCTAAACCTCAGTAAATACCTAAATTACTTTCTTTGGTTAGTGCTCCTGCTGACAATTTCTTATGGTCTTCAGCTTTATTTTATGTAGGAGTTTTAACCTTTTAATTTGCATTGAAATTCTACTCAATACCTCTTTGAATAACAACTGCAATACTTGTATAATGGCTGCTGCTTCACAATTGTCAAAATGTTATCATATATTCTTCTTTCCCTTTTCCTTGACACAATCTGAGTTTTTATTTTTCAGGTGAGTAGACAAGGATCAAAGAAAGCTCCATGACTTCCCCATGGTCACTCCCCTAGGAAAGAGCAATCCAAATGCTGGGCTTCTGAGTCCAGAGCCCATCATATTAAATTGACTCTCTGAAAAAAAAAAAAATCTCTTATGAGACTCTCACCTCTCATAAGCCTAAATTAAGAAACTTTCTTCCATTACAACATAGCAGACTGTGGGGTTCATAGAGAGTCAGACCTGGAACGACTACTTACCAATTTTGATTCTTTGGTGAAATTAAAATTAAATTTCCAAGTTTCATAATCTTAATATTATAGACTATTTTACTACATTGGAAGAACTGTTGCATGGATCAAATGAAATCACATGAGAGACTTAGTCAAACTTCCCCAACCAGGAAAAGTATTATTATTACAGGAACAGGTCTCCATATGAGTTAGGTCAACTTGGAGAAGGGAGAGCAGTGCATATTTAACCTATCTATGAAGCCATCAAAGAAGGGATACAAATTAAATTGGCCTTTAGCGAAGATGAGCTTTAAATTAGCCAAAAAGAGAATTCCAAACAGAGGGGAAGAACAAACAAAGATAGGAAAGAGAATGGTGAAAGTTGGAGTAAGATGAGATCACCACTCTGATCAGGGAAGATTCATGTTGGAGAATCATAAGAAACAAGACAAAATAGTGAAAGAAAAATAACTGAAGGGGGCTTGAACTCCAGGTTGAGAAAATGTGACTTTCGAAGTATCTTTTTACCAATTTTTGGAATGGAAGCGAAGTTTTTAGAAGGGAACTCTAAATCTTAGCATATATTAGATGGGAGGAGTTTGGAACAGGAACCAGAATCAACAGGGGATGGGTTGTCGCAAATTTACTGAAAGTTATTAACATGAATCAGTGTTGAGTTTTGTCAAATGCTTTCTTTGCATTTATTGACATAATCATGTGATTTTTCTTCTTTAGCTTGTTAATGTGAATCCATTATATTGATTGATTTTCTGAAAAGTTGAACCAGCCTTACATACCTGTGATAAGTCAACTTGGTAGTGGCATATCAATTGTTTTATACATTGCCGGACTCGATTTGCTATTTTGTTGAGAATGTTTATATCTATGTTAACTAGAGATATTGATTCTAGTTTTCTTTTCTTGTAATATCTTTGGTTTTGGTATGAGGATAATGCTGGGTCTCATAGATTGAGTTAGCAAGTATTCATCCTTTTTCTATCTTCTAAAAATAATTGCTGAAAATTAGTATAACTTCTGTCTTAAATATTTGGTCAAATTCATGGTGAACTCATCTGCACCTGATCCTTTCTGTTTTGGAATGTTATCAACTATTGATTCAATTTTTAACTGGGAATTTTGTGAACAGACCAATCAAGTCTTTTAACATAGATGGCACAAAGAATCTACTCCCAAGGGGGTTTTAAAATTTTCCCCATCATTTAATACAAAAAAGCAGACTCTCTAGACAATCCATCTCCCCACAGAAAAATAGAAAGAAAGGGAAAGAAAGAGATACAGAGATATTTGGGAATATTTTTAAGAACAACACATCCCTAGAAACTTCAGTGAAAATTCTGAGAAACTGAATATAGTACATTCTTTACTGTTGGTGGCAACATTGCACCTCTTGCCACCTTCAAACAAAGTTGTAATCAATAAGAAATAATTGACTATTAAGGCCAGGTGTGGTGGCTCACGTCTGTAATCCCAGCACTTTGGGAGGCTGAGGCAGGCGGGTCACCTGAGGCCTGGAGTTCAAGACCAGCCTGGCCAACATGGTGAAATCCTGTCTCTTCTAAAAATACAAACAACATTAGCTGGGCTTAGTGGCGTGTGCCTGTAGTCCTAGCAACTTGGGAGGCTGAGGCGTGAGAATTGCTTGAATCTGGGAGGAGGAGGTTGCAGTGATCTGCAATTGTGCCATTGCACTCCAGCCTGGGTGACAGAGCAAGACTACATCTCAGAACAAAGGGAAAAAAAAGACTATTTATTTGAGTAACGACTTGTTTGATAATTTTGTAAATTTTGGAGCCTAACAATATTGTTTTTAAAACTGCAAATCTTTGACACATCACCGTTTAATAATATGCCTTTCACAATGTGTAATTGCTAGCTGATAGACAAAAATCTGCTTGCAATCCAAAGCTTCCATCTGGTAGCTGATGGTTTCACTGAGAGTTTACTAATAATAAATTTTATTTTAAAATGAATATTTTAAATTAAATTATGAAGATATGCATTTCTAAGTCTGAATTAGGACTGAATTATGATGAATCAGGTTTTAATCAGGATCAAATATAAAATTATCATCCTAGCCCAGTGAGGAGGAGACAAAACATCTCCTAACATGTCTCCTCAGATGTCCCAGAGGCAATTCAAAATCAATATTTCCGTAAGTGCCTCAGATTTAACTTCCATCCTATATTCTCTCTGTGTGTCCCACCAACTATTTTGTCACCCAAATCTAGGAATTATCCTTAGCCCTATTTTATACCTTATTCAACCATTAAATCACAAAATTCAAGTCAATGCTGCTTGGTAAGTATCCTTTCTTTCAACCCCATGTCACTACAAATATTCATTGAGCATGTACTCTGAAGTAGGCACTGTGAAAGACCCTGGGATACAGTGGCAGACAGGTGGTTTACAGTCTAGAACAGGAGACAGATCCTGAGCAAATGTTACGCGACTGTAGCTAAAGACAAGTACAAGTCCTATTTTTGTGTCTCAAAAGGCTGTGAATCCTGATCTAAGTGGGGTCCATGAAGGCTTTCCTGGAGAAGTGACATTAAAACTGAAACCTCAAGGATGAAAAGGAGTTAAGTGATATAAAAGAAGAAAAAAAAATTCCAAGAAGGAAGAATATCATCTACAATGGTTGTGAGTCAGGAAAGGACATGGTATGTGTGAAGAAAACAGAAAATTCCCAGAAACTAAGAGATGAGCAGCTTGCATCTATATGGTCTTTTGCTGTGCTACCAAAATTGTTTAAATGTTTTCTTTTTCTTCTGCCTTGGACTACTAGCATCAGTTTTTCACTTTGCCTCCAGAGAGACTTTCCAAAATGCAAACCTCATTGTGCCACAAAATCCACAATGGTTTCCCACTGACGACACAGTAAAGGTCAAATTCCCACAAGAGATTCTTCCATTCTCTTCTTTGTGTCTTCCACCCACTCCAACACTTAGTGACAATGATGCCATTTATAGCTCTTCAAAACAGTCAGGCCTGTTCACCTACTTATGTCTTTGCCAGCTGCTATTTTCTTCATTTGGAATGTCTTCGTCTGCCTGGAAGACTCCCATTCATCCTTTAATGGGATTCATATTGTATATTTTCTAAACCAGAGGCCAGCTACAGTTCATGAGACAAATCCAACTCTCTGCCTGTATGACCTGTGAACTAAAAATCGTTTACCTTTAGTAGAGGTTGAAATAAAATCAAAAGAAGAATATTTGGTGATATGTAAAAATTAAAACACATTTAAATTTCAATGACCATAAGTGGAATATTTTTAGAGCATACCCACACTCATTTGTTTACATATTGCCTACAGCTGCTTTTGCACTACAATGGCAAAGCTAAACAACAGAGACCACTCAGCCCTCAAAACTGAAATATTTACTGTCTGGTTTTCTGCAAAAAAAAGGTTGCTCACTTCTGCTCAAATCTAATCTTTCCAATATGCTCCTTATAGGCCCCCTCCCCTGGAAAAATGTTCTTGGAGCAAAACAGTTACCTTGACTACCATCCAAAGCAAAGAACAGAAAAATTATTTTAAAAATTTGAGTATAAAACTTGACTTCACCTTAATTTGCTCAGCTGTATAATGGAGACAATAAAAGTGTCCATCTCATAGGTGCTCTGTGAGGATCAAAATAGTTAATAAAGTGTTTGGAATAGTGCCTGGTGCATAAAAAAATGTTCATTAAGTCAACTGTATTAAACATTTTTCCTCTAATATATCTTGTATATTCATCTACTGTTTCGCTTCACTGTATTTCAGTTCTTTTTCCCTTATGAGTCAATTGTGATTTTTCTTTTGACTTGTGCAAGGTGACTCCTCAATAAATATCTAGTGAATAAATAAATGAATGAAAATGAAAGGACTCATGGCCATGGATAACAGTGAGAATGAAAGTGAATTGTGTTGAACACTGTACTGCTGTTTAATATTTACATTGCAAATTTTGTGCTACTTTATGACTTTTAGCTGAATTTTTAAAATGTAATGAAGTCAGAAATTATTTCACTCAAATGCCAGAAAATGTAAGATACTTTTGATCAAACTGGAGGGGTTATATTAAATATTAAAGTCTTACAAGCGTCAGTAACTCTAAACTTATGTTGACTTGAGGATCATTTCCTGACTTTTACTGGAACCATTCTGGGCAGTATATTCCCTCTTCCTGATGTCTTTGTGAGCTTCTGCTCCAATTTCTCTTTTCATGTCTTCTTTATTTTCCCACAGACTTATATGCTTCCAGCACATGAAGCTGCACTTAACTTGGCTCAAAAGCAAGGATAGATATTATCACAATGTAAGAGATTAAAAAGCATTCTAACCTCAAAAGAAACACACATGCAGAGTCCGCAGAATATGTAGGGAAGATTTTTTTCTTATGTTAATAAAATGGCAATCCCAGCTTTAATTTAGGATGCATCTATTGAGATCTAGACCAGGTTAGTCATTTTCAGCGAAATGCTGGGGTGTATTCTCCAGAAATCTGTTTCCATGAAGAAACTGCAAAGCCCTCAGTAGTTAATCCATCTTGAGAAAAAAGAGTCTGGGAAACAAGTTTAGGCCGGTAGCAGAGTTTTGGTTACCAGAGAGGAGAGGGGACATTGAAGACAGCAGGGAATTTGCCCTTTCTGTGTTTTTGTTTGTTTGTTTGAGACAGGGTCTCACTCTGATGTCCAGGCTGGAATGCAGTGGCATGATCATAGCTCACAGTAGCCTCAAATTTCTGGTCTTCAGTGATCCTCTTGCCTCAGCCTCCCAAATAGCTGGGACCACAGGCATGCATCACCATGCCCAGCTAGTGTGTTTTATTTTTTGTAGAGATGTTGTTATGTTGCCCAGGCTGGTCTTGAACTTCTGGGCTCAAGTGACCCTCTTGTCTAGGCCTCCCAAAGTGCTGGGATTATAGACATGAGCTACCGCACCCAGGCTGCCCTTTCTAATTATCTGCCAGACTAGTCCCCAAAGATTCACCTAATCTTCAAATGTGAATGTTAAACGTGAAAGGGCAATTTCTCAGAATCTTGGTATGATGTTGAGTCATAAGTGAACATTTCTTTAGGTCCTCTTCAAGAAAGTGCATGCATACATAAATGCACAAAAAGAAGGAAAGAAAGAAAGAAAAAGAAAGAGAAAGAAAGAAGAAAAGAAGAAAGAAAAGAAAGAAAGAAAGAAAGAAAGAAAGAAAGAAGAAAGAAAGAAGAAGAAAGAAAGAAAGAGAACGGAGGGAGGTAGGGAAGGAAGGAAGGAAGGAAAGAAAGAAAAAAGAAAGAAAGAAAGGGAGAAAAGAAGGGAGGAAGGAAAATGAAAGGAAAAAAAGAAAAAAAAAAGGAAAAGAAAAGAAAAGAAAAGAAAGAAAGAAAGAAAAGGCATATCTGATCAAAAGTTCCTTAGAGACTGGACTAGCTAACCTGAGACCTAAATGAAGGAGTGGTGAGGTGCAGGAACATCTACTACAAAGGCTTGGTTATGATGAATATTATGACCCATTTGGGGAACTGCAACTCATTTAACTCTGACCACAACCCTATGAAGTGGATACAATTATTATCTCCATTTAAAATGAGAAACTGAATTATAGAGAGGTTAAGTAACTTGCTTTATGTTACATAGCTAAAAAAGTAGCAGATCTAGGATTCAAACTCAAGCAGTCTGACTCCCACATCTGTGATCTTAACCTCTACTTTATAATATTCCTAATATAATAGCCACCTTAAGGTAAGAAAGTTTATATCACATACTGTATTAAGTACATTATATGTATTGCTTGATTTAAATATGCTCCAGTTATCTCTTGCTTCATACCAAAATTTAGTGACTTAAATCAATAAAAATCATTTATTTCTCTCATGAATCTGCAATTTGGGCTGGGTCCTACCCTACCCAATGCAACTAAATTGAGGTGTGCAGGATCTGCTTTTAAGATGGGTCACTCACATGCTAAGAAGTTATTATGGGCCCCAGGGTGAGTTTTTCCCACCTAGACTTCTGGGCCTGTGATGGGAGAGACTGCCATGAAGGTCTCTGACATAACTGGGGACATTTTCCCCATTGTCTTGGTAACATTTGACTCCTTGTTACTTATGCCAATTTCTGCAGCTGACTTCAACTTTTCCCCAAAAAACAGGTTTTTCTTTTCCATCATGTCAGTCTGCAATTTTTGCAAGCCTTTATGCTCTGCTTCCTTTTGAATGTTTTGCCACTTAGAAATTTTTTCTGCCAGATAACATAAATCATCTCTCTCAAGTTCAAATTTTTTCCACAGATCTCTAGGGCAGAGGGGAAATATGCCAGTCTCTTTGCTAAAGCATAGCAAGAGTGACCTTTACTCCAGTTCCTAACTAGTTTCTCATCTCCATCTGAGACTACCTCAGCCTGGACTTCATTATCCATATCACTATTAGCATTTTGGTCAAAGCCATTCAACAAGTCTCTAGGTGGTTGCAAACTTTCCCACATTTTTCTGTCCTCTTCTGAGTCCTCCAAACTCTTCCAACCTCTGCCTATTACCCAGTTCCAAAATTGCTTCCACATTTTTGGGTATCTTTACGGCAGCATCCTACTCTCTGCAGTACGAATTTCCTGTACTAGTTTCTTCTCACTCTCCTCTGAAGAAATACTGGAGACTGGGTAATTTATAAAGGAAAGAAGTTTAATTGACCCACAGTTCTGCAGGGCTGGGAGGCCTCAAGAAATTTAGAATCATGGTGGGAGGAGAAGCAAATAAATCCTTCTTCACATGGCAGCAGGAAGGAGAAGAATAAGAAATGAGCAAATGGTGAAGCTCCTTATAAAACCATCAGATCTCGCGACAATTTACTATCATGAGAATAGCATGGGGGAAACTGCCCCCATGATTCAATTACCTCCCACTGGGTGCCTCCCAGCACACATAGGGGTTATGGGAATTACAATTCAAGATGAGATTTGAGTGGGCACATAGCTAAACTGTATCAATGGGGGTGGTTTCTAATGGTTTAGCACCATCCCCCTAGTGCTGTCTCATGACAGAATTCTCATTAGATCTGGTTGTTTAGAGGTATGTAGCATATCTCTTGTCCCTCTCTCTCCTGCTCAACAATGGTAAGATCTGCTTGCTTCCCCAGTGCCTTCTGCAATGATTGTAAGTTTTCTGATGCCTCCCTAATATGAGCTTTTGCAAATATTCTTTATCAGGTTAAGGAATTTTTGCTTTAGACCAAATTTACTGAAAGTTATTAACACGAATGAGTGTTGAGTTTTGTCAAATGCTTTCTTTGCAGTTATTGATATAATCATGTGACTTTTCTTCTTTAGGTTGCTAATGTGAATCAATTACATTGATTGATTTTCAGAAGTTGAACCAGCCTTATATACCTGTGATAAATCACCTTGGTAGTGACATACACTTTGTTTTATACATTGCTGGACTTGATTTGCTATTTTGTTGAGAATTTTTGTATCTATGTTAATTAGAGATACTGATTTCTAGTTTTCTTTTCTTGTAATGCCTTTTTCTGATTTTGGTATGAGGATAGTGCTGGGCCTCAGAGAATGAATTAGAAAGTATTCACTCACTTTCTATCATCTAAAAAACATTGCAGAAAATTAGCATGATTTCTTTCTTAAATGTTTGGTCAAATTCATGGTGAACCCATCTGCACCTGATCCTTTTTGTTTCGGAATGTTATCAACTATTGATTCAATTTTTAAAATAAATATAAGTCTATTCAGATGGTCTGTTTTTTCTTGTGTGAGTTTTGGCAGATTATGTCTTTCAGGGCATGGGTTCATTTCACCTAGGCCAGCATGTGAAATTAGAATTGTTTGTAGTATTTCTTCTTAACTGTTTTTTAAAACTTTTCAAAGAGAGAGTGTCTTGCTCTGTTGCTCAGACTGACATGCTGTGGCATGATTGTATCTCATTGCAGCCTCAAACTCTTGGGCTCAAGGAATCTTCCCACGTCAGTCACCTGAGTAGCTAGGATTTCAAGTGTGCACCACCATACCCAGATATTTTGTTAAATTATTTTTTGTGGAGATAAGTTCTATTTTGCCTAGGTTAGTCTCAAATCCTGGCCTGAATTTATACTCCTGCCTTGACCTCCCAAAGGGCTGGGATTGCAGGCATAAGCCATCAAGCCCGGCCCATAGTATTCCTTTGTTATCATTTTAACGTCCATGGGAGCTGTAGTAATTTCTTTTCTTTCCTTTCTGATATGAGTAATTGTGTTCTCTCTCTTTTGCTTTTTTTTCCAGTTACCCTGACCAGAAGCTTATGGATTGAACTTTTCATTAGTTTCATTAATTTTCTCTACTGATTTTTTTGTTTTCAGTTTCATTTATTTGTGTCCTAGCTTTTATTTCTTTTTTTTCCTACTTACTTTGTATTTTATTTGCTTTTTCTTTTCCAGTGTTGTAAACTGGTTGATCTATAATTGATTTTAGACATTTCCTTTTTTTCTATTATACACATTTAGTGCTATAAAATACCCTCTAATCACTGCGTTTGCTGCATTCTACAAGTTTTAATAAGCTATGTTTTAAATTTCACTTAGTTTAATTTCTCATGAGATTTTTTTCTTGGACCCATGAATTATTTAGAAGTGTATTGCTGAATCTCCACATAGTTTGGTATTTTTCAGCTATCTACCTTTCTACTATTCCTCTCTAGTTTAATTCCATTGTTGCCTGATAGCAGACATTGTATGTGTTGTGTTTTTAAAAATTTATCAAGGTGTATTTTATTGTCAAGAACATGGTCTATCTTGGTCAGTGTTCCATGTGAGGTGGAGAAGAACATGTATTCTGTTGATGTTGCATAAAGTAGTCTATCGATATCCATTATGTCCAATTGTTTGGTGGTGTTATGGAGTTCAACTATGTCCATATTGATTTTCTGCCTGCTGAATCTGTTCATTTCTGACAGAGGGCATTGAAGTCTCCAACTATAATAGTATATTCATCTATTTCTCGTTGCAGTTCTATCAGTTTTTACTTCATATATTTTGATTCTCTATTATTAGTTACATACAAATTAAGAATTATGTCTTTTTGAAGAATTAATCCTTTTGTCATTATGTAATGCCCTTCTGATATTTTTTTTAACTCTGTGCCTGTGCTTACCCATGTAATGCACTTCTTTATCCCTGATGACATTCCTTGTTCTGAAGCCTGCTCTGCCTGAAATTGATATATCAATTTCCACTTTCATTTGGTTAGTATTAGAATGGTATAATTTTCTTCATCCATTTACTTTTAATCTACATCTCTTTATATTTAAAGTAGATTTCTTGTAGACAACATTTGGTTGAGTTTTAATTTTTTATCCACTATGACAATCTTTGTCTTTTAATTGGTGCATTTAGACAATTAACATTCAAAGTGATTATTGATACAGTTTTATTAGAATCTACCACATTTGTTACTGGTTTTTATTTCCTGTGCTTCTTATTTGATTCTATTTTTGTCCTCCACTTATTTTTGCCTTTTGTGGTTTTGACTGAGCATTTGATATAATTTTATTTTCTCTCCTTTCTTAATATATCACTTATACCTTTTTTAAAAACAAAACATTTTTAGTGGTTATCTCAGAATTTACAGTGTACCTTTACCATTACTCCAAGTGCACTTTCAAATAATGCTATACCACTTCACAGGTAGTATAAATACCTTATAATGACAATAGTTCTAAGCCCTCCCTCAAGTCTCTTGTATCATTGTTATCATTTATTTCACTTATATAGAAGTATATATAAGTGTGTGTGTACATATATGCATACACTTTATATAGATACTTCATATATATATCCTTGTATGTGTGTGTGTAACACACACACAGAGACACATGTATACATACAATTGAATACAATTATACTATTGTTATTTTTAACAAACTGTTATCTGTTACATCAATTAGGTATGAGAAAAATAAGAGTTTTTTTTTATTTTACCTTAACTTATTCCTTCTCCAATGCTCTTCTTCATGTAGATCCAAGTTTGTGACCTATATCACTTTTCTTCTTGCTGAAGAGCTTTTTAAAACATTTCTTGTAAGGCACAACAAATTCCAATTTTTGTTTTTCTGAGGAAGTCTTCATTTCTCACTCATTTTTAGAGGACAGTTTCACAGGGTATAAGATTATAGGTCAATAGGTCAGTGGGGTTTTTAATCTCTCAACACTTTAAATATTTCACTGTTCTCTCTTCTTTCCTTCCTTCCTTCCTTCCTTCCTTCCTTCCTTCCTTCCTTCCTTCCTTCCTTCCTTCCTTCCTTCCTTCCTTCCTTCCTTCCTTCCTTCCTTCCTTCCTTCCTTCTTTCTTTCTTTCTTTCTTTCTTTCTTTCTTTCTTTCTTTCTTTCTTTCTTTTTCTTTCTTTCTTTTTTTCCTTCCTTCCTTCTTTCCTTCCTTCCTTCCTTCCTTCCTTCCTTCCTTCCTTCCTTCCTTCCTTCCTTCCTTCCTTCCTTCCTTCCTTCCTTCCTTCCTTCCTTCTTTCTTTCCTTTTTTTTGAGACGGAGTTTTGCTTTTGTCACCCAGGCTGGAGTGCAATGGTGTGATCTCGGCTCATTGAAATCTCCATCTCCTGTGTTCAAATGATTCTCCTGTGTCAGCCTCCTGAGTAGCTGGGATTACAGGTGCACACAACCATGCCCGACTAACTGTTTTTTGTATTTTTCAGTAGACATGGATTTTTGTTATGTTGGCCAGGCTAGTCTTGGACTCCTGATATCAGGTGATCTACCCACCTCGGCCTCCCAAGGTGCTGGGATTACAGCTGTGAGCCACCGCACCAGGCCTGCTTTTCTTGTTTCTAGGGAGAAGTCAGATGCAAATGAAATTCTTATTTTTCTCCTCTATAGGTAAGGTGAGATTTTTCACCTCTGTCTTCTCTTTGTTGTTGTTGTTGTTCCACCCCTACCCAATCCCCCAACTTCTTTCAAAATTTTATCTTTGATTTTCTGTAGTTTGAAGATGATATGCCTAGGTATAGAGATTTTTTCACATTCATCCTGCCCAGTGTTCTCTGTACTTCCTGGATTTGTGATTTAGTGTCAGACATTAATTTGGGGGAAATCCTCAATCATTATTGTTTCAAATATTTCCTCTGTTTTTCTTTCTCTTTATTCTCCTCCTGATATCCTCATTATGTGTATTTATGCTTCTGGAATTGTTCTACAGTTTGTAGATATTACGTCCTTTCTTTCTTTTCCAGTCTTTGTTCTATTTGCTTTTCAGTTAGATGTCTGTTGACATGTTCTCAAGCTCAGAGACTCTTTCCTTAGCTTTGTCCAGTCTACTAAAGCCATTGAAGGAATTATTCATTTCTGTTGTTGTTTTTTGTTTGTTTGTTTTTTGTTTTTGTTTTTGTTGATCTCTAGCATTTTGGGGGTTCTTCCTTAGAAAATCCCTATTTCTCTACTTATATCGCCCATCTATTCTTGCATGCTGTCTACTTCATTCACTACAGCCCTTAACATATTAATGAAAGTGGTTTTAAATTCTCAGTCTGATAATTGCAACATTCCTGCCATATCTTAAGTCTGGTTTTAATTCTTGGTCTGTCTCTGCAAACTGTGGTTTTTGCCTTTAGTATGCCTTGTAATTTTTTCTTGATAGCTGAACATGATGCCTTGAGTAAAAGAAAGTGCTATAAATAGGCCTTCATTAATGTGGTGGTAAGGTGTGGGGGAAAATAAGTGTTTTATAATCTTATGAATAGGTCTCAGTCTTTTACTAAGCCTATGTCTCTGGGCTGTGAACTTCACACATGCTTCTCAGTCACATCCCCTCAACTCAGATGGGACTAGATAACTAGACTGAGCTGAAGTTGGGTGTTTCCCTTCTTCCACATAGAAGACCAGATAGGGTTGGGTACACCTTTTTCCCCAGGTCAGTTAGTTTCTGATAAAACTCTAGCAATTTTAATTTTCAGCAACTAGTTAAATGGTTTCCCCTGGGGACAGAACTTATTAAGAACAGAATGTATTGGTATATTTCAAAAAAATTCCTTCCCTTTCCTCTGTCAGAAGCACAAAGGAATCTTTTCTCCTGTAATCACTGTGAGAACTTGATAAGGATCCAGGAAGTAAAACCCATAAAAGCATGAGGTCTTTCCTAAGACTGAGTCCCCCAGAAGTCGTTAGCTCTCAGATCCATCCACATGAAACTTCTGGCAATTCATCAATTATACTTTAGGTTTTCTTCATTAGTTTCTGCTCAGGTAAGTTGTGATTCTCTATATTTGTTCAGGCAGCAGTTTGACCTGTAACCTTACTTCTCTATGAATCTAAGAAAAGTTATTGATTTTTCATTTTTTTTCAGCCTCTTATTTGTCGTTAGGAAGGAGTGGAAACTTCTAAGCTTTTTACATGCCAAACTATAAACCAGGAGTCCTTATTATTTTTTTTAATCCAGGGGGTTAGTCCAGAATTTCAGTGTACACGAATTGTACTGAATTGAGGGAGTTTCGCTATCTGACATTTTTTTGTTCTGTGAATCCTCAAATTCCAACTAATTAATATATTTCCAAATTTTCTTTTAGGAGAAAAAGTATTTTAAAATTAAACCAAGTACTATTAGAAATTTATTTGTGAAAGCTTAAGTTCACCACATATTTTGAATTGGTCTTATATCTTACACTTTTTACATTTTCTATTTTAATTACAATTCTTAAGTACCAAGAAGAAATTTCAGAAATCATCACTGACCCCCTCCTTGTTTTATAAATAAAGAAACTAAATCTCAGATAGTCTACCATTTTTCCTTTGGTCACTTAATGACAAAGCTTCAACTAAATCCAGGACACACATTATTCATATTGAGAAGGAAGAATATAAAGAGGCAAAGGCCATGCCATGTCTAATGCTCTGAGGTGTGATCTGCTGCATATAAAGATGATCTTGGGTTGGACATAAACAATGGGAATGGAAGTTACTTAAGCTGGCACTAGAGAGACAAGTGGGGCCAGTTCAGGGAAGACTTTGGGGGCAACGTCAATGAAGGCATTGTAGGATTGAAAAAGAGAGAGAAGTGGAACCATGAAATTTGTAGTCTGAAAAATCACTCTGACTATGGGAAAAGCCACAGGGATGAGAAAGACACAAAATACTCAGCAAGTGAAGATAATTTATAAGGCTAGAGCTTAGAGCCTGCTGTGAGGAGTCACAGGAAATGTAGGCTAGAGTCAGATCCTGAAGGAAGCCCCGTCTGTCTTGGAGTAAGACTTGTATAGTTAATCCACCAGGGAATGAGGTCACTTTGATAGATTATATGTTCAGAACATAAGAATCATGCTAAAAAGATTCATTTGTGTTCATAATATTGTAGTTATGAATGTAGATAATGGATTGACAGATTTTACAATATTTCATAAAAAGTTGGAAAGAAAAAAAAACAATGCCTTTCAATTAACCAGAACTGCCTATTTTCGTTTTCTGTTTTCCAGTTGTTTGAGATTGACTGAAGACCTCAGCTGTAACAAAAAACAAACTCAGAGAGGGCAGAGAAAGACAACTGAGACCTCGCCATACAATGCCTTGGTGAGATGGACTTTCTGCTAAACCTTATGTTAACTCCTCAAGGAAATGTCTGGGCATATACCAGAATAGTGCCTGCCTGTGTGATGCAACCTAATGCTGCCTCTACTTGCTGGAATTTTGCTTTGTGCCTCTGGGTGGTAATTAGGGATTGTTTGATCTTAGTCAATAAAATACTATTCAATTTCCCCTGCAGACATCAGAGATGCATTTATTATAGTAAAAATATTTTCCCATGCCACTATTTGAATTTAAAGCATACATGTCTGCTCATTTAATTTCTAGCTACTTACACAAGCTTTTTAACATATAGACTAAGTACAAATTAAAAACCGAAGGACATTACTCATGTTTCTGGAGGTAAAGATGGATAGATGTTCAGTAAATTACACCTACTCCTATGGAAGCTGCTGTTGATGAAGCTTATGAAGTTTAATTTCTTGATTTACCTACACTGGCTGACTCCCATGATCGTCTATATTCTGAAGCTTAGATTAAACAGATGATGCAAGAAACACCTACATTCAAAATTTGAGAAGTACCTTTGAAAATTCAATGGAATCCTTTGTAATAAATTTCTAAATCACACATGTCAGACATATTGTGGTCCAAATCCTGCCATTTCATTCATTATAAACGTTCACCTTAAAGCAGAATTTCTCTGTAAAGCTGGTAGCAATCCTTTTTCACATTTCCTGTGTTATTACAAAGAGGTGCCATTCTGTGTAAGAACTTATGAGGCTGCTAGTGGTAAATTCACTTGTTGCAGCAGTAGACTTGGAGACAGACAAAAGATCTTGCATTTGTCTGATGATTAAGTGATAAGCACCATCAATATGTTCACAAAGAATAGGGGAGGAAATAACACCCTGACTCAGTGTTGTTGCCACCTTGGGTATGTGAATTCATTGATATCCTTGTTAATTTGGTGAAATACAAACTCTAAATTTAGAAACTGAATATTTTCTGTTTACTTCATTACACTGTATTATATGACATTAAAGAGCATATTAAGCAAGTATGATGTTTAATATAAAAACTACTAATATTATATTTCCAGTTAAAAAAAGCCTTCCAAACAAGTGAAGGAATTTATATGTTGTATCAAATGTCTCCGAACACCATAACTTCTTGATACTGTTGTGATTCTTATTAGTATGAAAAAGGATACAATTGACATAGTTCATAATAAATGTTAAAGTAAAATTCTGAAAATGCATTAGTAATAGGATTTGAATTCACTCATAAATAAAAAGCATTAAAATATTTTGTTTTGTTTTTGAGAAATAAGGACTAGCACCAAGTCAAGAGTTATATGATACAGAGAAAAATAGTAACCCCATTTCAAAGGGCATATAACCTTAAGGAGATTAGATAATATGTGCATTAATAGTTAAATAATCGAGTGGTTCAATAAGGAGTTATAGAACATATAAAACCACAGAAAATGGATGTCAAGGTGCAAATGCATGATTAAATTAAAATCTAATTAGTAGTAAAGACATTAAATGCTATGAGGTCATAGGCTACAGAGTGCATGTGTGTTGGTGTGGTCAAGAAGGCTTCATGGGGAAATGAGAAATTAAGTGGCATTAAAGTAGCAGGAGGAAATGGGCAGAGGGAGAAGGAAGGGATGGGTTTTCAGAAGAGGAGGGGGAGACGTGGAGGGAGGCTACAGTAAGACTCCAGGGCAAGGAGGAGGGGGAAGCCACCAGTAATACCAGCCGGTGACTATATCAATCCGATATAATCAAACATTTATGAGGGAGAATAGTGGAAAATGGGCTGGAATGATAGGCTGAAGAAAGCTTTGGACTCCTTCAGTCGGATCTTTATTGAAAATTTCCCCTGAATGGTAGTCTTTCACTTCTTCTCCAGGTCTCTGATGGTATACTGACTTTGGTAGAACGTGCTGCATGTCATCAATGCCCTTGTTTGATTCATTGCCTCATATTCAGAATCAAAATGTAGAGCTTGGTACAAACTGGCTTTTATGAAAGATGCAGATGACTGAAAACTCACAGTTTCTGGAATGTGCATCTGCTTGTCATTTATTTCAACTGTCTGTTGGGCACTTACACTGAAACCCTGCTACTCTTCCCTCTAATCAGGTCTACAATGAAATTCTACTTCATTCTGAATGCCTATCTTCTCTATATTTGTTGGAGGCACTTCAAGGCAGTTCCATCATCACAGCTGCCTGAGCTGAAAGTATTCTCCAATACATATAAGCTGACTAAATAATTTATCATCCAAGTGAAAGGAGTGTTATCAATAATTCTTCTTGGACGACAGATATAAATTGGATGATCCTAGGGAAACAGGACTAACAGTTACACTATTTGATTTTTCCATCATTGTATCCTGTCCATTTCTTTTTTTAATTATCTTAATTTTTCTCCTTTTTCTCTCATCGCTTCTGTATCAGTCCCCACACTGAGTTCAATTGCACCCTCTGTTCTTTCTTGCTAGTCATCTGTCTCTCTCCTTTCATTCCATCCTGACACGGGAACATGTACCTAAAACTCTATTTTGAGTGTTACTCTCTTGTTAAAGAACCTACAATGAGTCTTCAATATTTTTCCCCAAAAGAATGAACTTTTCAGCTGGGCACATTTGGCTCACACGGGTAATCCCAGCACGTTGGGAGGCCAAGGTGGGGGCACTGCTTGAGTCTAAAAGTTTGAGACTAGCCTGGGCAATCTAGTGAGATCTTGTCTTTACAAAAAAAAAAATTTTAAATTAGCCAGGTATGGTGGTGTGTACCTGTAGTCCCAGCTAATTGAGAGGCTGAGGCGGGAGGATCGCTTGAGCCCAGAATGTCAAAGCTGTGGTGAGCCAGGATTGCACCACTGCACTCCAGCCTGGGCAACAGAATGAGACCCTATCTCCAAAAAAAGTAAAAATAAATAAATAAATAAACTTTTCTTTCTGGCTCTTTAGGACCAGCTTGATCTATGTCTACCTACCTGTTGTTATTTTCTCCTGTTCTCAACTGCAGCACTGGATTTTCAGGATTTTCCACAAATACTCTCCCTCCCTCCCTCCCTCCTTCCTTCCTTCCTTCCTTCCTTCCTTCCTTCCTTCCTTCCTTCCTTCCTTCCTTCCTTCCTTCCTTCCTTCCTTCCTTCTTATTTATTTATTATTGCTTTTGCAAGTACTGATTATCCACATCTATACCATGCCCTTTTATTTTATTTTTTCCTAATCTAGTTACTGTATAATCTTTAGAGCCTTCCCTGAAACTGAACCTTTCTTTGAACTTCTTAATAACCTTACATTGAATCTTTAAGAAGCCACTAAGCGTTTGAGTTCCTGTTTTATTTTGCTACCATGATTTCAGGTTTGTTTTCTTAAACAATTTCTCTTTAAACTAGATTGTTAATTCCTTGAGGAGACAGAATAGGGGTGTCATATGTCATTCACATAAAGGTGTTTTGAATATATGATGAGAGATGTGTCTTTCCCATCAAAATTTCTTCTCTTTTTTTGAGATGGGCTGTGGCTCTGCTGCCCAGGCTGAAGTACAGTGGGGTAATTTCAGCTCACTGCGACCTCCACCTCCCAGACTCAATAAATCTTCCCACCTCAACCTACCCAATAGCTGAGATCACAGATGCCTAAATCTTTTCTTATTCCACTCCTGCCTAATTTGCCCTTGACCACTTCTAAAAAGCAAAAGAAGACCAAAAAATTAAGCATCTGTTTTCATTTCACAACTATCTACCCTATAAATCCAAAAATAATGGTATGCTCTCCTTACTAAGTGAAACAAATACATTCCAAGATGTGAGGTATTACTGTTCTGAGTCTTCAAAGTCTTTACCCAATTCAGCAGAATCATTCTCAGATGGCCACAGAGTTTGCTTTCTTATGCATAATGGATTCATATACAAAAATTTCCTGGCCAGGATTATTCCTGGTAAAATGTAAATCTGGTGTTGTTCCCTGTGCTTTTATATGTTTCTATCTTTAACCTTGAATGTGATGCCTTATGTAAACCTGTATGTTTAGGATGGAGGGGATGGTGAATTTAATTAAAATGTAATGCAAATGTAATTCCCACTACAACATAGATCTTCAGAGGCCATGAGCAATATTCCTGCTGAAGCCCTTTTGCTGATTAATTTGGGGAGGGGGATTAAGGATTCAAACTGGTGTACTTAATATGATTCAAAAATGTAAACAGTGCACTGAATGAGTGTTCTGTCTCTTGATTGGTTACTTGATATACTTCATTAGCTAGTGTCCTCTTAAAAGAGGAGATGGGAGGTGAGGGGTTTATAGGTGGTATAAAATAGCAGTACTTGGGTGTGATATTCTCTGCCTCTTCCTTTGTCCCCTTCCATGGTCCTCTTGGCCCTGTGAACACACATGGCCAATGATGGAAACTGAGTCTGCTGGGTTCTCCACTTGGTTTACTGGCCTGGCTGTTTACCCTCAGCTTTTCTTGCCTGGTCACCTTGGTCCTTGATTCATAATCTGTGATCCATGGAACTTGTGATACATGGTGATACATGGTGGGTCAGAAGTTTTAAAGCTGAGGAAAGTGGGAGCCACAATCCCATGTCACTGCGAGGCCATCATAAGCTGGCTCTGTTCCAGTATACCTACGTAGGTTACAGGGAAAGGCACACCGCCTGGCTGTTTCGCTCAACTTCTAGGACCTGCCTTTTTCTTTGATTTCTATTAAAGAAAGAAAGGAAACCTTGATTTTCTACTTCTGACTTCCATTTTCTTTTCTCTATTAACCTCTGAACAGGAGAAAAATAAAGTAAGCTTTTTTTTCTCTATCTATACTCCTTCTTCCTGGTTTTAGCAGTGGACTAGGCACTCTAGGAGCTGGAGTCCCCAGGTCTGGGGCCTGGACGTGTTTAAAGAGAACGTAACCTCCCTGCACATAAAGCCAGCCTTTCATTGCAATTGTCTTACGAGGAGATTAAGTCCCAGCATCCTCCTTCCCCAAACCAGATTTAACAGAGCAAATTAACACCATCAATTTAATGCTATTTAAAAAATAAATATCTTGATTATACACAAAGTCAATGGAATACCTCTTCTTTTTCACTGATAGAAAAAATTTCTCACAAAATATACTTCTGAGTGAAGGCATTGGTTTTCATAATTAGATCCTAATAGTATGTAATTATAAAACTATTTCTTACAATCCTACAGTCATATATTACATGTATGGCTATAAAAATGCAAAGCTTAAGCATCAATGATCATCGCAGATACCCCATATATCTTAAAATAAGTTAAAAATACCAGCTTCCTACATAGCATCATTCTGAGCAATAATTATTACTACAGTTAATTACTTATCTATTGTACCTTAAGATTATTTACTCACAACCATGACATTAATAGTATACTGCTTGGGGCCGGGCACGGTGGCTCAAGCCTGTAATCCCAGCACTTTGGGAGGCCTAGACGGGCGGATCACGAGGTCAGGAGATTGAGACCATCCTGGCTAACATGGTGAAACCCCATCTCTACTAAAAAAAATACAAAATACAAAAAAAAAAAAAAAAAACTAGCCGGGCGAGGTGGCGGGTGCCTGTAGTCCCAGCTACTCGGGAGGCTGAGGCAGGAGAATGGCGTGAACCCGGGAGGCGGAGCTTGCAGTGAGCTGAGATCCGGCCACTGCACTCCAGCCTGGGCGACAGAGCGAGACTCCGTCTCAAAAAAAAAAAAAAAAAATAGTATACTGCTTGGAATTTTACCAAAGACAGCCTGCTAATTCTTTCGTATTCTCTCTTTTCTTTTTAAAACAATATTCAGTCACTATTTATTAAAAAGCTGCTTTGAACCAAGCCTTTCATGGGTAAAGCAACAGAAATAATAAATATGGGTCCTCAACCAGAGGAGCTCACGTACTTTTGTATACCAAGTATTTTCTGTACTATCTTCCTCCTTACTTTTGTTTAATTTCATAATATAATAGTTTCCCAAATCTGTGGCAGATATTTCCCTGAAGTGATGATTAGAAATGAATAGCAGAGTCTAAGTCTCATAGTTATCTTTTGGATAACTGCTTTATCCAAAAGATTAATGGTTCCACTTTTCATTTTTATGCTTAGTTGTTCATTCTAATTTTTACATATTCATTTATTCACTCATTCATTCCATAAACATTTATTAAGCAATGACTTTGAGTCCACTGCTACAGTTGGCCTCTAGACATAAACCATCTATATTGGCCTTCAAAGTGATCTGCCTACTGAGCCATACATATGATAATGCTATAATAGGGAAATACAATATGAAATAAGGGAAGGGGATGGAGTCTGCCCAGGGTCGGATGGGAATACTTTTCAGAAAAGTAAATAACTTGCACTGAATGTTGAAGGAGTAGAAGCATGTGAAATAGTTAAGTGGGAAAAGGCAGTCTTATCCAAGTGCACGGTACAGACAAAGGAGTGGAGGCTTGAGCAAGCAAAGTTTCTTAAAACTCGAAATGGAGTATGCCAAAGAGCCTATTTCAGTTTTGCTGGGCATACAAATGTGCCCAGCTACAAGATGGCATTTCCTGTCCTTCCTTACAGATAAGGGTGAACAGTGACAATGTGCCCCAGCCTTGGTTAATGAATTATAATTGGTAGTTGTATAGTGAGGCTTCCCAGCAAACTCCTTAAAAAAAGGAGGAGGCTTACCTGGACTGAACCTTTTGCCCTTTGCGCTTTGGCCTTCTGTTCTTCCTGCATGTGATATAAACACGATGCCCAGAGGAAGAACAATGCCCTGTGACCATATAGCAACAAGCACACTCTCAGAAGGGTCGAGCAGAAAGACGCAATGAGCCTGCAGCCCTGAGATAACATGGAGTAGCTCTGCCTGCCAGCCCTACACTGACCATCTGAGACTTCTCATGACCAGAGGAAAGGTTCCTTAGTTAAGCCACTTGTTTTCAGATTTGTGTTACTTGGGAAAACTGACGGAGTAAACCTGAACAGGCTAGAAGAAGCAGACATTTCTGAACAACACCCTCATAGGTTCTGATTCTGATTCTAGTCATCTAAATGGCACCTAAGAATTCCAGCTTTACTTTCTGATGTATGTAGTCCCAAGATAACCTGCATTTAAACAAACAAACCAAATTTAACAAATGTGAAAAATAAAAAACTCTCAAATTTGTGGATATGGAGCAATTGATGTGTTTGCTATAGTAGGCAGAACAAGTATTCTTTCTCTCTCTCTTTCTCTTCCTTTCCATCTTCATACAACACATGGGGAGAGAGGATGGCTATTCACAGTCAACAAAATCCAAATCTATGACATCTATGTTATGGCATAAGACTGATGGAGAAAACATTGTATATTTAATTTAGCAACACTTAAGTAGTGCTTACTATATGACAGGGACTGTTCCAATAACTTAACAAGCATCAATCCATTTACATATTATAATAACTCTACAAGGTAGGAACTACCATTATCCCAAATTGTAGATGTGGAAACTGAGTCACGGAGATGTTAAATAATTAGGTCATAGAGCTATTTAGACACTATACTATATCTTGAATTTTTAACCATCATAGATTTATCATTTGTGTTTCAACTACTTATCAGTGACCATAAAAAATCCATAATAGTCAATTATAATGAGAACAAAGATATTATTGCCATATGTTGAGATATAAACATGTGTAGAAATAAAAATATTATAATGAGGGCATCTAGCATGAATGAATCTTATGGGTTGTGATGTTGGTTTTGATAAAGCAAGTAACTTAGCGAGCCTAGCTAATCTCCAAACATCTGTTTCTTAGTTTAATTTCTGGGTTTTATAAATTTGGGAATTCTCAAAGGTCTAGAGTTGTAATCAATGTAAATATTATGGACCCACAGTAGCATTTTCTCAAATATATTATTTTTTCCTTAAACAGTAGTTCTATAAGATGTTAAATTTAAAAAGGGCTTCGTGTTTAAATAACTTTGAAAAATATTAGGTTATACAAAGTTTTTACTGCCAGATTTATGGGAATCTTTGCTGCCAGATTTTTTGAAATCTTAATAAGAAAAATCCAATTGTAAATCTCTAAGAGTAAAATATATGTAGCATTTTCTGAAAAATTGACCATGCAATCCTTTTTTTCTCAGAGTATTTAATGACAGGATTGTTCCATAGAATACTGTGTATTCCAAATTTAAAATTGTATTTTGTACAACTTGAAGTAATGTTTTAAGCAGAACTACTCATAAAAGGTTTTTTTGCAAGCTGCAGGTATCTTTGGTATGTGTAGTCATGTAGATTAGAGAGAGGAGGAATAAAAAACTACTAAATGTAACTCTCCTTACCAGCAAAAAAGCACTATTTTGTGAATAATTTGTAAATACTGACAATACTTTTTAAGTTCCTTACAATTTATTTTAGCATTTTGTTCTAAAATTTTTCTGTTCTTGGCTTTGATGAATTCTGCTGTTTCCCCTTTGAGTTCTGCAAGATCTAGTGTTTTGGGTATTTTTGTGTTTCTTTTTCTTTCTCTAATCGTAAAATTGTAACTATAAAGCATAAAAATGGAAAATTCGTCTTGTTCATCCAGCCAGTAAACATCTTTCATCATCTGAAATAAGAGGGAGAAACAATCTTAATGTATGCAGGATAAAAATCAAATTATATTTTTCTTAATGAGCTAAATAAGCAGATAAATGTTTGTTATGGATAAACATCTTGATACATAGTAAATAAATATGCCTGAACTTCTCTGCTAAGGAGAATGCTCTCATTAATGTTGATGTTGTACTATTTTGGTTTCACAAAACATGAAACAAAACTTTAATAACTTATTTGATTACGTTAAACTCAAGGCTCAGAAAAGATTGTTTTGCATTTAATAAGAGGTGTATTTATTTAGATAGTTTTCAATTTTTTAAAATCTCATTTAAAGATAGTAAAAGACTGCCTAAGTCAACCAATTCAGTCTGGCTCCTCTGTAGACTTGTTTAATATCAGAACACTGACTTCTTGCATAGCTTGATTTAAAACATTTCTCAATTGAACTGTTTTTCTTCTCTCTGGAGAATATGTGTTTCTTAGGGAAGGAATATTTTGAAGCATTATTCTCATGTTGCTTACTCTTCCCTGTGTTTGAATGTGTATTTGTGTTTTTCTCTTTTTTTTAAATTTTTAATTCTTGGAAGTCAGATCATTTTATTACTGTGTGATATTTGTGTCCTTTATTTTATTTTTTAAGAAAGAAGATGGCTACATATTAATATTAATTACTATTGTTATTTATTTATTTCCAAATATACTACATAAAGAGGATACGAAGATAAGTTAAAGGCATTGTTTTAAGAATGTCCCATCATTTTGGTAGATAAGTAGTAAAAAAAATGATAAATTCTATCAATGCAATCATAAGATCTACAATAAAGCAGAATTTTCACCTCCCCATTACCCTCCAACAAAAATTCCCAGTCTTCTGTTTTTTGTGCTGGAATAAAAATTAAGTGAATTCTGGATACTGGCATATTCTACAAGTTGTTTTATATCCTTCAGTCTCATATCTTTTTATAGTTATCACCAAGCTGTGGTTTCTCTTTCATCTGAAAGAAGCGAATAAAGAATTAGATATATATTCACCAAACTGTAAGCAAGCCTTTCATTGTGATATGTTATATTTATTATAATTAATTATTTTTTGTAATGAGCAAATATTCTACACTCAGAAACAAATAATTTTTAAAAGTAGTAAATTAAGGGGAACTTGATATAAAATTCAATTAACGTAACAGCTTTTAAAAATCCAAATATGTTTAATAATGAAGATGCCTGCTTGCAGAAATGGAAAGATGATAAAATGCAAGATAAAAATCAGTTTTATAATATCACTTATTAATATGTTCAGTAAATAGGAGCAACCCAATGTCACATAAATATTAGAAATGCCAATAATGATTATTTCTGGGTAGTAGAATTATGACTCAAGCATTTCTCTTTGTTTTACTTTATTGGCAGTTTTTTGTTTTTCTGTATTTACTAATTTTTTTTACAGTGGATACACAATGAATGCATGACTTAAAAAAATTAACATGAATTGTAATAGACCTTATAACAAGAAAAGAGGCAGGAGATTGTGCGAGCAGGGAAGGCATGCAGGTGGAGAATAAGGGGAGAGGCAAGCATTTGTGATAGGAGCCTGAGAATGAGAATGTTGACACGAGAACCAATGTGTTTCCTGACGTTTGGAAACAGTAGAACTGTGTTCAAATTCAAGTTCCATATGACAAATATGGACAAGTTCCTCGACATCTCCAAGGTTGTCTAATTGTAAAATTGAGATATCCCCAAGGCATATCATAGAAACTGGATGAGATAGCTATGAAAAACAAGTAGCACCAGGTTTCTCACAAAGGTAATGGCAAACAAATGATAAGTAGGCTGATATAGCATTTTATGACATGATAAATCCTTCACTTTTCATCAACACCAGTGCCTTCCTATACTCAGTCTGAAGTAACTGCCACCACTATTAGCCCAGGGAACGAAGCCCTAAATTATCTAGAGTCAGTGGTAGAGAATGCATCCATTCTCCCCAGGGTGCTATCTAAATCCAGAACACTAGATTAGTGTCTGCAAATAATTCCCATTTTCAATATTTATTTACATGAAGCATTGTCCCATTTATTTTAGAAAACAATTCATCTAACTAGTAAATATATATTGGTTTTGTGTGTGCTACTTTTACAGTGGGCCAGAATTAACTAACAGAATCAATGGCACATTGGTACCTTGGATCCCGGGGAGAATGGGTAACTTATGAGGCAAAAATTGAAGGTGCTAAAAAAATATTTTGGATACTTCTGAAAAGAAATTATTATGATGTATGAAGTAGAAGGTAGACGAGATGCCCTTGGAGTTCTTCCTAACTCTAAACATCCATGATTTCATGATTTTTATCTTAAAACATAATTAAGATTTTGTTTGTTTGTTTTTGTTTTTGTGTTTGTTTTTGTTTTTGAGACGGAATCTCACTGTGTTACCAGGCTGGAGTGCAATGGCGCGATCTCAGCTCACTGCAAACTCCACCTCCCGGTTCAAGCGATTCTCCTGCCTCAGCTTCCCGAGTAGCTGGGACTACAGTCACGCGCCAGTCATGTCTGGTTAATTTTTATATTGTTAGTAGAGATGGAGTTTCACCATGCTGACCATGATGGTCTTGATCTCTTGACCTTGTGATCCGCCCACCTCGGCCTCCCAAAGTGCTGGCATGAGCCACTGCGTCCAACCATGACTAACATTTTTAAACCATATGTCATAGATTTTAGTCGTCAAGTATATGTGTGTTAAATACGTCCTATTCATCATTAACTTTTATGTTTCTCTTTCATTATGTGCTACTTTGTTCCTTTGAGAGTCTCCTTTTTCTATGCTTTTGTACCTGACCAGCTCCCAGCTGACACGTCTTTTTACTATGTTAACGTCTTCCATAATTGTCAAATTTTGCAGATGTATAAGTCATTATTTCTTCTTTGCAGTGTCTTTTCATATTCTCCTGATGTGTTTCTAACTGCTTGACTCTGAGCAATCTCATTTCCCTTATTTTCAAGTGCTTATGGGACTGAGTCAGAAATAACTGATAAATTATTGATGAATAAATTATATTCAGATATTCACTTACTGTGTTGTTCATTGTTAAATTTAAAATACTTAAAGATGGTCTATATAGTTATGATTTTTTTCTTAGATATGAACAACATCGAAATAACAGAAATTAATGTTTCTTGCTTGATAAACTTCTTCACATTTAACATTTGGAGCCTTAAAATTTATTTTTGAAATACAAGAGTTACTTCTTTGGAGCTAGGGAAGTGAGAAGCGTTGAATTTAGTAGCCAAATGCCAAAACATTATGTGAAAATCAAATTAGAAATAGGAGGATTTTCTTGTCTTTCAACAGGTGGTAGAGCCTCACCCCGAAGAAGTCTTGGCAGATTTTTATGCCAAGTCTACAATTAAGGAGGAAGAAATAATAAATACTGCCACAGCTCTCACACACAATACACACACATTCATGCACATATACATCCCGCACACTTCCTCTGCCTTCTAAGTGACTCAAATTTTCAAAAGGAAAAATGAATATGATAAGAGAGATCACATTATCTTCAAAGATACTAAGGAAAATTCTCATAACAACAAATTTAAGTATATAAATAAATTTATAAAAGAACATAATTTTAAATGCAATTAAATTAATGAGTGCTAGAGTGGCAGAGTCCAAAGATATAGTCCACTAACTGATTTAAGAAAGGAATTACCATGCTTTTTTTTCTTATTTTTTTCTTTCCCTCCACATGAACGCTCTGAAATCCATAGAATATATTATGATTGGTATTATAATTGGTATATACAAGCCCCTCTAGCTTTATATTATCTTATTTTCTTCTGTGTCCTCTAACCTCAATGTTTTTCCTTCATATTTATAGGCTTCCACCCTAGTGCATCTAATATGTGGCCTTGGACATATGTGTACTATAGAAACACACATACGCTGGGGAAGTTTTTGTAATACAGACCTTCTCTCTTTCTTAATCAACATTGTGTGTCTTAGCTGATGTGTGGCAGATCAAAAGTGGCCACAAATTCATGGACACTCCTCCCACAAAGAGATAGATGCAAGTTCCTTACCTCAGTTCTGGGTGGGCTCTGTGAAAGCTTTGGCTAATAGAATATGGCAGAACTGACACTGTGTGTGTTTCAGAACCTGGGCCTTAAGAAACTGGCATTTTCTACTGCCTTAGATTGTCCTCTCTGGGAGTCCTGCAATACCATTTATGTAAGAAGTTTACCCAACCTGAAATGGCAATGCTGGGGAGGTCACATGTAGGCATTCCAGTTGACAGCCCCAGTTGGGTCTAATCTTGTAGCCATCTCTGCCAAGGCACCAGGCATGTGAGTAAAGCTGTCTTTTGTGCTGCAGACCAAACTTTCCACTATTAAATACCAGGTAGTGACCCCATTTAATACTATGTTGAGTAAAGGCATCATCCAGGGGGTCCTTCCCAAATCCCTAACCCACAAAACTGTGAGATAATAAATCGTTGTTTTAAGTCACTAAGCTTTGGGGGTAGTTTGCTACTCAGCAACAGATAACCATGACAACATGCTACTTCAAATATTGCTAGCTTATATTTTCTGACTGCTATAAAAGGTAGTTGTATATGTCTACTTTTATCCATGAGTTCTTTTTAATTTGCATCAATATAAGTATTACTCTCTAGATCTACTTTTTTAAAAATTCTACTCCCTTGTAAAGATACATCCATGTTGCTCTTGGAAAATCTAGTTCTTTGGTTCCAAGAGTCTAATTCATTGTGCTAAAATTACAGCCATCGCATATTTCCATATCTCTAGAACCACAAACCATACCGTCACACATGCTTCTCTGTCACTCGATGTGAAAATTTATTTGGGATATATTCCAAGAAGTAGGACTGCTAGTGACAAGGTGCATGCACAATTCTTTTCACTTAATATTGCTACACAGCTCTTCATAATGATGCAAGTTTATATCCATCATATTTACTGTTATTTAAAGAGTGCTGTGTTTCTTTTATCTTATTTTGTGTTTTCTATTTTCAATCTTTTTCTCATTTTCTGCCTTTCATTGGGTAGATTAACTCTTCTTATGCTAATCTTAAAGTTATGTACTATCTTGTATTCAACTGGCAGTTATCATAACGTTATCCAGCATTTGTTTACTAAGAACAAAATTCTCTTTAGCTAGTTTCAGTTAATGACAGAGTTCTAAATGTTTTACGGACTCACTAGGAGGACTGAGGAAACATTTGAATTACATTTTTAGAAATAATTCAAGGAAATTCTTACTCATTGTTTCTTCAAACACTCATTCCCTTCTATTTATACATTTTTCCTCCTGTGATTCCTATTATTCAAGTATGAATACTTTCTTAACCTATCAAGTCTTCTCTTATATTTTCCATTTCTGTCATTCCATAATGCCATTTGGATAGGTATGCCCGTCAATTCTTGAAGCCTATACATTCATTTTCAGCTGTATCCATTTTGATATAAATCCCATATATTGGATTCTTTCAAATCTCACATTTTTCAAAACCAATTGGTCATTTTTATAAATGTTTGTTTCCTGCTTCATATTTACCAATGTCTACTCTTAGTCATTTAAAGATATTAAGTTTATTTTAAATTCTTGTTTTCTCTAATCTATTGTTTTTCTTGTGATATAAGCTCTCCAGTTTGTTGGCTTTCTCTTCCGTTGAACTCCTCAGATTGTTCTTATTTTCTCTGTATGCTTATATTTCCCTAGGGGTAGAAGCTTACAATAGCAAGTGTGGTAGGCAGACTGTAAGATGGCTGCCAGTGATTGACATCTGCCTCCAGTATTCTCACATTTATGTAACCTCCTCTCCTTGAGTGTGGGCTAGACCTAGCAACTTGTTTCTAGTGAGAATATGGCATGGGATATTCTCAGAATTGGATTATTTAGAAACTAAGTTGTGTCCTTTGTTGCTCTCTCACTTGCCCAATCTGATGGAAGTCATTTGTCAAGAGCTGAGCTTCCTTTTGGAGAGGCCACATGGCAGTGGATTGAGGAAGGCCTCTGATCAACAGCCTGTGAGAAACTGAATTCTGCCAACAAGCATGTGAACGAGTTGGGAAGCACATCATCGCCTAGCTGAGCCTTCTCGTAAGCCCACAGCTGTTGCTGACACACTGATGACATACCTATGAGGGGTGTTAAGATAGAGCACTCAGCAAAGCCACACCCAAATTTATGATCCACAGAAACTGTGAGATAGTAAAAGTTTATCGTTTTAAGACACTAGGTTTTGGGGGTAATTTGTTACACAACAATAAATTACTGTTACAGCAGATGAAATATATCTCGTGAGAAGGTGCAAGCCTACACGCTATTTCCTACATGCCTGAGGGGAGACAGTCTCTGGGCTACACATACATATTCGTGTTAAAATATAGCCTCAGCTTCCTACCTTGCCATCCCTCTACTAAGTTACCTTTCCCTTTAGGAGGCCATCCAGTATTAATGCCTAGGGGAATACTTTTCCCTCATTCCTCTTCCTCAAGTACAATCATCTACTTATTGGAGTATAAGAGGTAAAAGGGGAACAGAGAACACTCACGTCTGAACTTATTGTTTTTCTGTCCTACCTCTGTCTTTTCTGTTTTCCACCTCATAGTGATAGTAGGGCAGGCGCTGACCCACCCACAGAAATGTGAGCAAGAGAAATTCCCTTTTGTTCTTGCATTGGAATGATAGTTTGGCTAAGCATAGAACTCTAAGATCTAAATAGTTTTTCTTTAGCACCTTGGAGACTTTGTTTTCTAGCAACCTACATCACAGCCAAGAAGTCAGATGTGGGGTAGTTCTCCTTACTTTTAAGCAATCTCTTTTTCCCCTTGGAATCACAAAGATAAGTTTATTGTATCTTTTATTATTTATTCTTCTATATTTTCTCTATTCTCTCCTTCAGAAACTCTTAATATGAGAGAAATGTTCTTTTGGATCTATCCTCCATGTCTCTTAGACCACATAGTTGGTATTAGGTCAGAATTATTACTTATGTGGCAAGGTTGTAAAAGATTAGGAGTTGGTACAATTTTTATGGAAATATCCATGTAATAACTAATAAAATTAAAATAAGCTTACAAGTAGGTCAAACAATCACCCAAAAAAGCTAGTACGTAAGAACACATATACAGATAATGAAGGATTTTGTTTGCAGTAGCAAAGCCCATGAATTTTCACTAAGGCAAGGATGGTTGAAAAAATTATGGCATCTACTATATATTCTATAGAAGAATATGCACCTATAGAATGAATTACATTTAAATATTTACTAAATTATTTTCTTTAATATCTGTAAATATATTCAGTGAAATATTATTGCTTTTAATTATTTTTAGGGAAGAAAAAATGGAAAGAACAAAGACTGTAGAGATGAATGTTCAAATAATAGACTTTGAGCTTTTCTGATGGAAAGCTCTTTATCTGGTGCTTTTGTGTCCCATTATTGGAGGGATAAGGTTTTGGGCTATTTTCATAGATCTACAGAGCTGGGAGAAAAAAGTCCCTCCCAGATACTTATTAAAAATCCTGTTTCTACACCCTTCCTCAACAAACACATTCAGTAGGTAATTCTTTCCCTGAGCTGACAATCCTCATTTCCCCAACAGCCAATTTCACAAATCGCTGCAGAAACCGATGATATCTAGGTTTCTGAGCAGTGCTGAGAAGATTAAACAATATTTAAATTTTATTAGACTGTCAAACACCTTCTTTTCACTGTCATTTTCCATATCAACTTGCTAAAATAGTTAGGACTGTTATTTTTTAGTATCCTGGAAACAATCAAAATGAGTGATTGAGGCGTAAGCCTCTAATCACTGAGGTTTATTGAGTCCACCTGAGAGCACACCTGGGAAAAATGCAAGCCTCAGAAGCATCTGTGGCTGTTTTTTCCAAAGATGTTTTCAGGAGGTTTCATATTCATACACTTTCCTTAAAAAAGAAAAGGTAGCACTGAGACTTTGGCTAGTGCCCAGTAAATCTACATTTTATATAGAATAAGGTGAATATTTGAAGAGAAAGGGAGTAGAGGAAGGGGTGAAGAAAGATGAATCTCATTGTGTCTTTGTTCTGTACCTGGGAGGGTAAGCTTGCTTGAAAGACGCTGGCTTCTTTTTAGCGCTTGGGGGAAGAAAACCTAATGACTGTTAGTAAGAGAGGGAATATAATGAAGCTTATCTGATCTCCCATCCCTTCACAGACCTGAAATCAGCTTCCAAGATTTCTCTGGTGTTCTTTTGGCCAAGAGGGTATCCATTCTGTCGGTTGGGAAGCTTAGAATTTTCTTTTTCTTTCTTTTTTTTTTTTTTTTTGAGACGGAGTCTCGCTCTGCCCCCAGGCTGGAGTGCAGTGGCGCCGTCTCGGCTCACTGCAAGCTCCGCCTCCCGGGTTCACGCCATTCTCCTGCCTCAGCCTCCCGAGTAGCTGGGACTACAGGCGCCCGCCACTACGCCTGGCTAATTTTTTTGTATTTTTAGTAGAGATGGGGTTTCACTGTGTTAGCCAGGATGGTCTTGATCTCCTGACCTCATGATCCGCCCACCTCGGCCTCCCAAAGTGCTGGGATTACAGGCTTGAGCCACCGCGCCCGGCCGCTTAGAATTTTGATTTTATTTCCCACTGGTAAGCCCTGTCAAACTGGGGCTTAACATGAGTCTTACAAAGAACAAACAAGACAGTTTCAGAATGTCAATTTCTTGAAAAGTGACTCAAAAAGCATAAGAATGGAGATTTAGGAACTCTGCAGACCGTAAAAAAGCCATTTTAAATTTGGAGAACCTTTTATAACAACTCAGTTATATTTAACACTCTAATTTCAGAGTACAGAACGAGAAAAAAAAATAGTCATATCTAGGATTGTGCTAATGTCAGAGGGATACTAAATATTGGCAGGGGTGGGAAATCATAAAATGCCAATGTGAGTTCATTTTAACTCTTTGGGTCAACCTAAGGGGAAAAAATGTATTTGAACAGAAAAATTCCACTTAGAAGAATAACCCTTGCGGAAACAATTCCCTTACTTGAAAATGAGTCCAGGAAACGCTTTGATAATGCTGATGAAAAGAGTCAAACTATAAAATATTTAAAAAGGTTTATCTGTAGTCAAATGTGAGTGACCATGGTCTGAGGCATAGTCTCAACAGGTCCTGAGAACCTGTGTCCAAGGCTGTTGGATTATAGCTTGATTTTATATGTTTTAGAAACATATTGGACATCAATCAGTATTCATGACATATATGTTGGTTCAGTCCAGAAAAAGGAGACAACTTTAAGTGGGAGTGGGGAGGGGGTTAGTGTAGGTGGGGTGGGACTTACAGGTCACTGGTGGATTGAAAGATTTTCTGATTGGCAATTGATTAAAAGAGTTTAGTTATTCTTTAAAAACCTGGAATTGGTAGAAAGGAATGTCTGGGTTAAGACAGAGGTTATAGAGACCAAGGTTCTTATTATGTAGATGAAGTCTCATAGGTGTACACCTTTAGAGACAGTTGATGGCAAATATTTCCTATTCAGACCTTTAAAACATGCTAGACTATCAGTTAATCTCTTCAGGATTGGGAGGGCCTGGCAGGGGAAAGATTTAGTTATGTTAATAGAGAGTCTTTACAGATGCAAGTTTTCGCCTACAAAAGATGGCTTTTCAGGGCCATTTCAAAATATGACAAAGCAGAATATGTTGGGGTAAAATATTTTGATTTCCTTCTTTATCCCTCATGTGATGTTATGCCAAGAGTCAGCTTGGAATGTAAACCACATTATATAGGGTTACATAAAACCCATCTGATGAGATTTTATGGTTTGTAGGGCATGACTCTCTAGGCCCCTTAGATAGGAATTTGAGCAAGAGAAGAAAAAAGGTCGGAGTTTAGTCCTTAAAACCCTACTATTCTCCCTGACATTCAAGTCCACAACAATATTTATTTCATCTGTCGGATACTTGGACTAAATGGAATTCACAAGATTGTTGAATTGTAGCCATATTTCTAAACAAACAACTGGTACCTTGGCAGGAAGATATAAACATTATGGAATTTTACATCCATCTTATTTGGGAGTTCCATTGAGACAAGAAGGGGTATCGTCTGCACCTGAGCTGATAGGCGTTCACATTTTTCCATTCTCCCAATAAAATGCAGCTGTTAGGTACTGATGAAGCTGAATAAGACACAGTTCCTAATCACATGGAATGCCCAGTGTAAAAAAAAAAAATAAGAAGAAGAATAACTAGCTGGGCTGGGCTTGGGCACACTTGTGGAGGGTATTTTAGATAATCCTTAGCTTGCCCGTTTCACAACTGTCATTTCCTATAATCCTGTTCTTTCTGCTCTGCCCACATGAAAACCTGTACTTAGTTTGACCATCATCATCCTCTAGCATGGAGTAGAGCAGCAGCACAGGACAGATTGAAAATATTGGATCAACTCCAGAAATTTCTCCAGCTTTCCCTAGAAAATGGCATTCAGTGTTTTCCTGTGGAGGACCAATCAACTTCTGAAACTGCAGCTTCTGAGGTGGTAAATGGTGTCTCAGAAGTGTAGACCTAGAGCTGGATCCTAGCCTTTCACAGAGCAGCGATTGTATCTGGAACTTCTTCCTGCATCTGTTTTTCAATCCTAGTGGCTCTTGGAGTGATCAAAGCCACCAGAGCTCACATTTAGGAACCAGTTGATGACTATTTTTCACCCACTTAGATTAGAGTGATGACCCTAAACAAAAGAAGCTTCCAGAAGGCGAGAGGGTGATCATGACTTTACTGTGGTAAATCAAGTTTTCTGGCCTGGCCACCACTATTTCTTGTTAAAATGATTCTTGTGTCCAGCTTTAAAGGGAGCTTCATAAGGCAGAAAGCAAAGGCCTCTGAAGCCAAGACATAGGAAACAAAAAGCTGAAGCAAATGCAGAGCAAAATTTTCTCTCCTTGCTTGCCAGTCATCCTTTTAAGTGTTGTTGCCACCCTTTATCTGTAAAGGCATCATCATTTTACAGCAATCTTGGTCTTTTCCCTTAGGCCCTTGCCTAGCTGCACAGCTTGAAGGATGTGATTCATCCAGAGTAGAAGGAGAAGCTAAAGCTCAGAGGTGTGTAGAGCAGTGTTCCTGGGCACATACCAAGGTCATATAGGGCTGGAACTTTGTTCTCATCCTCAGTCAACATTGCCTACTAAGATGAAAGAATACTTTTGTCATGTGGCCAGTGCCTGCTGTTTGGGCATAGCTTTACCTAAATGTTGCTCCTGAGGTGTGAGGAGATGAATCCTGTTCAATAAAGCCTCTGCCTTCCCCCTCAGTGGTACTTTTCATCCAACAGAAATACAACTTGTCCCTTAACTAGTCTCTGTGCTTCTCATCTTTCCCCCAGCACATTGATCTCACTTCTATACAGCAGCAGCCAGAATAATTTTTGTAAAGCACAGATCTCCTACTGCTTTTACTTCCTGCTTCTCCCCAAATGTTTAGCATATGATTTACATGGCCCTTTATAATCTGGGTCCCACTGACCTCTCTCCCCTCACATCATTTTTTTCCCCACACTCCATGGTTGATATGGTTTGGCTCTGTATCTCCACCCAAATCTCATCTTGAATTGTAATCCCCATCATCGCCATGTGGCAAGGGAGAGATGGGTTCGGGAAGGTGATTGGATCATGGGGGCAGTCTCCCCCATGCTATTCTCATGATAGTGAGTGAGTTATCACAAAAGCTAATGGTTTTAAAGTGTGACACTTCCCTGTTCTCACTCATACTCTCTTCTGCTTTCTTGTGAAGAAGGTGCCTGCTTTCCCTTCTGCCATGACTGTAAGTTTCCTGAGGCCTCCCCAGTCATGTGGAGCTGTGAGGCACTTAAATGTCTTTCCTTTATAAATTACCCAGTCTCATGTATTTCTGTATAGTAGTGTGAGAAAGGACTAATACACTAAATTGTTGCTGGGAGTGGGGCACTGCTGTAAACACACCTGAAAATGTGGAAGCGACTTTGGAACTTGGTAATAGGCAGAAGTTGGAACAGTTTGGGGGTAGGGCTCAGAAGAAGACAGGAAGATGTGGAAATGTTTGGAACTTCCTAGAGACTTGTTGAATGGTTTTGACCAAAATACTGATAATGATGTGGACAATGATGTCTGGGCTAAGGTGGTCTCAGAGGGAGATGAGGAAGTTCTTGGGAACTAGAGCAAAGGTCACTCTTGCTATGCTTTAGCAAAGAGACTGACAGCATTTTGTGCCTGCCCTAGAGATCTGTGGAACTTTGAACTTGAGAGAGAGTATCTGAAATTGGAACATTTGTTTAAAAGGGAAGAGCCTAAAAATTTGGAAAATTTGCAGCCTAACGATGTGATAAAAATGAAAAAAACATTTTCTGGGGAGAAATTCAAGCCTGCTGCAGAAATTTGCATAAGTAATGAGGAGTCAAATGTTAATCGCCAAACCGCTGGGGAAAATATCTCCAGGGAATGTCAGAGATCTTGGTGGCAGCTGCTCTCATTATAGACCCAGAGGCCTAAGTGGGAAAAATGCTTTTGTGGGCCAGGTCCAGGGTCCCCTGCTCTATGCAGCCTCAGGACTTGGTGCCCTGTGTCCCAGCTACTCCAGCTCTAGCCATGGCTAAAAGGGGCCAAGGTACAGCTCGATTGTTGCTTCAGAGGGTGCAAGCCCCAAGCCTTCGTGACTTCCAGATGGTATTGGGCCTGTGGGTGCACAAAAAAATCAAGAACTGAGGTTTGGGAACCTCCACCTAGATTTCAGAGGATGTATGAAAATGCCTGGATTTCCAGGCAGAAGTTTGCTGCAGGGCCAAAGACCTCATGGAGAGTCTCTGCTAGGAAAGTACAAAGGGGAAATATGAGTTGGGAACCCCCTACACAGAGTCCCCACTGGGCCACTGCCTAGTGGAAAAGGGCCACCAGTCTCCAGCCCCCAGAATGGTAGATCCACCAATAGCTTTCACTGTGCACTTAGAAAAGCCTCAGACACTTAACACCAGCCAGGAAAGGAGCTGCCCAAGGCTGTGGGAGCCCACCCCTTGCATCAGTATGCCCTGGATATAAGACATGGAGTTAAAGGAGATTATTTTGGAGCTTCAGGATTTAGTGACTGCTCTGCTGGATTTCAACTTGCATGGAGCCTATAGCCCCCCTTTTTTTTTTTCTGGCTAATTTCTCCCATTTGGAATGGGTGTAATTATCCACAGCCTGTATCTTTATTGTATCTTGGAAGTAACTAACTTGTTTTTTATTTTAACTATTCATAGGCAGAAGGGACTTGCCTTGTCTCAGATGAGACTTTGGACTGTGGACTTTCGGGTTAATGCTGGAATGAGTTAAGACTTTGGGGGACTGTCGGGAAAGCATGATTCTGTTTTGAAATGTGAGGATGTGAGATTTGGAAGGGGCCAGGGACACAATGATATGGTTTGGGTCTGTGTCCCTACCCAAATCTCATCTTGAATTATAATCCCCATAATCCCTATGTGTCAAGAAAGGGACCAGAAGGGAGGTGACTGGATCATGGGGACAATTTTCCCCATGCTGTTCTCATGATGGTGAGTGAGGTATCATGAGAGCTGATGGTTTTAAAATGTGACACTTGCTGGTTCTTGCTCACACTCTCTCCTGCTGCCTTGTGAAGGGGCCTGATTCCCCTTCTACTATGACTGTAAATTTCCTGAGGCCTCCCCAGACATGTGAAACTGTGAATCAATTAAACCTCTTTCCTTTAGACATTACCCAGTCTTGGGTATTTCTTTTAGCAGTGTGAGAACAGACGAATACAGTGGTCCATCCACAGGGGACCTCTGTGTTTCCAGCTGACCCAGAAGGTTTCCAGGTCACCTTCTGACCTTCAATGGGCCCTTCCCTTTACCTGGAACACTCTTTCCTCTGCCTGACCAGCTTCTTGGCCCCTTTCCATTAAGGCCTTCGTAGGCCCTCCTTGGGCACCTAGGCTAGGTTGGCACCTCCTATCTTGTCTTCCATCCTACCTGCTATATCTTCCATCCCTGATGTCATCATCCTCTGTTTAAATTACTTGCATAATCATAGAGTATCCTTGTTAGACTCTGAGGTCTGGGAGAGCAGTCTGTGGCCCCAGTCCCTTGTTGCAGGCCCCAGTGCTTAGCATGCTACTGGGTGCATAGTAGGTGACCAGCAAACATATAAACAAACAAAGAAGTGTGCTGTTGGAGAAGGAGCCAAACTCATAGGTTTCTTCTATCAGAGAGAATAGTACTTATCCCGAAGCTGTGTGGAAAGTCTGGGTTGGTATTGGCATGACCCATTTCTGCCAAATGCCTGGAAGAACACTATAAGGAAAGCTGATAATTAAGATATATTTGTAGCAATGTCAGACTCAAGACCAAGAACTCCCTTCCCAACTTTGTAGCATTTCTTCTTCTTTTTTTTTTTTTTTTGTATAATAATGACTTATTTTTAGTTATCAAGTAAGATGAATTGGTTCTCCAAATACTGTGTTATCTCATTAGAAAGCTCATCTTGGTGGTCAAAGGATGCTTTGGCCTCAGGCTAAAAACTGGCCCATCTCTGGAAGTCCTCCTCTCCTGAAGACCTATAGGAGAGGAAGAGGCTCCTTAACAACTTTGGATGGGTTGGCAAGTGGAATCCCTTCCCCTTCCCCACCTGCTGGGTCTCCTATGGATCTGTTTGAACTTTACTAAATAATTATATGGGGCTTTTTCCTTGATGGCTCTTTTTGGAGACCATGAATCGGTGAAGAGTTGATCCTTATGTTCCATTATCACCAAATTTCCATCGAAGTTCTACTATGCTCAGGGCACTGGGGATGACCGAGACAGACAGGATCCCTTTTTGCCTGAGCTCACGTGCTGGTGGAGGGTGAGAGACATTATCCAAATAAGTAATTTAAAAGAATAGATGACTTCAAGGAGTGCTATGCAGAAAATAAGAAAGGTGATATGGGGAAAAAAACCCAAGAAGTGCTATTTACATATTACTAGGAAATCAGCAAGAATCCCTCTATTATAACTGAGATTATAATGGCTGATACCTTCTTATTTATACCTTTCTTGATTTTCTGCTGTGGGGTGAAAACCTGAAATTATTTTCTAGAATCCTGTTTTCCTGAAGGCATAAATTATTAAGTGTGAGAAGAGAAAAACAATAGAATTAAATTGCTAAAATGAGGCCCCTATTCAGTTCCATTGTAAGAGAAGAATCTTGAATACGGGAAGCACATGATTGGATATCTAACGTAAAAGAAGATGTCCCACGTGGCATAGAGTTAATTGGGGTGTAACTGTCAATTGAATGACTTTATAAAACTCCCTCAAAAGGAGTGATGCCTTACTCAGTTAGGTTTTTGCCATAAAATAGGGACAGTTGCAGTAAGTTCTTTTTCTCATAGGAAGGAAAAAGAATAATACAGGGCAAAGCATCCCTGGTCTAAACTTAGAGGCACCAAGGACTGGTGCAAAAAAAAAAAAAAAAAAAAGAGAGAGAGAGAGAGTTAGATGTCTTGTTCTCACAGAAATCTGTCATTTTCAACAGACCTGATATGTTTTGTGGATAGAAACCTAATCCTCATCAATTTCCACCTGAACCACATAAGAGAAAGAAAGAAAGAAATCTCATTTCCAAGAGGATTCTCCTATTATGCTGACTACCTGAACTGTGGGTGACTCCAAGTAGCTATAATCATAAATCAACTTAATTTGAATTATCATTAGTATTCACCCTTCAAAAATAAATATAACATAACCATTGTCTGCCATTAGAAATTTTTAGGAAGAAGTGATTAACTTCTAAAATAATCAAATCATTCAATTCAATCACTTGTGAAAGAAATATTTATTGTCTACTATGTGCCAAGCAACATAACTTCAGTAGAAACTATTCTTAAGTAGAAACAATATTCCTAGAATATTGTACTCAGGATAGTGACAATCTGGATTAATGATTATTATTAAACTTTTGCCTATGGTATGAGGAAACCTATGGGCCACTTTTCAGAACAATACATATATGTTGTATTGGGTTGAATGATGTCCCCCACAAAAGATTTATCCAAGTTCTAACCTCCAGTACCTGTGAATATAACTTTGTTTGGAAATAAAATCTTTGCAGATAAAATTAACTTAAGGATATTGAGATGAGGTTATCCTGGATTTAAGGGCCATAAATCCAATAACAAGTGTCCACAAAAGAGACCACAAAGGAGAAGGAACAGAGACACAGAGAAAAGCATCATGAAAAGATGGAGGCAGAGATTGAAAGTGTGCTGCCACAAGCCAAGAAACATGAAGGATTGCTAAAAGCCACCAGAAGCTACAAGAGAGGCATGGATTTGATTCTCCTTTGAAGCTTCCAGAAGGAATCAACCCTGCAAGCACCTTGATTTCAGACTCCTGGCCTCCAGCACTGTGAAAGAATAAATTTTTGTGGTTTTTAATCTGCCTAGTGTGGTAATTTGTTATAGCTGGCCCAGGAAACAAACATAACACTCTTACATGCATCATTTCGCATAATATTTCAAACTCTCTGCATGGACTCCCCAAGGGTCCATGAAGCCTAAGTTAAACAGATCTGAATTAGAAATGTCCAGGCAACTGTGGTCAACGTAGTGAGGGGACTGAGGGAAAACTTGTAATTTGTGACAAACATCAACCAGGAATACTTAGCCTGCAGAGGAGATGAGAGACATGATGACTTTCCTCAAATGTTTGGAAAACTGTTAAATCTATGTGTCCTCACAGATGGGTGGACATATAATTTGTCATCTAAAATAGGGCATTGCTGAGAGTTAGAGGGGGCAGTATTAACTTGTTGTAGGGACAAAAAGCTTATATAAACAAAGACTGTCCTAGGAAAACTAGGTCATATGATCACTCTGCACACAAGAGAAAACCAGTGTCAAAGGATGGGACAGAGAAAAAAGACAGACATAATTTGGCTCAAAACAAGGAAGAACTCTGAAAGAAAATAATCCAACACCTCACCAGACCTGTTTTAGTAGAAAGTGGAGAATAATTTGGCAGAGAATTTTAGAGGTGCAGCATTTTACATTCAGGGAGACCTCTAAAGTCATTTCCTATTCTAACATTCTATGTTCTATCATTCTACTCCAAATTCGAATTGAACCATTTTCAACACATACTTCTGGAATGATAAAGTATTGACTTTGGAGTCCCTCAAGAACCAATTTTTAATTCAGGTACTGTTAATTTTCAGTTATATGATATTAATAAATATATTTAGTTTTATTGAGTACAGTAATATCTATTTCAAAGGGTGGTTGTGAGGTTTAAATAATATATGAAAAAATTCAGCACAATATCTGATACATAATATATGAACAATAAATTAAAATTCTTTTACCCTAGTAAGTCCTAAGCATATAAGTATAGGTTTTGTTATTTTTTTATTGAGTAAATTAATGCAAATGAGTTCTTTAGAGATTATTATTGCTTAGGTTTTTTAGGCCTTTGGAAGTAGAAAATGATGTTTTTCATATACGTTTTAGGGGAAAGGGTAAGAAGGAAGAAAGAGAAAGAAGAAGAAAGGAAAGAATAGAGCATAATAATGAACAAATGAATGAATGAGAGATGAAAGGAAGAAAGAAGGGAGAGAGGGAGGAGGGAGGAAGGAGGGGAATTAGGGAGGGTAGGAAAGAAAAGAAACAAGAAAAAAGTTCATAGTGATCCTTTTGTTACATGGAGGACAACTGCCCCATGAAGATTTTAACTGGCGTCAAAGGCATGTAATCTGATTCAGGGTGAAGTGTATAACTAATGTCCTTCAGAAACCTTGTGACAATTTCTGTAATGTTCTGAATAGATTAATATGTGAATGCCTCAGATACTGTGCAATAGTTTGTCCTCAGCTAAAATAAGACATAAATGCTTTGGGTACAATTTATTCTAGTTATCTGAAATACGTTTTTAGCAACTTAAATTTCTATCAACAAGTCTTTAGTGAGTCTATTGCTTTTAAGGGCTCTAATCAAGACAATAGTTATAGGGGGCATAGATAATAACATTTGTCCTAGTTTTCAGGGTTCTCATGAGGATCAGATATGATAATAGAGTGAAAAAGCCTTAAAACCTTAATTGCTATAGAGTGGGAAATTCTATTAATAATAACGAGAGTCAATAATGACAACAATTCTGGTGAAAAAAGTCAGGTCTCCTTGGCGGTAGGGAAAAAATGTGTACACTTCTGACCCATGGGCATATGGAGAACCCAGCTCTTTTCGAAATACAGGGCACCTGGAGAACACATGGACTAACTTTGAACATAATTCCAAAGTGGTAAACAAAAAGTCTGCCAATTTGAAAGAGACAAAGACATTGGGGATTTCAGGTACATGAAGTACAGAACCCTAAAGGCAGGCCATTTTCAAGAAGCAGCATGTCAAGTATTGGTGACCTGCACCAGGCTTGCTAAAGGCTACAAGATGATATCGTGAATTGCGCAGATGACCACAAATGCCCAGGGCACTGTGGCACTTTCCCAACTTTGTTAACTGGCACTGACCTCCTTCGGTTTATCCTTCCCATGGACCATGCTCTTAAAGGCAAAATAATTTACTGGAAGGTTAAATCGCACATGTTCTGCTTCTATATTTCTTCCCCCTTTATTGCAGGCAGCCAGGCTTTGTAATTATGGTCTTAAGGATTTGATCAGAGCCAAACAGAAGCAGTGAAATGTTAACAAGTCTTTCTGCCTATTATTTAAAACAAGATTTCTAGAAAAAAAAAAAAAAATATGGTCTTGCTCTGTTGCCCAGGCTGGAGTGTAGTCGCATGATTTTGGCTCACTATAGCCTTGACCTCTCAGGTTCAATCCTCCCACCTCAGCCACCTAAGTAGCTGGAACAGCAAGCATGTGCCTAGCTAATTTTGTTTATTATTTGTAGAGATGAGGTCTCACTATGTTGCCCAGGCTGGTCTCCAGCTCCTGGGCTCAAGTGGTTTTCCCAACTCAACCTTCTAAAGTGCTGGGATTATAGGTATGAGCCACTACACCCAGCCTGACCTCTGACTTCTTTTAAAGTCATGACCCTACTTGAGTATTTTACTCAATCTCATGTTCCTTGAAGTGTGATCCATTAAAATATTGTCCTTACCCTTCCTTTTACTTCCAATAGAATGTAGCTGTCTCAGTATGGCATATTCCAGCACGGAGACAGCTGCTTAAGGAGAACTTTTTTTTTCTCAAAAAAGTCTACTCTCCACTTCCACGTTTCCAATGATGGGAGAATGAATGAACATGAGACTGAACTTACTAAAATGCTTGAATCCCTATTTATTTAGATTTTTATGTAGAAATTTCACTCTTTTTCAGGACTCAGCTCAGACATTCCCTTCCCAGTCTTCCTTTATTTCCTAACACTAAGTTAGGAGATCCCTGTTTGTTGTTCTGTGGAACCTTGTGGCTACACCTATCATGACTCTTACCATCATGTGCAATTGCTTGTTTGTTTCCCAACTTCTCTGTCTTCCCACAGAATTGTGTGCATCCCAGGGGCAGGGGGTGTGTCTTAACTCTGAAACCTGTAGGTAGTGTCTTCTAAACAAATAAATATAACATTGTGACTGCTGATACTTCTGAGAGATTATCGACTCATGGATTGGAGTTGTGAGAGAAAGACTCTTCACCAAATGGATCTAGAAGGAATTCCTGTCACAAATAGCCTCTCAATTTGAGGGAATGATACTTATCTTTTTGCCTAACTTGAAAACCAAGGAGAGACTTGAGAAGGAAATATATACCAAACTTAGTAAATATTCAAAGGAGAAAAAGATAAAATAGCAACAGGAGAAGGAGAAGTATATACAATATTATTCTCATGATTTTAAATTGACTTTCTTTAAACATAAACACAAAATTACAACTTAAAACTCCAAAGTAGTTAATAAAATTACTTGTAGCACTTCATCTGTCATGCCACCAATGGAATATAATTAATCTAAAAACTTTTATAAAAGACCCAAGTGAAAATATCATATTTTCCCGGTGTGAAGTTCAGATTTTCAATGAAATTGAATATAGGAAAAATAAAGTCTGGGAATTACATTTTTAAAATCAGAATTTAATAATTATCTAGAGCATAATTTTTCATTGCTTATTTTTATGGAATGTTTAGTTCTTATATATTATGGATTTTTCAAGGTCTTTGTATTGGCATTCACATGTTACATGGATATATTTTTCCCTTTCAACACAAGTGAACTATAAAAGGAAACCTTATGCTCTTCAGCAACTGATTATAACACCACATTTGCTGCTATTGTTAAAATTGTTCATTTTCACAGCATTATATAAAAAAATGTGATCCAGGATGAAACCTGGCTTACAAAGTCACAACTCACAAGTGAATTTTAAACAGTCTAGAAGAATCTATTCATTTGTTTATAACATGCAATTTTATGAATCAAATATAGACATGATAATTTTAGATACCTTTTACAGTTGCATCACCAACAAATGGTTTGTTTAAAAATATAGCTGTGATTTAAAAAGGACATGTGCTACCACAATATTTTAACACTCCTTTCCTTGTGAGCTAGAGGGGGACAGAAAAAAAAGCAGTCCTTTTTTGTTTTCCCCAGAAAAACAGACATCCTCCATTTCTACCTTTTTGTTTGTGAACCTTAAACTATTGCCTAGGCCAATAGTTTTCAACTTTTCTTATGGTAATCTAAACCATTTTTCAAAGTACTTTTTTTGCAGAACCATCACCCATACAAAACATGAAAGAAGAGCTGCTGTGGTTGAGGCAGAGGATTTGAATCCCTGCAGGAATAGCTGCCTCTGTCTCATTATCCCCATCCTCCTCCTGTGGCCTCTGAAGAGAATATAAACCTGGAGCCCTATTGCTCCAGGGTAGTCCCGGTTTACACCAGTTGTTCTGGCATAGTTATAAATAGCTTCCCCTTTCACCTTTATTAACTGCATGGCTATCATACCTCTGAGGCACTGCTACATAACTAAACTGCTTACAGAACGCAGATGAAAACCGCTGGTCTAGAGCCAATCTAGAGGTCAGGTGACTCCTCTCCTCATGCATCAGGCAGAGGCTACACGTTCTGCCAGCAAAACCAATTCAACCAGGCTATCTTACATTCTAGACAAATTTAGCTACCCAGTAAGCAAAATAGAGTTTGTGCAAAACAAAAATCCATTTCTTTCCCTACCAATGTACTCTTGTATTCAGTGTTTCTGCTAATCTTACCAACTCCCTAGTCCTTGAAGCCAAAACTCCAGTTAATTTTTAATTCTCTTTCCTCTTTATGCCAAAAATGCATTTAGTTGTCAACTTCTATCAATTCTATCCCCAAATGTCTCTCCTATGTGCTTTTTAACCTCCACTGTCACTGTTATTTCTCTAATGAAGTCCATGTTTGTTCACACATTGGTGGCCCAAGGCAAAAGCCCGTGCACCTTTTAATTCCTACTTCAAACATCTCTTCATAAATTTCCCTCCTTGATATTTACCATCATCCCCACAAACTTTTCCCAATTTCTGTCTGCTTGACGGAATCTCTTTGTCCTGTGAACATTATTAGCACTTTTATCCACACCTCACTTATGACTCACACAATTTTCCACTTTCAATTATAAGTATTGTCATGTTTTGTTTCCTCTGTTAGCTTATCGGTTCTTTAAAGGCGAGATGTGTAATTAACTTTGGTGTTTTGAATAACATCTTGTACTTTGGACCTCTATGAGTATTTATCCAATGAATAAATAATTGGATGAATGAACAAATACATACAAAGATATAAGTTGCTTCAATGTATTCATTGCTTCAGCCTTTACAATCTGACAAGAATTATGATACACTATTCACTATCTTCCCCATTCCAAACAAAAAAATCTACTTCATTTGTCCTGAGCGCAAACTGCCTTCTGCGATCCTTTTCACGAGTGACCTACATACAGTGCTTTCCCCCTTACCTTCTGCTACTTTTATATGCCCTCCAGGTTTTCAAAATTCAACTCACAATTAAGTTTCTCTTCACCACCAACCTAATTAGATAGGCCAGCTGAGCAACATTGTTTCGCTATATCATTTAACCGTCCCTATTCCCTGGTACCACCAACTTTAAATCATGCAAGTAACACAAAGAACAGGTAAAACTAATTCATAGTTGTCTATACCATGCATTTCTCCCAGACTTTTCTAATATTTCACAATTTTTTAGTATTTACTATGTACCTGGTACTGTTCTGAGAGTTTTATCTGTAACGACCCATTAATTTTCAGAGTCACCATAAAGCAGGTCATATCCTTCTGTTAAAAATTAGGAAACTGAGGCCAAGGAAGAACAGGCAAATAAGAATAACTGGACTTTAAATACAGGTAGTATTAATGTGGTGTCAGCTTCTATGCTTATCGCTAGTACATATTTCTGCTTCTCAGAGCTCTGAACATGCTATGCCTGATATCCTGAGGTTAATCATACGGTGTAATAAAAAGCCTTTAAAGTTACTCGAGGTCAAAGTCTACATCTGCTACCCCATAGCCCTGAGACCTGAAACAAGATACAAGATACGTAACTGAACTCTGTTTTCTTATTTCTAATATTGGGAAAATTCTAGTGCTATGAAAATAGAATGAGTTATATTTCATCAAAAAAAATCCAGCAAAAACAATATATGGTGGGTATTTAATAATACACAAAGTAAATCAGAGTGGGGATTGGTAATACGAGGATGATTCCAACAGAACCAAGGTGCCAATCGTGTTGTCGTCATGTTTGCCATATGGTCCTCAGCCATCAACAAAAGGAGGCCAGGTGGTATGATGGTTGAGAGCCTGGGCTCCAGAGTCAGTCTTTCTGAGTCTAAACCCCAGATCTATAAAATACAAGTTGTATGAAGTTGAGTACATTTCCTAATCTCATTAAGCTTCAATGTCTTCAACTGTTAAATAAGAAAAATAATAGCACCTATGTCATAAGGCCATTGTGAAGATTTGATGAGTTGATATCATAAACAAGCTATAGTGCATAGGAAGCTGTGATTCCTAACTAACTAGAATTTTTTAACACCTCAGCTCAAATTGCCAGAATAGCTCCTGAGTGGTCCTCAAGCATGTAGGAACTTTCTTTTACAATCCTGTACATCATTGCAAGGATCATTGTGGTAAGCTAAGCAGAAGACTTTTTCTGTATTTATGTATTTATCTATTTATTTATTTATTTATTTTAGAGGCAAGATCTTGCTCTGTCACTCAGGCTGCACTGCGGTGGCACGATTACAGCTCACTGTAGCCTCTAACTCATGGGCTCAATCAATCCTCCCACCTCAGCCCCCTAAGTATCTGGGACTACAGATGTGTGCCACCATGCCCAGCTAATTTTTTAAAAATTTCTATAGAGACCAGTTCTTTCTATGTTGTCTAGGCTGATCTTAAACTACTGGGCTCAAGTAATCTTCCCACTTTGGCCCTCCAAAGTACTGGGATTACAGGTTTGAGCCACTGCATGTGGCTGGTAAACACAATTCCAGATGACTTAGTCCTTACTGTCCTATTGTTACTCCTGTGATTATGTTACCTTACATGGCAAAAGGGATTTGGGAGATGTAATTAGGAAAGATTATCTAAGTGGAATAATCTAATTACATGAATCCTTTAAAGCACAGAGTTTTCTCAGGCTGGTGTTAGAATAGGAAGTCAAAAAGATTGGAAGCACAAGAAGGACTCATTGCTGTACTGCTGCCCTGGAAGTTGGAGGGAGCTATAAGAGAGGGAATGTGGGTGACTTCTAAGAGCAGAAAGTAAACCCCAGATGACAACCAGGAAGGAAACAAGACCTTAGTCCTACAGCTGCAAGTAATTGAAGTCAGTCAAATCCTAAATGAACTTGGAAGCAGATTCTTCTTCCAAGCCTCAAGACAAGAGCCCAACCCAATTGACAGATAAAGGTCAAGCTGACCTTGACTTCCTCCTTATATGACCCTGAGCAGAGAATCCTGTGACCCTGTGCTGAATTCTATCTTACAAAACTGTGAGATAATAAATGGGTATTTTTTTAAGCTACTAAGTTATTTCTGTTACTATGCAGAAATAGAAAACTAATAAAATCATTTTTCTAAATGATTGTTCATTATGTCAATGGATTCTAATTATTTTAACCTGCTGTACAAGACCTTCCAAGGTCTTACTCCAATCTAATCTTTCTGACTGTATCTCACATTCGTTAGTTGCTTCCAGGTAAAAGTCACTCTCATCAGGAGACAATTAACTGATTTTACACTGTGCCTTTCATTTTCCAACCTCCTGCTCTTATTAATTGTTCTCAGTCACCAAGGCATACTTCCTCTCTACTTCTCAATTCCTTTGCGCTTTCCATTTAGCATCTCTCCATGTGTCTTAAATTCCCATGTAGGGGGAATGGCAGACTCCATGCTTTAACCTTTTCCATTTCTGGTCCTTTTACAACGGGTTTCCTGATTCCTGATGGTGAGAAGGTTTGATAATGAAGATATTGATGAGCATATTGATAAGAGCAATCTTACAGAAATGACAATAACAATAACAGCAATAGCACAACACAGCATTTTATTAAATACCTAGGATGTCCCAAGCTCTGTGTTAAATACTTTACATGCTTTCTTTTACTTCCTTTCATCAATCCTATTAGACAGCTTTAAATAGCCCCAGTTTGTAGATTCAGAAAGATGGTTTAAATGACTTGCCTCAAATTATATAGGTAGCAAAGAATATACATTCATCTATTTGACTCAAAAACTACTTTTGCTGGATTTTAGTCTTACGTTGTTTCAAATGCTAGGATATACTGAAGAATTTGGGATTCTGAACTCATATGGTGCCTTGGACAATGACATTGTTTTCAGTTAAAAATTTAATCAACATTTATTTGCAATCTACTTGTGCCAGGTACTGTGTAAGGCACCAGAAGCATAAAGAAGAATGAATAAGCTGACGCATCTTGAGGAGTTCACCGTCAAGGTAGGATTTCTTGAGAAAAGGAATCCCTTAAAGGGAAGAGTAAGACTGTCAAAGGCAAGGGGTGTTCCATTAAGAGGAGACAGAGTATGAAATGCTATAAAAGGCCTGATGAGCTTGGGAAACAATGAGTATTAGGGTGAAGATGCAGACAACCAAGCAGTGAAAGAGGTGAGAGGCTGGAGAGGCACAGTGGTCAAACTTAGAGGGCAGAGTGCACATACTCAACAATTATACACAGCACAGAGGCAGTTGATTAGACTTGAACAAGATTGGTAATATTAATAAGAATAGATAGCACTCATTGCATTGTCACTTCCTGGCACTGAGGCAAGAGCTTTACATATATGTTATATTTTCTGATCTTTCTAATTATCCTATATGGCAATATTTTAAGCCCATTTTTACAAATGAGGAAAGTAAAGTTTTGAGAGATTAATCTATTTGCCCCATTGAAAGCTACTAATTGGTTGATTTACAATTCAAACCCTGATTTCCCTGAAACCAAAGCTCACATTCTTAACTGCTACATTTGATCAGGTACCAGTGGTAAAGTGGAAATTGTAGGTTAGGCTGTGTTTTAGAATTAGAAGGACTCATTAGCTAATTGAATAGTTTTGTTTACTTATGTGTTATACAGTAATTATAAACACATGTTCACTCACCTAAAGGTTTATGTTCTTATGATATTATGGCAGCAGTGTGAGAGAGAGAATTTGTTTTCCATTTGGATTTAGAAGGGTGAATTTGAAATTCTTGGTCTTCATAATTTTTTATTATCTTAAATCACTTAAAGATACTCTTTAAAAAGCTCTTTCAGGTGATTTATCTTAAAAACTTATTGGCACATCTGCATACCTTGAGTCTTAAATATGCATATTTCTCTGAAGTCCTCAGATATGAGAGACACACCCTTCTACAGTAACTTACTGGTTCTGAGGAAAATGATAACATAAACATTGAGTTTAAACATTTGCTCTTTCCAAAACTTGGAGAATAAAGTGTTCCTATCTTATCGAAAATATTTCAGATGTCACAGGTTTTCTTTCCTTTACCAGATTACAGAAATCATATCATATCTCAAATATTGTTTATTAGTTGTCCCAATGTTTAGAAAACCTTTAAATGTGAAAGGAACACAGCTAGAGGCTTCATTAGGAGGTAATTCCTACCAATGGCGAGTTGGCCATCTAGATGGGAAAATGCCATGTATTATAAAAAATAAAACCAAAGCATTATTACATGATCAATACAAAATGAAATAATTAATGCTGTCAGAATTGAGAGGAAGAAGAGATTTGGCAGTAATTCATAAAAGAGAAGGAGCAGCATATGATCTGAGTCTTCAAAGAAGGATCAGATTTTAATGATTTCTGTTGAAAAGAGGAAGGAGAACTTTGAAAGGAAGATGATTAAGAATCAGCAATGGCAAAAAGATTAGGACATGGTTAATTTTTTTCTAGATAAAGATGGAAGACCAGCTATCTGGAGATGAAAGATTGTCTAGAAAAGGAGATGTTACTATTTTGGCAATCACCTATATGTTTAAAACTCTAATGAAAGCTAAGAACTCACTTCAGAAAACTATACAAATGCAAATACACTAAATTATCCCATTGTACCAACACAATTACTGTCAGTATGGGGGTACACATCGCTTAGACCATATCTAGTTATGGATATATAGGTGCATTTCTACAAATCCATCTATTAGTTTTATGTGTGTATATTTATGTGTATCTGTGAAGATGTCTCCTCCTTCCCACAAGGACTGATATTTGGTCATTTACAGCAGCAGATTCCAGTGCAGAGACTGATGACATTCCTTTTGAAACCAAAGATGCTGTTATATTCAGAATTATTTTATTAGAGTAGGTGTTTGTTGCTTCGAATATCTGAATATCTTTCTGGAATAAAACCAGCTTTTTTCTTAATTATATGTAAGTAAAACTACATACTCATACTAAAAATTTTAAACAATATATGAAAGTCTAAGAAGAAATGTGAAAAATCAGGTGAAATTCCAATAAGAATGGAGTGGCTGCTGAGCAGCCCAGTAACATAATTAATGCAGTCATCCAATTTAGTAGTGCTATGTGAGTTAAATTGGAAAAGAAAAAGCCTAGAAACCAGGAAATCAGTTAGACAACCATGCAATCATCTGACAAATAACCAAGGCCACGAGGAAAACTCACCAGCAGTGACAGTCAGAGCCAAGTTGTGTTGAGCAACTAATTTGTGCAAAGCAGACACACTCTGAAGAAGTAAAAAAGACATGACCTGTGTGCTCTAGACGCTCAATTTAGTGGAATAGACCAGTTCTAGCATAATTGAGGTTCACAAAACATGGCCAGGGAATTTATGTGAATAAGACCAATTCCTGGTACATGTCCTTTTCCACCTTCATGCTGTGTTGGGAAACATTTCAAATTCACATTTTAGATTTAGGGTTAGGGGATATGTGGTGGGCAAAAGAGACTCATTATATCAAGCCTATAGTTGTACCAATGTTTAGAAAATCTTTAAATCAACATAAATCATTTCATTTTGAAATGCAAAGAAAGACACAGGTTTGTACAAAAAGAAAGGTTCCAGGGGTATAGGTACCTGAGGGTGGATGTAGTCTCTTTAAAAGGTAAATTCTCAGAAAACATTTATCTCTACTAAAAATACAGAAAAAAAAAATTAGCTGGGTGAGGTGGCAGGCAGCTGTAGTCCCAGCTATTAGGGAGGCTGAGGCAGGAGAATGGCATGAACCCGGGAGGCAGAGCTTGCAGTGAGCCGAGATCATGCTACTGCACTCAGCCTGGGTGACAGAGCAAGACCCAGTCTAAAAAAAAAAAATTATCCCTTGATGGCTGTCTGGCCAGAAAGGTCAGACTTGGGTAACATTTGTTAATGATTATCTAAGTGCCAGAATTATTTTGGAATGTGCCTCAAGCTAATTTTCAAAGCAGGAGTGAAATATGAGATTCATTGAGAAGATAACAATTATGTGAAAACAAAAGGGAAAAATAATGAGTGAGACAGAAAATATACAATTCTACAAGTAGCTGGGTTTTTTTTCCCCCATTATTTTAGTTTCTGATTATCTGGAATATTTTCCAATGAATTCACCTTTTTGTATTAACAAGCAACATAAAATAGTGCATTCATTTTATTACCTGTGCATTTGTCTGACAAAAATTAACCATAATGACATGTCAAACATAGTACAATTAGAAATGAAAAGTTAAATTGATAGTATTACTGTGACTTTATTTTTATGTGATTATAATGTACTTTTCAAACAAATTAGGACAATATAAGGAGGGGATATGGAAAACAAAACTTTGAGAATGCACACATGATTAAATCATTTCATACTAAAATCTGCATCTGATTCTTCCACAACTATTGAGGCTAGATCACTTTCTAATGTCGCTATTCTAATAATATATGTAATATATATAAATCATACAAGATATGCAAGTAAGTATTAATATATGATTTACTTATGGCAACTTATATAGATTTTATATTGAACTGGCACTGCATATTCCCCATTCTAATTTCACTAACACTAGCTAAGTCTTTTTAATAATCTAAACACAACTTCTAAGCTGGGAGGGGCTGCAATTCATTTTCTGATTCAATTCCAAAGTTCCTTTCAGAGTAATAAAAACATTTTCTAAGGAAACAGAGGATGACCTTGCTTCATTATTTAAGTAGCTCAGCCTCTGTTTTTTTTCCAAGCTTACCATGGAGTTGGCTTCAAGGACACTTTTTTTCATGAAGGTTTTTCGAGAAGGAATGATGTCACCATGGAAATTGTCAAGCTTGATTCTTTCCCAGAGACCTTACTCTGAGCTAGATATTAGGAAGAAGGGGCCCAAATAGAGAACTCTTCAAAGACATACCTAGATTTAGATCTAGATCCACATCTGGTCTTTCTTAGGAAAAGACTTTGCTTTGAAAGTAATTCAGAGAGACACAAAAAATTTAAAAGCAGTTATAGATATCTTTCAGTGTCAAAAATACTGAGATAATAAATCCCTACAATCAATTCAGAAAAAGATGAAATTGGGTGTCATTACATTATACTTTTAATTTTAATTTTGTTTTAGTTTTCTTCTGGTGAAGACATATGGCTCACTAAATCATATAAAGTAAATATGCTAAAGTTATATTGAAAGCAAATGGTCAAATAGTATGTGAGGAAAAGATTAGAATACACGTATAATTTCTCCATCTCGTCCCAAGTTGATGGATTACCATACATCATCCAAATTCTGTTCTAAGTTTCAAAAATGAAAAGATTATGGGTAAATTTAGAGAATAAATGTGTATAAAAAAGAGCTTTTGTCACATGATTAAAAACAAAATGTCAGTATAGATTGGGTCTGCATTCTACACAATGCAACTCAATTATTTGGGTCAGATGTTCATTTTAACTCAAGTGCCTCCAAATCCCAACTCTTTTGCATTTTTAAAAAAGAATTAAACTACATAACCCTAAATTCCGTCTATTTCTTTTTGGAACTATGGTAAGAACCTTGATTATTTTTTCACCTAGAATGCTCCAATTGCATTTTAGTTTATCTCTCTTTCTAGGTTTTATCACCTCGGTCCACCACCCTCCTCACAACTTGACCATGCAATTTTCTGTTTCTCCTTCCTCCCTTCCTTCCTTCCTTCCTTCCTTCCTTCCTTCCTTCCTTCCTTCCTTCCGCTTTCCTTCCATTCCTTCCGTCTGTCCTTCCTTCTTCCTTCCTTCCTTCCTTTCTTTCCTTTCGTTTCTTAGGTAGGGATCTTTTTTCGGATGTTTCTTTCTTGCGCGGTTTTCTTTCTTTTTTCTTTCTTTCTTTCCTTCTTCTTCTCTTTCTTTCTCTTCTCTTTTTATCTATATATATCTTTTTCTTTCTTTCTTTCTTTTTCTTTTCTTTCTTTCTTTCTTTTTCTTTCTCTTCTTTCTTTCTTTCTTCTTTCCTTTTCTTCGTTCCTCTCCTTCCTTCCTTCCTTCCTTCCTTCCTTCCTTTCCTTCCTTCCTTCTTTCCTTCCTTCCTTCCTCCTCCTTCCTTCTTTCCTTTCTTTCTTTCTTTCTTTCTCTTCTTTTTTTTTTTTTTGAGACAAGGTCTTAATCTGTCACCCAGGCTGGAGTACAGGGCAGCCTCGACCTCCTGGGCTTAAAGGATCCTCCCTCCTCAGCCTCCCAAGAAGCTGGAACTACAGGCATGCACCACCGCACCCAACTAATTTTTGTATTTTTTGTGGAGATGGGGTCTCGCCATGTTGCCTAAGCTAGTCTGAAACTCCTGGGCTCAAGTGATCCTCCCACCTTGGCCTCTCAAAGTGCTGAGATTATAGGTGTGAGCTACCATGACAAGCCTCATGTGACTTCCTTAATGCCAAGTTCTTCATTGACTTTCTTTGGCTCTCAGCCTAGTGGACAGGCCCTTGATCTTCTGTGGCACACTTTATTGGACCCTTCTGTTATGATGTCCTCATGTACACACCAAACTATCCCTTTCAGAAAAACCTTGATTCCAGTTCACTATCTAAAATGCTTAACAGCTTTGCTAAGCTAAAATGTCAGTTGCTTAGGCTTAAAACCTGGGATCCTTTTTTTTTTTTTAAATAACCCTCTCTGTCAGCTGTTAGTTTATCAGTACAAAATATTAAATATTAAAATTGTAAGACATGAACAAATACAATTTTATGTAGTCACTTTTATTTCAAATTTTAAAATATCAATCTATTTAACAGCAGCTGCTAAAGGATCTTCTTTGCTCTTCAACTTTTTTATACTCACAAAAAGAACTACATTCATTTCAAGCTCAGTGTCTTCACAAAGTAAAAACAGAGAGAGTCAGAAAGTCAATCTGAATTTGAAAAGATCTTTATTTTTCAAAGTTTTAAGGTGGATCCTCAATTATGTCATGTTGAGAAAATTTTAGTCTAGATGACTAACAGAAGAACTTTTGTCAGTAGAACCGACAAAATGTGCCTGGAAAATGTTCAACTATTTTGAAAATAAATGTCAGGACGTCAACTCCCGTTCCTCTTGCCACAGGCTATCATTATTTGGCCATATAACTAACTCATTAGCCCTGGCCCTGTATATTAACCCCATGAGGGAAGAGTAAACAAAGTGAGGCAGAGTCTGCAATCAACTTTCAGTGCTTTAACGTCACACACATAAAAACAACAACAACAAAAAAAACCCTACTTTGTTTTCTTCTTCAATGTTACTTTTTCAGTTGGGCCATATACAATAGATTTACATTCACAGTCATAAAAAATAACAATAAAAGAAAAGTAATTCTACCACTTTTCAGTCAGTAATGCTGGTCAACGAAATCTGACATAGACAGGAGAGAATGCATATTTGCTGGAGGAGAGAGGAAGCTAGCATTCATAAAGCATTTATCATTACCCCAGTAATAGTAACATTCTGAAAGGCTCTGTCACTTATGTTCTGTCTTCATTTTGCAATCTTCTAGTGTATAGAGTATATCTAGTGTATACAGTAGTAATAACTTCAAGGTAGTCATGGAATGTTCAAGAGCAAATGGGCTTTAATGTATTTGTATTTTTTTAAGTTAAGTTACACCCGGCAACAATATGAAAAAAAGAATCAAAATTATATAGTCAGTAGTTATATAATTTTCATTTAAGGTCCCGTTGTCATGCACATTATTTAAAGTAATTCAGCTTATTTTTTAAGCTACCCTAGAAGCCAGTTTGAAGATGGTTTGAGTGCATATATGGAAAGAGGGAAGGGAATTAGACTTGGGGATTCTTTTTTCTAGCCCATGTAGTTCTATAACTTATTTATGCAGTGAAATCAAAACTCCATCTTCAAGTTGGGACTTCAAGATTTCTCTGTGAGGAGTTTATCGTGGCACTGTATGTAACAGCAAAAAAGTGGAAATAATGGGATGTCTCACCTAAGGGATTAATTGATTAATATAGGATGTTGATATGGCAGGATATTGATATGGCAGGATGTTAAATAGCCATTAAAAGATACTGAAAAATATCATTATAAGTAGGAAAATAAGATCATAAAATATTACCTTATACTTATAAAATAAATACATGTATATATATTTATTGTGTGTATATATAGTAGAATATATATGTGTGTGTATATATAGTAGAATATATATTTATATGTAGGATAAATACTGGAAGGACATGCACAAAAACAGAAACATGGTTTATCTTTATGCCTTGGTACTATAGATGGTTATTAGTGTCTCCTTTTTATTTATAGCATTAAAAAAATTCCTATAGTAAACATGTTACAGTATTGCTTTTCTAATAAGATAAGGAAATAAGATAAGGAAATTATCTTTTCTAATAAGATAAGATAAAATATATTTTAAGATTTATGTCATTCCAGAAAAAACATTATATATATATACACACACGCATATGACTGCATGTATGTGTATATATATATACACATAGATATATATGTTCATATATAATTTAAGATATATCACTGAAAATGTCTCATCACACAAAAATGCATCTGAACCTGGGTTGAAAGGATTGCAAATAAATGATCAATGAAATAATTTTCATTTCTATTTTGTACTCTGATTACTTAGCAAAAACAGAAACAAGCTAGTGCCTTGAAAGTTTGAGTTCCATAGCCTTGCCCTAATCTTGTAGGCATTAATTCAAGGTTGGATACATTTTCAATTTTCCTTTTAATCAAGTCTATGAGCCAGAAACCATGAAAGGAGATCATTGCAGCTAAGTTGCAGCTGTAGCTCCTCACCTTCAAAACTGAAGATCAGGCATATCAGGAGTACAAAGTTCATTTAGCCCAAAACAAGAAAGAAAAAAATTAATTACACCCCCACAACATACCCACACATTCACCCCACAGTGTTTCCCAAGATTCAGTCAGAGTTCTTAGGAAATGTCTTAATATGTGAGATCATTTTACATCTACTTAAAAAATGTCATGTAACTACACATATATTTTAAAAATAAAAAACAAAAAAGAGAAAAAATCTATAATCTCAACATTCTAATAAATCATAAATGAAATTAGGAAAATATTTGTATTTATAAGGATTAAAAAAATCTCAATTATATGAATTTATCCATATCATTATTACATCTTCATTACAAACCTGAATATTCAAATATACATAATAGGTAAAATTCTTTTGTGTTTTCATAATGATTTTAAATTGGTTCTCTTGTAGCAAAGATGTGTCCACATCTCCATTTTATAATTTTAATAGTCCCTCATATTTTTCCATTAAAACCCAGATCACAGTAAGTATATGTAATTTCATAATTTTATTTATTAATATATCTCCACAATAAGATCCTAAGAAATTACAGTATGAGGACTATTCTAGCTTTTGATTACTCTGGTACCCCTGGCACCCAGCTCAATTATTGTCACAGAGTAAGGCTGAAAATGAAGGAATGACAGTTATCCAATGAATGAATAAGAAGTCTCTTCACTTAATCAGCCTCATTTGATCCACTCTGAATTGGCTGTCTACTTTGGAATCAAACATCTCTTTTCACAGATTTTCCTTACATTCTTTCTTTGAAAATTTACTGTAGGATTATTCTATGTGTTTAACCCTATATTACAGTTATTTAATACATAAGCATTTTACAGGATGAATGCATAATTTACATCCAGTAAAATTTACACTTACAGGAAGTCTGGATTTCAGGGACCGTGATAGACCTCCATGAGTGCATAATACTTGCCATTGTGGTATAATGGAAACACCAATATACCATGGTATACCATTGTTGTATATTAAAAACACATATTCTGGAATAAAACTAACCTGGGTTCAAATGCATGCTTGCTTATGTACTTGTGTGATCTTGGATAGATTATCCTAATTTCTTTGAGTGTCAATATAAACATCGATAAATTCAAAATGTAAGCAACTTAACTGGCCAAGGTTGTAGTTGTAAATAATAAATAACATATATATAGTACCCGGTACATAGAAAGAATTTTCATAATATTAGTTCCAATCCTTAACAAACTCAGACATTAACTCTAAAGAGAGAACAAGTGACTTTGGTTTTCTACTTTTTACAGGATTTCACATTTTATATCCTATTTAGGAAATCATAACTGTGAATAAAATAATTCATAAAACTCATGTTATCTATAAAATTGTCTCAGGATCATGAACTGCCTTTACCAAAACAACAAATAGTTTCCTCCTAGAAGAATTCCTTTTGCAGCATAACATTACTAATACAAGCCATCGCCACAGAAAAAAACAAAGAAGCTACAGATACAGTTCAGGATAAACATAATTTAGCCAAGCAACAAAGTTCACACATTAATTTATGAGAATGTCTACAGTTTGCCATTCAAAGCAGACGGTCGAGATCTTGGAATCACCTTAAAAGCAAAGTAACAACATGCCTGCCTGTTGTTATGGCTATGTGCTGCCAGGGATTTGAGTCAACTGGAAGAAAACATGATTTATTCAATGATACATTTGTGTCATACCCAATTGTTTTATTCATAATTAGTAGAGACTTATACTTCACAGGTATTCAGCTGAAGTTAATTGGGGTCTTGGCATAAAAAAAAAAAAAAAAACACTGTAGGGTGTATAAAGCAATTAGACTGCACGTGTGTTTCTTAGAGTCATCAACCCATTGAATTTTATTTTTTAAGTAACCTCTTGTTTTATTCAGGGATAATAGGAAAGAACAAGTAAATAAATGAAATTTACACACACAAAAATCCAAATATCTGAAACTTTGAACATATTTTCCCACAAAAGTAACAAAAATAATACTTATTATTAGTCAATAAATGGCTATTACTTTACATGCATTATCTCATTTAATACTTACCACAACCCTATAAGCATGGTTCTATCATTAACCCCAATGTACAAATGAGGAAATCTGGGCTAGTAGAAGTTGAGAAGCTTAACCGAGTTCACACAGTTGGTAAATTGGCAAATTCCAGTGAATGTACCATTCAACCTTTCCAAAGCCTATTCTTTTAACCATTCGCACCCAGGAACTGCTAACAAGAATTCAAATTAAATGATTAAAGAGTGTTAGGCCATCATAGATGTTGATCACTGATGATCAAGAAAATAACTAAAGCACAAGTAATTGGAGAAAGACATATCAAAAAGCAGGATAGTGCATAGATTTTACAGGTGAGGGTGACCTTCAAGATCACTTTGTTCAGTGTCCTCATGGTAAGAGTCCAAGATAGAGAAGATAAGGAAGATCAAGCCCAGGTCACTTTCTATGGCCTGACATCTTCTCATAACATCATTGTATAAAAACCTTGATAATATGTCTTCCTATACAGCTGGAAAAATATTCTATTCTACTTCTGACCTCTACCTTGATTTTGTAAGTATTCAATAATTTAGATAATGTGCTATGTAGCTTTCTTCTTATTGTTCCGAAATAATCGCCATGTCAGTAAGACCTATGCTTTAGTGATTAGCTCTGTGGAAAAGGAAATGAAACATTCTATAAATGGGGTAATTTTCTTCTCTAATGAAGGAAGAAAATACTCGGTGAACTAATGTTTAGCGTATTCATAATTATTTCCATACTACTATAAAAGACACAATATCCCATCTGCTTCTGGCTGCAGAACGGGTTAAGAACACAATTTAACTCTACGATCAACGTTAGTTCCAAAGCACGTGGTTGCATAAGAAGAGGGAATTTGGGGATTCAGAATTTGCTCCATGAAATATCTTCAGTTTAACTTCATCTTCATCTCCATTTTACTCTGCATACTCTCAGCAATTACATGTTCAATTGTCTTTCTTGGGCTCTTTCAGTTTTCTAAATACATCCTTTTTTTCTATGAACATATTTGATCTCTTCAAACTATTTTGCCTCATGGATCAGCTCTATCCTTTTTTGCTATATACTATGTTCTCACTCCTTCATCTGTTGCTGCAACACTTTGCATACCTGACATATAATTCTAATCTGTTTTAGAACAACTTGATATGTAGGGAACTCAATCATGCATTCATTCAACAAATATTTATTCTATGATAGGTCTATGTTAGGAGCTGACCATACAAGAAATCAATATCCAATTCTTCCACAGTGAAAAGTACTTAAGAAACAGCTGTGTGCAGGGTGTTATGGAAGAAATTGACCCAGTCTGGCTTCCACAGATGTCTTCTTCAGGGAAGCAATCCTGAGCTGAGACTTGAAAAATTAGTAAGAAATTTAGCCTGGTAAAGTATTGGGAGGGAAGGGCATTCTAGCCAGAAGGGGTAGCATGTATTATCTTGATATATAAAGAAAGCAGTACCAAAGTACCAATAATTAGACACACTTTAAATTTATTCCCATTTTTATTTTTTACGTTTCTTTGCAATCAGTTTTCCCAGATTGAATACACTTTTGTAAAGCAAACAAAAGTTTGTCTTTCAATTACTCTCAGCTAAAGTGAGCAATGGCAATAGATTTCAGATCATCAGCACTATCATAGATTTCCTCTAAAACCTTGGGCTAGTCCATTTTTTCATCTGTAAATGAGAATATACTGTTTCAGCCCACACAGAGTAGTTGTAATGGTTTTGTGAGAAGAATCCATGTTGTACCCTAGGCATTATGCCTTGCACAAATTATTTTAACTGTGATTAATTAATTTCCAAGTCTAGATCTGGTTATAGAAAGAGACAAGAAGTCACTTAAAATTTTAATATATTTAAAAATATAAGTATTTATATGTTTATATATGTACACACACATACATATTTACATATACCCCTGAACACAACAGTTTAGGCTGGGATAAAAGAGCCAATAAATGAAGGAAGTTCACAAAGTTGAGGAGTTAAAACAGGTAAGGGAAGTGCTAAATGAAAGAATGCCACTCTTGGGTTTTTAACCATGACCTGAAATTACATTTGTTCTCAGAACGTGATATCCTAAATGGCCTTAAGAGTCTGGGAACTCGGTATCCCTTTTGTGCCCTCAGCTTAACTCTAGAACCCAAGTTGTTCTTTCGGCCTACGTATATAGTTATTAAGTCTTGACTGAAAAGCACAAGTCCTTAACCAATCTGCAATAGGTTTCCTTAAAGATGCCCCCATTCCATTCAAATACAAGCAGTGTTTTACCTTAAAAAGGCACTTTCTCAACGGAAGACTGATTTTCTACAAGCAAAAGGAGCTGTGGCATTTCCTTCTGTAAGCACGAAGAGAAGTGTTAATTATTTACTAGAGTAAGAGGTAGCTGATTAGGCTAATATGTTTAATATTTACCAGAATCTAACTATTTTTTTAAATAAATGACTACTCTGTGATAGATCCAAGTAGAGGATACTTAATGTTTCTGTTTAATCTCATTTTTATCTTAACTACTTACGGGAACAAGTCTTGAGAAGGAAAAGCAAATAAATAAAAGTTTATCATATAAAGTTGTTAGCCTTATGCAAGTTAATATCTGCAATGCTTGTCAGAGCACTGTGGCTCATGCCTGTAATCCCAGCACATTGGGAGACTGAGGTGGGATGATCTCTTGAGCCCAGAAGTTCGAGACCAACCGGGACAATATGGTGAAACCTCATCGCTATAAAAAATACAAACATCAACTGGCCGTTGCCTGTAGTCCCTGCTACTTAGGAGGCTGTGGTGGGAGGATTGCTTGAGGCTGGGAGGTGGAGACTGCCACTGTCTTCCACTCTGGATGACAGTGTGAGGTTGTGATCTACCGTATTTCAGCGACCATGATCCCTGCTAAACTTTGAGTCCCTCTAGGACAAATCTGTGTCTTATTTTCCTATAGGATATGCTGAGTCTTATTCTACTGACCGTTCTGTGCTAATGCCATGCCTACCACTGAAGGATCTTTGGATGGATAAAATAAGTAGACAAACAAATGAATCAACCATACATACATGCATAAAGAAGCATAAATTATTTACAAAGCACTATATAGCTAAGTATGAAAAAATAAGTGGGATACACATTGTGTCTTTAGTTCATAAAAAATACAACTGGCTGCTGACTGTGGACTCTGAAATAAAATTAAAATAAGAGTACTGTTTAAAATAGCTGCTTGGATAAAATGGTTCTTTAAGAGAAATTACACTAACTGTTTCTATCAACACATTTTAGCAATCTTATTATTTTTCTATCCTAACATTTAACGAACACTTATTGACTAATAATATGTGTTATAAATAAGACTGTTTCTTGCAATTGGCAGGAATTGCGGCAATTTAATGGTAACTCTAGATATTTCATGCTTACCAGAATTTCTGATTCATATATGTAAAATTAATTAAAAAAATGAAAAAAAAAACCACTTTATTATCTGGTGGTGTCCAGGCTTTTTCTAAATGTGGTGTCTACAAAAGGAGGAAGCAGTAATCGATTATTTAAAAAATTGAGAATCTAGGTTTTTCTAAATAAATATTTTCCGATAATGAGCTCCTTTCTTTAAAACATTTTCTATTTTTTGCCGGGTGCAGTGACTCACACCTGTAATCCGAGCACTTTGGGAGGCCGAGGTGGGCAGATCACGAGGTCAGGAGATTGATTGGTATCTCCTGGCTAACACGGTGAAACCCTGTCTGTCTTAAAAATATTTAAAAAATTATCTGGGCGTGGGGGTGAGCGCCTGTAGTCCCAGCTACGCGGGAGGCTGAGGCAGGAGAATGGCGCGCACCCCGGAGGCAGAGCTTGCAGTGAGCCGAGCCAGTGCCACTGCACTCCAGCTTGGGTGATACAGCCAGATTTCGTCTCAAAAAAAAAAAAAAAAAAAAAAAAATTCTGTTTTTTCCTTCTTAAAATGACACATGCACATTAATTGCTCAATATTTACTCTAACATTTAAAACATATAAGATAAGATTATTTCCAGAAATGTACAAAAAATGGAATACATATGTGCATATGTATTATTTTAATAATCAAACATTAGAAAAGTATATATTGTAGAAAGGAAAATTCCTCCATTAGACTTCAATACAGTGAAAAGTGTTCATCCTATGATAACGGAGAGATGTGGGGGCTGGAAGAGAGGGTGTAGGTCAGGCTGTAGCTCTCAAAGTGGCTGTCCTGTTCACCTGTCAGCAAAGTTAGTAATCCAAACAAAGATTTACTCCATCATTTCATCCAATCTATAAATGCAAAACTAAAACAGGATCTCCCAATCTATTAGATACAGTCATCTGATTGGATTATGGTAATTGATATGATTAGATGAACAGTCAAATTAGATAAAGTAACCTATGTGCTGACATCATGATTTTAAAGCCTGTGATTTTGTTAATTCTACCCTTCTGATTACTATTGGTGGCATCTGAATACAGTGGTTGCCCTTATTTGTGGTTTCGCCTTCCAAGATTTCAGTTACCTGTGGTCAACTGCAGTCAGAAAATGGGTGAGTACAGTACCATATTTTGAGAGAGAGAAAGAGAGAGGGAGAGAAAAAGGGAGAAAAGGAAAGAGAGACCCCATTCACATAACTTTTAGTACAGTATATTGTTATGTTTGTTCTATTTTGTTATTATTGTTGTTAATATCTTACTGTACTGAATTTATACATCAAACATTATCATGGGCATTTATCGGTAGGAAAAATCTGTATATAGAGTTTGATACTATCCATGGTTTCAGGCATTCACTGGGGGTCTTGGCAACTATCCTCCAAGAATAAGGGATTACCACTGTGCACAGAATAATTGAGCTTCTTCAGACGCTAGTCCATTTGGGGAGGCTGCTTCAAGAGAAACACCACATAGCTTGCAATAACCCTACCTTTTTCTTTAAACATAGGATTTGCCAGTTTTATCTCCAAGAATGATGACTTCAAACAAGAACACCCCAGAACATACTGGAACAATTTGACTTGATGACAATTCCTCTTATTCAAGACTAGCTGAACACTTCTTTGATAAGTGAGAGTGCTGGTTGATGCATGGCCACAGTGTCCTTTGCCTAATTAATTACCTTTATCTTACTAGATGTCAGACGGCAAAAATGTCCACTTATATGTTTTACCCAGTTAGAGGTCCCCCTCTTTTCTCCCCTAAACTTCAATTCTCTGCTTTCAATTATTCTCAAAATATTTCCACATTTGTTTGTATCACCTAAAAGCATTTTTTTTTCATTGAACAGATATTTATTTATTTAATACCACCATATGCATGGCATGGCTATGGATGAGAGAGAAGAGCGAGAGAAGGAGCCTTAGTTTAAAGAAAAAACAAGGGGTGGGTGAGGTGGCTCACGCCTGTTATCCCAGCACTTTGGGAGGCTGAGGCGGATAGATCATGAGGTCAGGAGATCGAGACCACCCTGGCTAACACGGTGAAACCCTGTCTCTACTAAAAAATACAATAAATAAATAAATAAATAAATAAATAAATAAATAAATAAATAAATTAGCTGGGCGTAGTGACAGGCACCTGTAGTCCCAGCTGCTTGGGAGGCTGAGGCAGGAGAATAGCGAGAACCCGGGAGGTGGAGCTTGCAGTGAGCCGAGATTGTGCCACTGCACTCCAGGCTAGGTGACAGAGTGAGAGTCTGTCTCAAAATAAAATAAAATAAAAAAATAAAACATAGAAAAAACAAATATTGATCATGTTCTTGAGGTGATTACAAACTAGCATAGCCATGTACGTAACTATATTTAATGAGGTTTTTAAATAGTAGTTATTACCAAAATAAAGAAAGAAAAAGAACATTTAGAAAACTCAAGGCTGAAAGCAATGACAAACACTCAAAAAGCTCCTGTTCTGCTTCGTGGAAGAATAGAAATGAACCTGGTGATGAAGGACATGGAGTAATTGAACACGGTGTGATAAACAGAAAGACTTCAAGGCAGATAGAAACATTTAGTAGCAACTTTTTTCTTTAATTACAAAAGCAAAATGCTTCATGATAGACCAGAAACCAAACTTGTAGGCAGAAAAGCTAAAGGTTTTAGTGTAGAGATAAATGGGGGTGGGGGTGGGAGAGAAACCGGAGAATAACATCATTTGTAGCACTTCCAAGTATATGTCTACAAAATCTGTTAATTCTTTAAAATAAATAGAATTAAAAGGCAGCAAAATTCCCCTAAGGTTTCTAATTTTAGTAGCCTATGAGACATCAGGCACAGGCCGTCATGACATATATAGACAGCCAACAGAGATGGCATTGGGTAGTGTGCCTCAATCCCTGGATCACACAGTGTTAAAGGGCAGTAGAGGCAAACGACATCCTCTTAGTGTGACATCATGAATGGCAGGAAGGCTGCGGTGTCCCAGATGATCTCTCCCATAAAAGAGTGAGAGAGACTGAAACTCTAGAGTTAATTACTATGTATTGAGAGTGTACTCCTGGGCACATTCATTCATTCATTCAATTGGTCTTTGGACACCTACTTTATGACAGGTATTTTACTATGCCAAGAATGCGAAACTGAAAAAGATAATCTAGCATATACATGTTCTTCCCTCTTCCATGAGTTCACTCTGCCTCTACCACATGCATACATTGCAGTGTCCTTCAGTTGGCTTTTTAAAATGTTTTAGGCTTCAGTTTTAATTTATATCATATCCTTTTATTCCATAAAGTTGTTCTCCCCTTCTATTCTCTCTCAAAGAAACCTGCTCTTTTTTATTTATTTATTTATTTATTTTTATCTTGGATACATTTCTCCCAACTTGCCATTATATTCTTATTTGTTGATGTCTCTCTGCTAGAATAGAATGACTTTTCTCTGAGGCAGAAACCCAATTTGTTTTGTTTACTATTGTATATTCAATGTCTCACAAAGTGCTGTTGCACTGTAGATGTTCTAAAAGTTATGATAAACTTATTAATGAACATGCATTCAAGAGGGAAACCACCACCGAGTTGAGAATTAGGTATGCTGTGAACTCTTGTCTCCTACTCATTATAGGTGATCAACAGTCTCAGTTTGGCCAGAACTTAGGCATTTCCCAGGAACATAGGATTCTCACTACTTAGGGTTAACTGAGATGGTTGGTCATCCTTGCCAATGAGAGGCATGATTTGCAGGATAATAGACATTGAAATGTATGACTGGAATTGTTTTAATTATAATTTACATTTGGATCATACTTTCTAGGTTTTAAGAGATCATTCAACAATAACATCTCCCTGTTCCTTCACAATCCTTTGAGATAGAAAGGCAAGAGACTATGACTTTTATGTTATAGATGATGAAACTGAGGCTCAGAGAATTTAACAGATTTCTCCAGAGTCACTTGCCTAATAAATACAGACACGGTACTGGAAGCCAAGCCTTTGGAAAGATTCCTACTGCTATGCCTGATCCAACCAATCACACTGAATAACCAACTCACATAGGAATAAAACCTGTGACCTTGGCCTAATTAGCATCACATTTCTAGTAACTATGCAAACTGAGACAAGTGGATATTCATAGCCAACAAACCTGAAATATAGCTACATAAGGTCTTTTATCACGTCTGTAACAAGCACATATGTCTGTATCAGGAGTATTTTCTCTGAACTGGTATATTCTCCAGATCTTTGAAATGTTTTTAGCTGTATGTTTTAGATTTTCAATGTAATGTTGTTGTTGTCGTTAACCGTTTTCTTGCCACCATCTCATTATATGTGTGACCTATGTCTACTCTTTGAAGCTCACTCTATCATTTTGTGACCCCTGTGTATACATAGGGCTTCACTAATGATAGGAATGTTTTCCTTTACCCATTGTTCAGCTCTGAAAGAGCCCTGAGAAATGACCAACTGTAGGTAATTAGAAGCTACTGAAATTAAATATAAGAAAATGTATTCCCCTAAAAAAGCAGAAGGCAAAAAATGAAACTTAGGCAAGGATCTAAAAGGATGTTTTTAAAGCAGTTAGAATGTAATGGATATAAGTAAAACTAGCCATATTTTTAAAATGTGGATGTTTACTAATAAAATTGTTCCCTGTGTGGACACTTAGAAAAATCATCACTTGTTAGTTGTCTTCTGGATCTAAAAGGATGTTTTCTAAGCAGTTAGAATGTAATGGTTATAAGTAAAACTTGCCATATTTTTAAAATGTGGATGTTTACTAATAAAATTGTTCCCTGTGTGGCCACTTAGGAAAATCATCACTCGTTAGTTGTCTTCTGGATGAGGTAGAGGACTATTCTGACAAGAGAGTCACTAAGGGTCAAAAGTAAAGATCTATAAGCTAAAAAGACATAGCATATTAGAATGAGTCAATGCTTTTTCATCTTTATATTAGAAAACTTTAACCTCTAGCTTACCCAAGTGAAGCTACAGTAAATATGAAACCCATTAAGAATTAAACCAAAGCATGTAGTGTGTACAGTGAACACCTTCCACAAATAAATTGGTTGAGGGAGATCTATATCCTTTTACTTCCAATTTGGGTGGGAAAGGGAAATACAGAAAGACAAAGTTATTCATTTGGAACTCAAAAATTACATTATACTGATCTCAGATTTGAAAAGAAGATATCTATTTGGATAATTGCGATCTGGGAATAAGTATAAGAAAACATCTTTCTCAATGGTGAGCCTGGTTGTAGCTCTTGCTGACAAGTATAATAAAGGTTTTCTAACCAAGAATGAACCTCTGCCCTCATCCACTTGCTTTATTTTATGCAGACCTCAAGGGGTGATCCACACATTTGAAAGCAGATGGGGAATAAAAAGCAGTTCACCCCCATTCTAATCCTCCTGTTTTTCTAGGGCATCTCTCTTCTTTCATGGGTGCTTACTTCTTTTTATTTCAAAGGACTAAGTGTTTTTTAGCTTCTGGAATGATCATTTTTCATACATGGATGAAAAGAAAACAGTAAGAATTCTTGTCATTAAGGCTATTTTACTTCAAGGCCAAGAAGAAAATTGTCAAAGAACCAAAGGCCTTCTGTCAGTAAATGCTTTTAATTTAAGTATTCTCCCCAATATTAATCTTATAATAAATCAAAATTAAGAAGCAGGCTGTTGACAAGAAAACAGTTGAAAAGTGCTGAAATTGGGATGGTTTAGCTGTATTCAGATATGGGATGTTTAATAACACAGCATGTGAAAAGCAGGGGAAACATTTAATAAGCTTGCATTCATGGTAGCATTTTTATTCTTTAATGAATAATGAGTTAGATTATGCATGGAGAAAACTCATTAAAGTAAAGGAAAAACACTCAGTATAATTTGAAAAGATGATCATAAATATTCAAGAATTGTAGCAGTAAATAATTACACTCTCCAAATAAAACAGAAACAATATTAATGTTAAGCAAAGTCAAGCATGTGGTATAATATAAGGCCATTTTTGATTGTTAAAAAGCAACATATAAACTGAAAACATAATAGATCCACTCTTACAGGTAAATAATATAGCATTAAAATGTATTTAAAAATCCATGTCTAAAAAAGAGAAATATATATGCAGACAATAGTAATATTTTAACAATCTATCAGCCCAAAAAAGTAAATGAAATACATAAATCAAAACATAGAGAAAACCTCTATTATTATTAATAAAACACAATTAGTAAGTTATAATTTTAAACATTATGCTGTTTTAGCAATAAAAATACAATTGCATCTCAAGTGTCAGTGGAACAATTAAAAACACTGATCAAATATATGGTGGCAAAATGTTATATATTTTATAAAGCAGAAATTTTAGATAAGTCTAACTAGAATATTTTGAAAAGTAAATTGCTTAGAGATTTAAAATCTTAAATATTTGGTCAATAACAAACATGAAATTAACAAAAATGAACACCACATCTTAAATCTAAGAAGTACAATAAAATGTAGTTATAGATCATTTCATGCTTTTAATACTTTATTAATAGAGTAAATAAGTAGTATTTATAAATAATTGATATTCTTAAATATTATTATTTTAAAATAGAGAAAATAAGTTGAAATAATATCCAATTCAAGAATTTTGAAAGAGAAAAAAAAAAAGACCCAAGGAAAGTAGAAGGGAGTAAGTACCATAAGAGCAAAAATTAAAAAGCAGAAACAAAGAGAAATTAAAAAATACACATGCAGTAGTTTTTTTTTTTTTTTTTTCAAAGAAAAGCAGTGACACCACGGTATCTTCATTTCTAATGAAGAAAAAAAAATTAAAAGGAACGAGGCAAACGGCAGAAAAGGAAATTTAAAACATTTAAGGGAATATGTACATAATATGTACATGCTTACAAATAATTTTAAAATTTCCATGAAATAGATTGTTTTCTGAAAATATATAAATTATTAAAATTGGCTGATAAGAAGTATAAAGCCCACATAGATCATTTATATAGGGAAAAAAACCTGATAAATATGTATCCACAAGAAAAACTTTAGAGCCAGTACTAATACTCATTGATTTTCTCACATTTTTAGGAAATAATTTTCGTTTTCCTTAATTCATTTCAAAATATTAGAAACAGGAGACAAAGTTACCTGCTGAGCATGGGGCAGAGCTATGACACAGGCCAATTATGTTCTACTACTTCTTACTGTATAGCAAGTCTGATTCTCTCCCGTATGACAAAGCTTATGTTTCTATAAAAATATGGGTTTTTTTAAAGCCCATGTTATGGTGGGAGGGATACAAAAGTTCAGTGAAACAAAGTAGTTTACTCAAGGTGATCTAGTGGAAGATTCACATCTGTCTGTTTTAAAGTTGATACTCATTCTGCTACTTTGCACTACTCATGAGCCCTGAATCATCAACGTTTAGCCAGCACTCATATCCTGAGAGTAATTCTGTAGTTACCACCCCACTAACAGTTCACCCTCATTTGTATTCTATAACCACACTTAGCTCTCAAGCCTCAATGCTATTTGATAGTGCAAAACTGAATTCTTTTAAGTCAGAACAATTTAGTTACTTCTGGTTTAAACTGGATTTCTTCTGAGAAACTACTCAATCACTTCAGAATTTCTCTCAGGACTTTTCCTTCTTTTCTTTTTCTATCTCTTCTCTTTAGGGTGATGAAGCTCTGGGGGTTCTGGGGTGAGGGTGAGGGGTTTACACAGACTCTGGGTGTAGGCAGAGGGGGACCTGGTTCATGACTGCTTCTTTGCTAGTGCACATGTCTCAGGATACTTCACTCTTCCATTGGCTCAGGCAAGGCAGGAAATGACCATTGTCATTGCCCAGAATTGGTCACTTTCTGCTTATCCTCTGATAGAGAAGCCCTGGACCTCCGGGATCTCCAGCAGCTATGCTAGCTCTCATCGTTAAGCTCTTTTCTTGCACCATTCATTGGCTTTTTTCTTTGTCACATAGATAAGGAGACTTGAATACCAGTTTTCAGTCCTCTTTTTTCATTTGGCCTGCCACCTATTCTATGCAACTGTTGCAGCTCTAGTTTGAGATGAACAACTAAAGGTGGGATGAACAACTAAAGGTGGGATGAACAACTAAAGGTGGGATGAACAACTAAAGGTGGGATGAACAACTAAAGGTGGGATGAACAACTAAAGAGTTGTTCTAAACTAGAACTGCAACAGTTGAGTAGAATAGGTGGCAGGATAGGACAAATGAACACCCCTAAATTCCCCTGAGTTCCACATGAAGGGCAGGATATCTCTGTCCTCTGCAGTTTTACTAGCTTTTGACTTTCAGAAGGGGCTAATGAGTAATTTTCAGAAACCCAGTGCATTGAACACTAATACCTGCATGTTGAAATTTTCTTTCTCTAACCCTCTGAACAGGTCCTGGTTTCAACAGTAGCCTAGAACAAATCATGATGCCTGAGACGGAGTTAGGATGACCCTAAGACCCCCAGAGAATTCTTAGATCAAGAATGAGTCCTCAACAGCCCTTTAGTGTTTAGGATAGAATAGAGAAATCTCATGGGATTCCAAGTCTGTATCCTGCATTCTGCAAACATATCCACAATTTAGAAAGATGGACTCATATTTTCAATCCCAGATTATGTAATCATCATCTCAGAACTTTGAAAGAACAGATTGAATAAGGAAAAAAAAATGTATCAATTAATTGGTAGCTTCCAAAAATTCTTTTGATCAACTTAATCTAAAAAATCTTCTTTCAACCTTCACAGTATAAGATCATGATGCTGGATCACTGCAGTGAGGAGAAGTTTTGGTAGCGAAAGATGTATAAAAGATACTCAGGAATTCGCAATTTTTTAAATAAAAATTTTAGTGGGAAGAATTAAGGAATCATCCCTTGGCTAATTCACTCAGTTCAGTAATTAGAACAACTTATTTGGCATCTCAGCTACTCTACTTCCATAGTAAATACAATTCAGATAATAACTGCACAGTTAATCTATTCACTTCAAATTTTCATGACACATAGGCTAGTAGACAGTGTATGTAGCTCATTTAGTTATATCACATACACATGCACTTTACACAAAATCAAGAAACCATAAAAAGTTCCAGAAACTTGGAAGTCATCCTAAAGTCCTCTTTTCCCCTCACCTCCTTCAGCTTATCATTTACCAAATATTGTCAGTTCTACCACCTTCATATCTTTGATTCTGGCAAATGTCTTTTATTCTGGCAATCAATGATTTAGTTTGACATTATGTTGTGATATTTACCACAATGACTTTATAAGTTATTCCTCTTCCTGCCTTCCACCTCCAATTTGATTTTCATATTTACCAATCTTTCTGATCTTATGTTTTAAGGATCCTTTTATAGCTTCCTATTGCCTTCAGAATAAAAAACTCCAAACAACTTAAGATGCATCCTAGAAGCTCCATGGCCTCGTGCTTTCTTATTCCTCTTCTGCCTCACCTCTCCCTACTATCTCTTCATTATTCTGCTGGCTAACTGGTGACTCCTAGAAATTGTCAAGCTTTCATCTCCAGACTTTGCACATGCTTTTTGTCCCTCTTTCTAGAATATTCTTTCTCTCTTCCCTCCCTTCACCTAGCTAATTCTTATTTATCCTTCAAGTTGCAGTTCAAGCAGCATTTCTTCTCAGAAACCATCTTTCTCCAAGCCATCCCATGCCCTATCTGAATTAGGATACTCCTCTCTAATGGCTTCTCATAGGCCACTGTGGATATCTCCTCTATTAAGCAACATACTGAATAATTTGTTTCTTTTTAGGCAGTAAATCCCTATAGGATGGTGAATATATATGTGTTATCTTTGTAAACTCAGAATCTAGTACCATTTTCAATGACATAATAGCCATTCAAAAAGTGATTTGTTCACTGAGTCATCCAATAAATACAGAGTGAGTTACTTGATGGGTATGTAATTGGGAGTGTGTTAGTTCATTTCGCATTGCTGTAAAGGAATACCTGAATCTGGGTAATTTATAAAGAAAAGAGGCTTATTTGCCTCACAGTTCTGTGGGCTGTACAAGAACTCTGAACCAGCATCTACTTCTGGTGAGGGCTTTAGGTTGCTTCCTTTATAGCAGAAGGGGAAAGGGAGTCAGCACATCACATGACAAGATAGGGAACAAGAGGGAGAGGAGGTAGTGCCAGGCTCTTTTTAACAATCAGATTTCCTATGAATTAATAGAGTGAGAACTCACTCCTTACCATGGGAAGGGCACCAGCCAGTCATGGGAGATCTGCTCCATGACTCAAGTACCTCTCACTAGGTTCCACCTCCAACATTGGGAATGCATTTCAACATGAGATTTTGAGGGAACAAATATCCAAACTACATTAGTGAGCAAATACACTTAACTGTCATTGTTTCTTCATCTATAACATTGGCATAATGTTATACTTAGCTCCTAAGATTTGTAAAAGAATTAAATGACATCATCCAACACAGTTCTTTGCTCAAAAAAGGTTGGATGATAGACTTGTGTTTATATCCCTATTGCTCCATTTTTATTGGCAGTGCCACCTACTTTCATTGTTGCCTAGAGCAAGTTTAATAATCTCCCAAGCTTCATATTTCTCATCTATTAAGAATTTAATGTTAGTACCTGCCAACAATTAAATGAGATAATGCACATAAAGGATGTAGCAGCAATTAGCACATAGTAAATAACAGTTTGTTGTTGGTTATTATTAAAATTTTTGGTGTGAATAATACTTATTATTAATGACATAGGTTATAAGAAAACCTGTGATTATGACCCTAGAAAGCAGTATTACAAAGAAGGTTCCAGATCTTCATTACACATGTAAAGGAATAACTTCTCCAAAACAAAAATTTACACTTTTGAGAAAAATAAAATACATAACAAAAATGAATTGATTATTATTATTAACATGTGGAGTATATTTGAAGCTAATATCAATAAATTATTCTCAAGATTTATATCATTTCTTCCTAGAATTAAAAAAACTTTGATCTCAAGGCAATAATAGCTAGCAATGTACATATCTAGGACAATATAGTTTGACATTCTTCAACTACTTTGGAACATTAAGCATCAAGGGAAGCAGAAATAGCTCAGACAAAAAGGAAAAGAAATTAAGAATGACTTCAGAGAAAGCAAAGGAAACATGATTTTCATTTGACCTACATTTATAAAGGAAAGTACTGTAAGATAGAAATAATGAAAAAAGGTTGGGAAAACGGAATATCCAATACTTAAATCAAAATTTTGCTGCAGTTTGGGGAGATTTTCAGCTTATTTTTAAAATTAGTAATTTGTTAACTATATTTAAAGAACAAGAATGTGTATTATTAAACAGAAATTTTACAGATTTGGTTATTAAAAAAGAAATTTTGTCTTTAATTATTGCTTATAATCAGTCTTGACAGGGAACATGTCTTCTGGCTGCCACAGATAACCTAAGGATTCATTATTTTCTACATATTTAACATGACTGATAAAGTTAGTACTGCATCAAACAGAGACAGCTTGGTGCCTGCCCTAAGGGTAGAAAAAAAGAAACTTCAAAATGGGAGGAGAACACAGCCTTAATAAGTACATTATATTTATCTTTTGACTTTGGCTATATTTGGCAGTTTCTCAGCACGAATGACTTTTTCTTTGTAGTATCAACTAATACACTGCAGAAAGGCTAGCACTGTTACTTTCAAAAGAAATTAAACACTCTGTGCTGATAAAGCTGCTTTCATTGTTCTCCATTTACCTAAGTAGCTTAAAACCTTTTTTGGAAGAAGCCAGGGAATGAAGTATAAACATTTTCCTTAAGCAAAGCACATTCCTTTCAGAGCGAGTACTGGTTATATTGGGATATCCAACTTATCTAGGTACAATTTTGAGGTGCTTAGGTTATGGTGAGAGGGGCAAGGCAGATATATTTTAAATATCTTTTTGTGTGACAAGATTAGAAAACCAAAAAAGGCAAATCATTGAAAGAAAACTTGTTTGAATCAAAGCACACCTATTTAGTGAATGAGCCTCTAGTTCTATGATCAGAACTACAGAAGGACTGGATCGCTCCATTAAACAAAATCAGAAGAACTGTGTGTGTGTGTGTGTGTGTGTGTGTGTGTGTCTGTCTGTCTGTCTGTCTGTCTGTCTGTGTGTATATAGGGGAGGAGGGAAAATGGGGAAAAAAAGGACCAAAAAAAAAAAAAAAAGGAGCAGAACAAGGAATTCAGTACACATACAAAGCCTAAACAGGAGAAATGTAAGAGCATTGAAGAAAATATTGTGAACAAAATGGCTAGTCCCCTGCTCCCAAATTGGTCTTCCCAATTACATCACATAAATGCTCAGGAGCTAGGAACACAACATTTCTCTCTTACATTTGCATCTCACAATGAGTTTCTCAGTTGCTTTTTACAAAAGCATGTCATTTAGTGACCTCTTGTAAGTTTCATCATTATTTTATATATTTTCATTTATATATTATATATTTATTATATATTTAAATGCATTTCTTTCTTCTCTTTTGAAAATATATTACCATCTGCAAACTTTTGATTCTATAATATCTAAGTGTGAGACTCAGAAAGCAAGTTACTTTGATCTTTAAATATTTTTGCCTCATGATAGTTCATCAAACTTTTGGTTTAAAATGATACTTACATCACTTGTTAGCATCTAACTTTTTATCTGCTAGTCTTCTATCATCTTATATAGATACATATAGATGTAATGTAGTTATATCCCTAACTACATTGCAAAGTCTTGTGTCTGATGTTCCCTGTGTCCTCCCTAGGGCCAAGCCAGTGCCTTGGATGTAGATTATAATTGGTTTTAATTTGATTTAATTAGAAACAATCTTAGGATAGAAATCAGTAATAAATAATGGCTTCATTTTAAAGTTAACATGAACCACCTGGGAAGAAAATAAGAAATTATAACAGGAATAGACAAGAAATTAATACTTCACCCACTCATTTGTTTATTCAAAAATATTAGAATGACTTTCATGTACTAGGTAGTGTTGTAAATCTTTGGGGAAACATTGGTGACCAAGACAGACAAACACGCTTGCCCTTGATAATTAATATATATGTCAGAGGGTAGTAAGTACTATGGACAAAGCAGAAAAGAGGTAAAGTGAGTGTTGGGAGAGAACTGTTCTGAGAATGGATTGAATTTGTAGTAGGGTGGTCAGGGAAGGCCTCACTCAGAAAGTGGTACTGGAGTAAGATCTGCTGGAGGTAGGCAGTGAGCCAGAAAAGTATCTGGGAGAAGATTTCCAGCAGGGGGAACAAGTATGAAAACCTTGAGGTAGAAACATGTTATGTGTGCTCACAAAACAGCAAGGTAGCACCTGTGGGCCAAGCACTGCGGGAGAGACAGCGTTGTAGGAGATGAACTCAGAGAACCAATAGGTTTGGAGAGAGGTAAAAGTAGAGCCTTGGAGGCCACTAGAAAGACTATTTATTTTTATTGTGTAGGAGCAAGAGAGTGTCATGTAAACTTATTTGATCTTAAGAAGAGAAGGGTCATGATGTGACTTATTCTTTAATTCTGCTTTTTCTGAAACTAGATATAAGTCCACTAAGGAGGAATGTCAACAATTTAGGCAAGAAATTATAGTTGTTTGGACCAGGGTAATAGCAGTAAAGGTAGTGAGAGTGATAAGATTCAGACTATATATTGAAGTGAGAGTCAGCAAGATTTGATAATGTAAAGTATGAAAATAAGACAGAATTCATGGATGACTAAAGGTGTTAGGAAATACCCACAGCTTGGAAATAAGACAAAATGATGACAGCGTGTCTTTTTGTATCAGATCATTGTCTCACAGGCACTGGCAAGGATGATTTAATTCTCTAAGACATGCACCCATGTTGACTTACTATTTACTGTTGCGAAATAACTTCACTACTGTGAAGCTTTATGTGGAGTTGCATATTCACTTGGAAACTTTTGCCCAGTAGAGATGAAAATATTTTTCATCCAGTAGAGAAGATAATCTATCTCAACAGTGTTATTTTCCTGAAGTTCATCAACTGCTTTGTTCTCTAACTTAGCAAACTTACTTTGCTTGCGTTCCTGGCTGACTCCATAAGGTCTGCTTCTCCTTTGAATCGGCTTTACCTCTTTTGAGTCCTTTGATTTTTCAAATCAACTTTTCCACTCTGCTGGTTCCCCTACATGCGAACTGACCCATTTTTGACACATGCTCACTTTACATTTGTATAAGAGTCATAATCCTTTGTTTTTTGAAAATTATATTGTTACAAAAGTTGTGGGTGTGAACAATTGGAATAATGAAGTTACCATTTACTAAACTGGGGAAAACTGTTAGAAGATCAAAGTTTAGGGGAGGAGTCAATAGCTCAGCTTTGGACAGGGTGATTTTGAGGTATCTACTAGGTATTAAGTGCCTATATCAAGTGGGAAGTTGGGATAAGGGATGGGGGCTGACTTCAAGAAGATGTAAAGTTGGGAGACATCAGTGTTACAGATGATTTTAAAAGTCATGTGATGTTTAAGGAAAATCACCATAGAAATCTTGCTACAAATTTTTTTTCTCACTTCGGGAGGCCAAGGCGAGTGAATCATGAGGTCAGGAGACTGAGACCATCCTGGCTAACACGATGAAAACCCATCTCTACTAAAAAAATACAAAACATTAGTTGGGCCTGGTGGCGGCCACCTGCAGTCCCAGCTAGTTGTGAGGCTGAGTCAGGAGAATGTCGTGAACCCGGGAGGCGGAGCTTGCAGTGAGAGGAGATACTGCCACTGCACTCCAGCTGGGCGACCGAGCGAGACTCCGTCTCAAAAAAAATAAAAAACACAAAAACTTTTTTTCAATACTGAGCCCTGATGCATTCCAACATTTAAAGTTAAGGAATTGGAAGGAACAAGAAAAAGAGTGATTTGGAAAACCAGCGGCCTATATTGTCCCGGAAACTAATTAAAGAAAGGTGTTTCGAGCAGGAGGTAGGGATCCACTCTGTCAAATGCAGTGGAGTACTCAGGTAAGATGAAGGCTGAGAATTGATCACTCAATTTAGAAACATACATGTCCTTGGTATCTTTAGCCAAAGCAGTTTTCATGGAGTTATGGAGTGAGACCCCTAATTGGAAAGAGTTCAAAGAGAATAAGAATAAAGCAATTGAAGAGAGAGAATATAGATAATTCATTGGAGGAGTTTTGCTACTGAGAAAAGGAAACTGACCTTGACAGGAATGAGAAGAACTTGGGGGATATTTTTTTAAGATAGAGAAACTGTTATTCATTTGTATGATAACATGAATGATCAAGTTGATAGGAGTTCTTTGGTGACAAGGCAGAGGGCCTGATGCACTAGTTAGAGGTGGCCTTATCTCTTAGTAGGAATTGTTTATCCACGGTAAGAAGAGAAAAAGCAAAGTATGTAGGCACAGGTTCAGACTCAGATTAATGGTCATGTATTTAATTAAGAAGGTGGGCCTGATTGTATGCTTTTCTTCAGTCAAGCTCTGCCGTGAGGGTGCCGACACAGGGTATACCAAAAGTTTGAACAGCAATTGGTCTTTTTCAAGGTGATCTTGATTCAGGAAGAGAGTCTCAAAAGACTTGAGGATGTAGAAAGAAGTGATTATAATGATGGACCAGAAAATTAAGTGTAGAAGGAGAGCAGAAAGGATATGAGGGCGTGATGATAGTGAAAACGTGGATTGTGGATGGCAGCATCTGGTGAAATTAAAGAAATGCTGGAGTCAGGGACACAGAGTATGTCCAGGCAGGGAAGGAGTCTCCAGAGTTGGTTTTGCTGCTACCCTCTATCTGCAAGATGGGGTTACAGATTTAAAATGTAAGTATTTGGTTACACAACCACTCTTCTCTTGTTATAAAGTGAAGTGTTCATTCAAGATCTTGACTCAAATTTTTCTCAATAGATCATTAAAAAGATAATGATCTCAACTAGATTAGTATCACTAAATTTTCTCACTGTGATAGCAGAAGTGGAAGAACAATCTAAGTAAAACAAATAAAACAGGAATTGCTTTGATTTATATTGCATCTGCCCATGAGATGTCAAGTGATTTCTTAACGACTTATTCACACCCTCATTATATAAAAGTGATCCTGTCATGTTTTCATTATTTTAAAGAAAAAAATATACTGAGAACAAATGTTAATTGCATAATATCAATTTTATAATAAAGACAAAAAGACGGGACTCAAACAGTCCCGTACAGCAAACATGACTGAACATATGCAAATTAGTTCTGTTCGTTTAACTGGCAAGAAACACTGTTCCTTAATTCCAGTTCATGCATTCCTAGGAATTTTTATAACAGCCCTGAGAAAAACTAAACAGTACATTTCTAGGGGACTATGGTACTTCTCAGAGAGTCCTAATCATTTGAAGAGCAATATTAGCTGCAAGACTTAAGGTCAAAGTATGCTTATTATGCACAAAAGCACTATCTTTAAGGAGGATGTCTGAACAAGGTGAAACAGTATCTCTGCATAGGCCCTATCCCATAAGGATTTTAAGGATTTATGATTATCAAATAACTTGAAATTTTAGAATGTGTTTTTGGTTGCTTGTAGAAGCAATGGTCAAATTACACTTTCATGACGATGGTACTAGATATCTGCAGAGTTCACACTACACTTTTACCTTGGAAAACATAGTCCTAGTGTTTATTTTTATATATAAAACTGTTCATTTTAGATAGTCTAAGAAACTTAGACTTAAGTTTCTAGTTTCTTAATTTCCTGCACCTCCACATACTTATACATTCCATTACCCATTGTCACACCTTATGTAATGTGTTCGTGTTAGAGTTTGTCTGGATTATACCCTATCTCTAAATCTCCTGAATTTTGGTGAACAAGTAAGGATTTCTTTCTCATAGAGACAGTAATGTCTGCAAGCTTATTCCACGGGCACCCTGGAATGCTGCAGAAAAACTTTTCCCATTTTTCTCCCTGTTCCTTGCTTCAAAGTTTTCTAACAATAAAGAAATCACCTATTATTAGCCCTGAAGCCTACAATATCAAAGCTACAAATAGTACTCATTGATAAAACAGTGTTCTCATAGTATCCTTCAAGTAATATATTTGCTTGGATATTACTCACAACTTAAGTTAAATTTCATCTTATGTTTTAGTAAGAAAGCAGGTCATATAATGATATAGCATCTGTTAAGCACCATATATAGCATTTTCATCACCAAAGGGAATGGGCAATACAAGATTGAAGCATTTTATAGATCCCTGTATCCAAGAGTAGCTGATTACTTTTAATCCAAATTATAGGCAAGAACCGAAAAGTACCAAATACATAATTTCAGATTTTTGATTGTTTGGCCTTTTCCTTCCAATGAGTAGCACTGATACCTCTTTGCTAGGAACTCAGACTCTTTTAAATTCAAAAGATACAGGAAAAAAAGCTTCAAGTCTGACCATTTAGGGTTAGAAAGAGAATCAGTAGAAGATCCTCTAGAATACAGCATGCTACTGTGTACTCCCTCAGCGGGACAAAGAGTGGAGCACCAAAGGAAACTGAGTGACAGGCAGCAGAATCAGGGATGGCTGCAGAATTTGAGACCTATTTAACATTCAGCTGTTTCGTATTGAGTTCTACTCTGTAAAGTAGACATTAAGGTATATTAGCATTTATTATCATTCTGAAAGTAGAAATTAATTCAGTAGCTAAAGAGCCAGAGCAGCAAGAACAACAAAATAATTAAAGGTAAAGTATACAGGACAACATAAGAATATATGGGACCTTACACAAGTCCAACAATGAGAGAAGAGTAAGAGTGAGAAACAGACTCTATAAGGATTTGCAGAGAGGGCAGCAAAGCCCAAACAGAAATAAAGAAAACTGAGCACTTAGCAACTCCTAAGGGAGTAGAATTTAGGCCCCTAATAACACACATAGAAAGATGATTATTAGGCTGGAAGGAAAGGGAACTAATATAGTTAAGCATGTATTACTGTCAAGCACCAAACCAGACATGATTTCATTTAGACCCCACTACAATTTGAAGAAGTAGATATTATTGTTTCTGTGTTACAGATGAAAAAACCTGAGCAAGGAGTAATTGAATAATTTCCTTAAGGAAACACAGTGGAAAACTGAGGAAAGCAGTATTATCTACCAGGCAGTCATAAATTCAACAAATATTTACTGAATACCTCCTTTGTGTCAGATATTTATACTTATCTAATTAGACAAAGTAATTACACTTAGACAAAGTCTTTGATAAACTATTAAATAAGAATTTTAAATATATTGAAGATATAAAGGAAGGAATTAGGCTGGGTGTAGTGGCTCATACCTGTAATCCCAGCACTTTGGGAAACGGCAGTAGGATTGCTTGAGCCCAGGAGTTTGAGAACAGCCTGGGCAACACAGGGAGACCACATCTCTACAGAAAACTTTAAAAAATAGAGGCCAAGGTGAGTGGATTGCTTGAGCCCAGGAGTTTCAGACCAGCCTGGGCAGCATGGCAAAATCTTTTCACTACAAAAAATGCAAAAATTAGCCAGGCATGGTGGTGTGTGCCTGTAGTCCCAGCTACTCAGAAAGCTGAGGTGGGAGGATTGCTTGAACCTGGGAAGTGGAAGTTGCAGTAAGCCATGATTGCACCACTGGACTCCAGCCTGGGCAACAGACTGAGACCCTGTTTCCAAAAATAAATAAATAAAAAATAAATAAATAAATAAATAAATAAATAAATAAATAAAACAAAAAATAAATAAATAAAAACTGAGCAGGGTATGGTGATATACACTCATAGCTACTCCAGAGGCTAAGGCAGGAGGATTGCTTGAGCAGGAGGTGGAGGCTGCAGTGGGCAATGATCACGGAACTGCACTCCAGCCTGGGTGACAGAGCAAGACCCTACCTCTAAAAAAAATAAAAATTTAAACATTTTAAAAATAAATTTAAAAACATTTCAAATAAGAAATTAAAACGTAAAAAAGGCAATGTGAGTAACAAGCTGATTTGGAAAATAAAAAAATAGAACTTCTAGAAATGACAAATGTGGTCATTGAGATTTTTAAAATGTACTCAATATGTTCATAAAATAACTGACACTTCCTGGGTATTTCTATATACTGCATACCAGCATACCAGATAATGTTCTAAGCACAAACTAATTTGTTCTTACAACCCAACTTTGATGTTGGCTCTATCCTCACCCACATCATGCAGATGCTTGAAGGTGTGGAGGAGGTTGCCCATGGTCACATGGACATGAGTGGAGATGCTAGGATTTGAAGCTGGGGATTCTAACTCAAGAGTCTTCAGTCTTTTTAAAAAACAGATTAATAAAGATATAAAGACGGAGAGATAATTCACACGCCATACAATTCACCCATTTAAAGTATGTAATTCAACAGTTTTTAGTAAATTCACAGAGTTGTACAATTATCACTACAGTCTAATTTTAGAAAACTTTCAACATTCACACACAAAAAAATTCCATGCCCAACCTCTCCCTCCTCCCAGCCCTCGGCAACTACTAAACTACTTTCTGTAGTTTTGCCTATTCTGGACCTTTCACATAAACAAGATCTTACAATAATACAGTATGTAGTCTTTCGAGACCAGCTGCTTTCACACAGCATATTATTTTCAAGATTTATTCAGGTTGTAGCATATATATCCATATTTCATTCTTTTACCATTGAATAACATTCCACATGAATATAGCATATTTATTTGTCCATTAGTTAGCCAATAAATATTTAGATTGTTTCCACTCTTTCTCAAAACTGAATAATTCTGTATGAATAATGCCTTTATGAACAGTCATGTACAAGGTTTTGTGTGGACATATGGTTTCATTTCTCTTAGGTATATGCTTAGGAGGAGATCATTTGGCAACTTTATGTTAAACATCTTGAACTGCTAAACAGCTTTCCAAAGTGGCAACACCAGTTTACATTTGTTTTACATCCTAGCTACTGTAAAATGCCATCCCATTGTGGTATTGATACGTTTCTCTAATGATTAATGATGTGCAAACATCTTTTCATTAGCTTGTTGGTCACTTGTATATTTTCTTTGAAGAAATGTTTATTTAGATCGTTTTCCAATGGACACATGTCATTTTCATTGCCTTCAACTTAGTTCTTGATGAGAAGTCTGTGTATGAGTGGCAAAATAAAACAGGAAGCAAAGCAGTTATCATTTGATGGGAAACCATAAAGACTGTGATTTGAAGGTCTTTGCTGTAAGACTCACCAAACTAAAACTAAAAAGAAAAGGAAAAAAAAAAAAAAAAAAAACTAATGGAAACACCATCCCAGAGCAGACAAAACAGATAATTTTGTGAAAATATTTGTTTAAGATAAGCAAACAAAATTGAAGCTTTGGATTATGTGTACATACTCCCCTCCCCCTTCTACAAATAAAAATATTCACCAAATAACTGGCCTCATTCAAGCATGAGTAGTAGTAAGAAAGCAATCCAATAAAACCACATTTAGGCAGATAGTGCTTGAAAAAGAGAACAGGAACTAAGTAAAAGGAAGATACAGAAAATATATTATAGAATTCCCTACCCACACAAAGAATTTGGTGAAGTGGCAGTCCCTTCACTCCACACCTGGGCATAACTCCAGGTATTTGGCACACCTGCTTCCACAGATTCAGCTTTAGCTGCTCCTCCCTGAAGCTTTGCAACTTTAACTACAAAGACCTTATCATGGCAGCTGTTTCTGTGCTCCTTCCCCAGGCATATCACCTGGCTTGAGGCATACCTGTTCCCTCAGATTAGGAGCTTGAGCCACCCCTCCTGTCCCCTGCAAAGACCTTGTTGGAGCATTGGTTTCTGTACTCCTTGCTGGGGCATATTTCCAGGCATTGGGTCCACCCACTTGCCCAGATCAGGAGCCTGAGTCACCTCTCCCTTCAGGTGCAGAGATCCTGGTGCAGTGCCACTCTCTCTGCTTGATGCCCAGACAAATCTCCAGGCATTTGGAGCACCCACTCTTCTAGATTAGTAGTTTAAGCTCTCTCTGGTTTCCATGCAGAGAATGTAGGGCGACAGTTTTCCAACCTCATGCCTAGGAAAACCTCTGAGTGCATGGCAACCACCCACTAGAAGCCCCTCAGAGTTAGTGCTTATGCCTACCATTGGGGGACTTGTAGGTCGGCCTGTCTAGTCTGGCCCCACCCATTTTGGTTCACCCACTTGGGCTGAGCAGGGACCTCATACCACTGTGCATTCCACAGATCAGTACATTGCCTGAGGGAACAGAGAGCTTCTTCCAGCAAACAAGGATTAAGTGTATGCACATCTGCATTGTCCACAGCCGGCTCTTACCCATAAGTGCCACTTACTGGCCTGGAGGTTAACTGGCACAACCCAAAAGGAAATATCTAACACAAGTGCATAGCACCAGGAAATGAGATAAGCTTCCTGGCATCTCCATCACCCCAGCCCCACAGGAGGCAGTGAAACTGTTCAAATGCCAATACATCACTACTATGACCAGGATTTAGAAAAGCCAGCATACAAAGGCTATCTATAACCAAGGAACTTATACACACTATTTGCCACTGAAAGCACAAAAAACCAAAACCAAATAAACCAAAATGACCCTACACAACATATATATCGACACCTCCTCAAGGAAGAAAAGTTCTGTCTAAATGAAAGCAAATTCAAAAAATAAGAATGAGAAACAGCTTGCTCAGATGAGAAAGAACCAGAGAAACAACTCTGAAATATATATATATATATATGTATATATACACACACACACACATATATATATTAAAAAAAAAAAAACCAGTGTTACAACACACACAAAGGATCACATTAACTCTCTAGCAATAGATCCCAACAGAAATGAAATCTTTGAAATGCCAGATAAAGATTTCAAAATATTGATTTTTAAAGAAGCTCAATGAGATCCAGGAGAAAGCTAAAAACCAACACAAAGCAATCAGAAAAATAATTCAGGATATTAAAAAAGAGATGGATATCATTTAGAATAAAACATGAACTTCTGAAAAAAAAATATTCATTAAAAGAATTAAAAATACAGTTGAAAGCTTTAACGATACGCTATACCAAGTGGAAGATGAAATTTCAGAGCTGGAATATAGGTCTTTCAAATTATCCCAGTCAGACAAAAATAAAGGGAAAAGAAAATTTTATAAAATAAACAAAGCCTTTGAGAACTATGGGATTATTTGAAATTTCAACCCCTACAAGTTATAGATATTTCAAAGGGAAAAGAATAAAAAGTTAAAGGTATGGAAAATACATTTGGGAAATAACTCAGGAAAACTTCCTTGGGTGTGGGAGGATTTAGGCATCCAGATACAAGAGGCTCAGAAAGTCCTTGCAAGATATATTTCAAAAAGAATCTCACCAAGGCATATAGATTATGCAAAGTCAACATGAAAGAAAAAATCCTAAAAGCAGCAAGAGAGAAGTGTTTAATCACCTATAAAGGATATTTTATCAGACTAACAGTGAACTTCTCAGCAAAAACTATACAAGCCAGAAGAGATTGAAGGTCTATTCTTAGCTTACATAAAGAAAAAATTTTAAGCCAAGAATTATAGATTCTCTCAAACTAAACTTAATAAACAAAGGAGAAATCAAGTATTTCCCAAACAACACTAATGGAATTTGCCACCACTAGACTGGTTCTACAAGAAATGCATAAAGGAGTTCTAAACATGGAAAGAAAAGGACAAGACTCACTTTCATAAAAGGACACATAAGTACAAAGCTCACAGATCCTATAAAATAATTACATAACTGAAAACTCAAGGCAACTAGGCAACAAAATTGTGATAGAAACAAAACCTCACATATCAATATTAATATTGAATGTGAATAGCCTAAATGCTCCACTTAAAAGATACGGACAGACAAATTGGATTTAAAAACAAGACTCAATTATTTGCTGCATAGAAGGGACCCACCTAATGGCTAAAGACAGCTGCAGACTCAAAGAGGTGGAAAAAAATATATGACACTAATGGAAAATGAAAGCAAGCAGGAGTACCCATCATTTTATCAGATTTAAACAGATTTTAAACAAACACACTAGAGAAAGAGGAGGAAGGGAATTATATAATGATAAAGATTCAATAGAAAAAGATTGAACTATCTTAAATATATATGCACCCAACATTGGAGCATAGAGATTCATAAAACAAATACTATTAGACCTAAGGACACATATCAGTAGCAATAAAATAATAGTGGAGGAATTCAACACCCTATTGACAACACTAGACAGGTTATCAATGCAGAAAATCAACAAAGAATTTCTACTTAAAATGGACTATAAATCAAATAAATCTAACAGACATTTATAGAACACTCTTTCCAACAACCACAGAATACACATTCTTCTCATCTGTGCATGGAGCATTCTCCAAAATCAAACATATGCTTGTCCATAAAGCAGTTCTCAACAAATGTGAAAAAAAAAATCAAAATCATATGAAATGTCTTCTTGGACCACACTGGAATAAAACTTAGAAATCAATACCAAGCTCTCCAAACTACACAAGTACATAGAAACCAAACAACTTGTCCCTGAATGTCTTTGGGTAAACAATGATATGAACACAGAAAAAAAAAATCCAAAATATATGAAAATACACATGCAACATACTCAAAACTCTGCAATACAGCAAAAGCAGTGCTAAAAGAAAAGTTTGTAACATTATAACATTAAATGCCTACATAAAAAACATAGATCTCAAGTTAACAACCGAATGTCACACCTGAAGAACAAACCAAACCCAAAGATAGCAGAAGAAAATATATAACAGCAATCAGAGCAGAACTAAATAATATTGAAATAAAGAATAAAGATAACAAAGGATGAATGAAACAAAAAGTTGGTTCTTTGAAAAGAGAAACAAAATTGACAGACTGCTAGTTAGATTATTACCAAGGAAAAAAGAAAAGATTCAAATAAGTACAATCAGAAATGATAAGGGTGGCATTAAAACTAATACCACAGAAATGTAAAAGATAATGAGAGGCCATTATGAACACCTATATGTGCACAAACTATAAAACCTAGGGGAAATGGACAAATTATTGGAAACATAAAACCTCCCAAGATTGAATCAAAAAGAAATCAAAATCCTGAATGGGGCAATAATGAGTAATGATATTGAGTCAGCAATAACAAACCTTCCAACAACAATGACAGAAAACCCAGGACCCGATGGATTGACAGCCACATTTTACCAGATGTACAAAGAAAAGCTGGTGCCAATCTTGTTGAAACTATTCCAGAAAAAAAAAAAAAAAAAAAAAAAAAAAAAAAATTTTGAGGAAGAGGCATTCTTAACTCATTCTATGAAACCAGTATCTCCCTGACACCAAAATCAGGCAAGGACACCTGCAAAAAGCAAACTACAGGTTAGTGGTTCTGAAGAACATAGATGTAAAATTCCTCTAGAAAATATGAGCAAACCAAATCCAATAACACACCAAAAGTTAATTTATCATGATCAAATGGGTTATATTCCAGGGATGCAAGGATAGTTCAGCATCCACAAATCAATAAATGTGATACATCACATAAACAGAACTAAAAGCAAAAACATGATCATCTCAATAGATGCAGAAAAAGCATTCAATAAAAGTTAACATCCCTTTATAATAAAATCTCTCAACAAACCTCAACAAATTAAGTGTTAAAGTAACACACCTCATAAAAATAAGAGTCATCTATAACAAACCTACAGCCACCATTATACTTAATGGGGAAAAGTCGAAAACATTCCCTATACAAACTGGAATAAGACAAAGCCTAGACTTGATAAGTTACCTCAGAAAAATTTCAAGATACAAAATCGATGTACAAAAATCATAGCATTTCTATACACCAATAATGTTCAAGCTGACAACCAAATCAATAACTCAATCCCATTTACAATAGCCACAAAAATGGAAACACCTAGGACTATATTTAAACAAGGAGGTGAAAGATCTCTACAAGGAGATCTGTAAAACATTGCTGAAAGAAATTATATTATATAAAATGGCTTAGTAGAAAAAAAAATAGCAAATAAAAAGAAATTGTGGGTAACACAAACAAACGGAAAAACATTTCAAATTTCATGCTCATGAATTGGAAAAATCAATGTCAATTAAATGACCATACTGCACAGAGCAATCTACAGTTTTAATGCAATTCTTATCAAATTACCAATGTCATTTTTCACCGAAGTAGATCCAAACCATGGGAAAATGATACCCCATTCCATAAATAGTGCTGTGAATATTGGCTAGCCATACGCAGAAGAATGAAATTGGACCCCTATTTCTTACCATATACAAAAATTAACTCAAGGTGAATTAAAGTCTTTATTTTATTATTATTGTTATTATTATTATTATTATTATTATTTAGACAGAGTCTTATTCTGTCACCCAGGCTAGAGTGAAGTGGCATGATCTCTGGTTACTGTAAACACTGCCTCCTGGATTCAAGTAATTCTCCTGCCTCAGCCTCCTGAGTAGCTGGGATTACAGGTGTCCATCACCATGCCTGGCTAATTTTTATATTTTAGCATACTAAAATAAGATTTCACCATGTTGGCCAGGTTGGTCTTAAACTTCTGACCTCAAGTACCCTGCACACCTCAGCCTCCAAAAGTGCTGGGATTACATGCCACTGTGCCTGGCCTGGAGTAAAGTCTTACACATAAGACCTGAAACTGTAAAAATCCTAGAAGAAAACCTAGGAAAAATATTTCTTACCAATGGGCCTTGGCAAAGAATGTATGATGAAGACCCAAAGCAAATGCAACAAAAACAAAAATATACAAATGAGACTTAATTAAACTAAAAAGCTTATGCCCAGCAAAAGAAATAATCGACAGAGAAACAGACAACATACAGAATTGGAGAAAATATTTGCAAATTATGCCTTATACAAAGGACTAATATCCAGAAGCTGTAAGAAACTCAAACAACTCAACAAGAAAAAAACAAACACTTCATTTAAAAGTGGACAAAAGACATGAACAGATATTTTAAAAGATGAAATACAAGTGGCCAACAAACATGAAAAAATCTTGAACATCAATAATCCTCAGAGAGATGCAAATTAAAACCACCCTAAAATTTCATATTACACGAATCACAATGGCTATCATTAAAAATAAAAAATATCAGATATTGACATGGATGCAGAGAAAAGGAAATTCTTATACATTGTTGATGGGAATGTAAATTAGTTCAATCTCCATGGAAAACAGTATGGGGATTTCTCAAAGAACTAAAAATAGAACCACTATTTGACCCTGCAATCCCACTCTTGGGTATCCACCCAAAGGAAAAGAAAATATTACATAAAAAAGACACTTTCACTTGTATGTTCACTGTAGCACTATTCACCACAGTAAAGTTGTGGAAAAAAGTTAAGTGCCCATCAACTGTTTACTGGATTAAAAAAATGTGGTATATATACATCATGAAATACTATGCAGCCATAAAAAGATAGAATCATGTCCTTTGCAGCAACATGGGCAAAGCTGAAGGCCATTATCCTAAGCCATGTAACTCAGAAATGGAAAGCCAAATACCAAATGTTCTCACTTATAAGTGGGAGCTAAACAATGAGTACACATGGACATAAAGATGGAAATAGATCCTGGGGACTCCAAGAAAAGGGGTGGGTAGGAAGGGAGTGAGTGTTGAAAAATAACCATCAGGGACAGTGTTTATTTTTTGGATAATGGGTACACTAGGAGCTCAATTCTCACCAGTACACAATATACCCATGTAGCAAACATGCACATGTACCCCTCTGAATCAAAAACAAAATAAAAGTTTAATAATTATATATATATATACACACACAAATTTATTTATTTATTGAGACAAGGTCTCACTTTGTTGCCTAGGCTGGAGTGCAGTGACATGATTTCAGCTCACTGCAACCTCTTCCTCTTAGGTTCAAGGGATACGCTCACCTCAACCTTTCAAGTAGCTGAGACTACAGGCATAAGCCACCATGCCCAACTAATTTTGTTTATTTTTTTGTAAAGATGACTTCAGCTAGGTTCAAAGAAATCCCAAATAACATGTTATGTCTTGAAAATTATTTAAGAAAAAGGATACAAATGTTTTTAAAAAGTTGTTATTAGATAGAAGGAAGTGAAAAGCAACCTGGGAATGAGGAGAGAAATTTATGAGAAATTCAAAATGTTATAAAGATTAAAATTTACAGTAGAGTCAAATGAAAAAGAGAATGAACATGGCTAAAATTAGAGGAAGAGACATTATGGGTAGGCTAAAAGTAATCACCAACATGAAACAAAATATATATATGTAATATATATATATATATATATAAACTAATATTTATAATTGACATTTCCATAAAAAAGCAGAATTTATAGAGTACAAAATTACTTAACATGTAGAAGAAAAATGTATTTATGATTGACATTTAATATTATTTATAATTGACATATAATTTATAATTGACATTTCTATAAAAGAACAGAATTTACAGAGTACAAAATTATTTAACACTTAGAAGAAAAATGTATTTAATAAACAAAACATGCTTCTGACCCAGGAAATATTGACATAAATAAATACAAATACAAAAGACAAATCTTAGTAAAATTACTAAATGTAATGATAAAAGAGAAAAAGATAACCCTACAAAAAGGGAAAGATAATGTACAATGAGAAATGCTGTATAAGGGTTTTCCAGAGAAAAAAACAATAGAAAAAAATATATATATGTATATTCCTAGGTATATGCACATTGTTAACAAAAATGACAAAAACATTAAGACATTAAGAACTATAAAATGCAGGCTGGGCACACCTACCTAGATAGACAGGCAGATAGATAGATAGATAGATAGATAGATAGATAGATAGATAGATAGATAGATAGATAGATAGATGTGCCCAGCCAGATAGATAGATAGATAGGCAGATAGATGTGCCCAGTCAGATAGAGAGATAGATAGACAGATGTGCCTCTCTCTCTCTCTCTCTCTCTATATATATATATATATATATATGAGAAAGATGATGTCCAGGTGTATGAATAGATAGATATCCCAGCTCAGGGACAGAAAGAGGTAATTCACCCTTTCATTGCAGAGAGAGAGAGAGAGAGAGAGAGAGAGAGAGAGAGAGAGAGAGAGAGAGAGATGATTATGGGAATTAATTTGTGATTATGGAGTCAGGAAATCAAAGTCCTGCCATCTGCTTTCTGCAAGCTAGAGAACCAAGAACCAGGAAAGCTGGTGGTATAATTCAGTCCAATTTCAAAAAACAAGGAAAGCAGGTACAGAATTCTGGTGTAAATCCGGGAGTCTGAAGGCTTGAGAATCAGGAGCTCTGATGTCCAGGTGCATGAGTAGATAGATATCCCAGTTCAGGGACAGAAAGAGGTAATTCACCCTTTCTCTGCCTTTTTGTTCTATTCAGACCCTCAACAAATTGGATGGTGTCCATCCACACTAGTAAGGCAAATATTGTTTAATAAGTCAACTAATTTAAATGCTAATCTTTTCTGAAAATACCTTTATAGACACATTCAAAAATAATGTTTTACCCCTGATCTAGACATTTCTTAGCTTAGTCAAGTGAATACATAAAACAAAAATCACAAACACTTAGACTGCCTTCAGACTTTCCTATAGTAACACTCCATGTCTGAAGACAGTGAAAAGCTGCTTATAAAGTGCTGAAGGAAAGTAAGTGATGCAACAATTTTATGCCCAGCAAAATGGCCTATTGTGTGTAACATCCAGAGAGCACAGCACTCATAAGCCCTTCTTGTAAAATTGCTGGTAATGAAAACCAGCCAACTGATGGATGGTTCAAAATAATGTCCTCAGGGGAGAAGTCATAGTCACAGAACTGATCTAGAACACTGAATCTATTGCGCTGTAGAACTCAACATAATAATTATGGTTTCAGGCAGAATTCAAATGTTATAAACTTAAACAATGTAGAATTAATAAAATAATACTTCAACAATTGGTGGACAGGAGAAGGGAAGGTGGTAATTTCCTTGTTTTCATAACAGGAAAAATCAATGAATTATAGCTGTAAGAGTAGTTGCATCTTAGAGTTTAAATAAGGAGTTAGAATCTCTAAGTGCATTTTATATAGTTTTCCCTTAACCAGCAAATGTTAAGAGAAATTCATATCTATTAGAAAGAAATACTCATCTGAATTTTAACAATTCATTCAGTTTGCTTCCATTTCAATTTCTTCTGTTAAATTCAAGGAAACTGATCATAATATTTTTGTTTATACTCTCATTATAGTATAATTTTATTTTTTAACCATATAATATATCTTTTGTCATCTATATATGAATAAAGATATGTCTAGAACTATATTCATCAAATATTGACGAGGATGATTAATGGGATTTGGGGATTTTGGTTATTCCTTTTTCTTTTGCACTATATATACACACACACACACATATACACATATATACATATATGTATACACACATATACACATATATATACATATATGTATACACACACATATATATACATATATATATATATATATATCTTTTTTTTTTTTTGGAGATGCAGTCTTGCTTTGTCTCCCAGGCTGGAGTGCAGTGGTGCGAGCTCGGCTCACTGCAACCTCTGCCTTCCAGGTTCCAGCAATTCTCCTGTCTCAGCCTCTCGAGTTGCTGGGATTACAGACACCCACCACCACACCTGGTTAATTTTTGTATTTTTAGTAGAGATGGGGTTTCACCATGTTAGCCAGACTGCTCTCAAACTTCTGACCTCAGGCAATCTTCCCGCCTCGGCCTCCCAAAGTGCTGGGATTACAGGTGTGAGCCACCGTGCTTGGTCTGCATTTTATTTTTCTACATTTTTTTTGTCATTGTTTTTCAACAATGAACACATACCTAGGATGAAAAGGGAGAGAGATACTTCATTTTAATGGAAGTGTTAATAGAGTTTTATTTGGTGTGATGTGTTTTATTGGCTTTGAGTAAATATTAAATTTCACTAGATTGTTTGCATTACCATATAATTGATTTTTAAAAATTAGAAATGATATCTCAAATTAGCATATGTGTTTTAAGCATGCAATGATGTAATAAATTATTTTCTATTTAATTTGTTAATATAATTAATTGCCTTAATAGATTTCTTGATATTGAGCTGTCTTCTCATTTGTTAAATAAATCCAACTTGGATCATAATATATTCATTTTGATAGACTGTTCAATTCTATTGGTTAATAATTATTTAGAATTTTTATATTTATATTTTTAAATACATATGGTTTTTGTGGTATTATACTATCTTGTGAAGCAAATACCAGCCTCATAAACTTAACTAGAAATCTTTCTTTTCCCTAACATTAAAAATGGTTTGAATAACAGTGTAATTGTTTATTTTTTAAACAGTAGCCTTTTTATGGTATTAGTTTTCTTCCAACTCCAAATATAATTACTGTCTGCTATGGCTTTCCATTTTTACTTAAGTTAGTTTGAATATTTTCCTAGAAAATCACCCAGTTCCTTTTAGCTAGAAACTCACATGGGTCCTTTTGAATTTCAAATTTAGTGCTGCAGAATTGCAAGAAATATTCTCTTACAGCTCTCCTAGTATCTTCAAAAACTTTTGTTATATTCCCTTTCCTCCATTCCATTCCAACACATCAAGATGAAATCTTTAGAATTTTTTTTACTGCACCACTTCATAGCCAAGTACAAGTTCTCTAAAATGCTTTTATGTCTAAATTCTTGGTTTTGTCAAACTATAGTTGATATGGTTTGGCTATGTCACCACCCAAATCTCATCTTGAATTGCAGTTCCCATAATTCCCATGTGTCATGGGATCGATCGTGTGGAGATAATTGAATCATGGGGGCTGTTTCCATCATCTTGTTCTCATGATAGTGAGTTAGTTCTCACAAGTTCTAATGGTTTTATAATGGGCTGCCCCCTTTGCTGGGCACTCAATTTCTCCACTGCAGCCCTGTGAAGAGGTACCTTCTGCCATGATTTTAAGTTCCCTGAGGCCTCCCCAGTCATGCAGAACTGTGAGTCAATTAAACTTCTTTCCTTTATAAAATACCCAGTCTCAGATATTTCTTCATAACAGAATGAGAAAGGACTAAATACAGTAAATTGGTACCACAGAGAATGGGGTCCTGCTACAAGGATACCCAAAAATGTGGAAGTGACTTTGGAACCGGGTAACAGGCAGAGGTTGGAACAGTTTGTAGGGCTCAGAAGAAGAGAGGAAAATGTGGGAAAGTTTGGAACTTCCTAGTGACTTGTTGAATGGTTTTTAAAAAAATGTTGATAGTGATATGGACAATGAAGTCCAGGCTGAGATAGTCTCAGATGGAGATGAGGAGGTTGTTGAGAATTGGAGAAAAGGTCACTCTTGCCATGCAAAAATACTGGGAGCATTTTGCCCCTGCCTCAGGGATCTGTGGAACTTTGAACTTGAGAGAGATAATTTAGAGTTTCTTGCAAAAGAAATTTCTAAGCGACAAAGCATTCAGGAGGAAGCAGAGCATAAAAGTTTAGAAAATCTATAGCCTGACCATGCAATAGAAAAGAAAACCCCATTTTCTGGGGAGAAATTCAAGCCTGCTTCAGAAATTTACATAAGTAAAGAGGAGCTGAATGTTAATCACCAAACCAATGGGGAAAATGTCTCTAGGGCATGTCAGAGACCTTCAAGGCAGCGTCTTCCATCATAGGCCCAGAAGCCTAGGAGAAAAAAATGGTTTCCTGGGCCGGGTCCAGGGACCCCTGCTGTATGCAACCCTGGGACTTGGCGCCCTGCATCCCAGTCACTCCAGTCATGTCTAAAAAAGGCCAATGTATAGTTCAGGCTGTTGCTTCAGAGAATACGTGCCCCAAGCCTTGCTGCAGGGGATGAGGCCTCATGGCAAACCTCTGCTAGAGCTGTGTGGAAGGGAAATGTGGGGTTGGAGCCCCCACACAGAGTTCCCACTCAGGCACTGCCTAGTGGATCTGTGAGAAGAGGGCCACTGTCCTCCAGCCCCTAGAATGGTAGATCCATGGACAGCTTGCCCTGTGCTCATGGAAAAGTCACATACACTCAACACCAGCCCTGAAAGGAGCTGCTCAAGGCCATGGGAGCCCACCCCTTACATTAGCGTGCCCTGAATGTGAGGTCATCTGGAAACTTTAAGGTTTAGTGACTGCCCTGTTGGATTTTGGACTTGCACAGGGCCTGTACCCCCTTTGTTTTGGCCAATTTCTCTATTCTTTCCTTCCTTTTTTTTTTTTTTTTTTTTTTTTGACAGAGTCTTGCTCTGTTGCCCAGGCTGGAGTGCAGTGGTGCAATCTTTGCTCACTGCAACCTTTGCCTCCCAGGTTCAAGCAATTCTCATGTCTCAGCCTCCCAAGTTGCTGGGATTACAAGCGTGCACCAACACGCCTAGCTAATTTTTGTATTTTTAGTAGAGATGGGGTTTCACTGTGTTGGCCAGGCTGTTCTTGAACTCCTGGCCTCAAGTGATCCACCTGCCTCAGTCTCCCAAATTGCTGGTATTATAGATGTGAGCCACCATGCCTGACCTAAGATTTCCTTTTTATTCTTGAAACTCTGAAAAGTCATCAAGATAGGCCTTGGTGTATGGCTTTGAAAATTAATTCTTCCTGGAACTCAGTAGGGTTTTCCAGTTGGCAGACTCAAGTCAATTTTCAGCCCAGCTAATTATTCTTGAATTACTTATGTTATTACCACTCTGTTTCTTCATTTTTCTTCCCATGGAACTCCTATTATTTCTGCATGTTTTTAGAATATACTCCCTATGACTCATCTTTTGTTTAGCAATATTTAACACGTTGTATTTTTGCTCTGTTTTGTTAAATTTTCTACCACTTGATCTTCAGAAAAGAAACTAGTTTCTCTTCACTGATTCTCCACTTAAATGGTTCTGGAAATATATTTTTGGTATGTGATCTGATGGTAACTACCAATTTGTCAAAATGACTTCTGACTCCTCCATTTAATTCAATCAGAGTGAAAGTTGCTTATTCTTCCTCTCTTGAGTAATGGGATCTCCTTAACTAGGTTGTTCTTTGTCTGCTTATGAATTTGTGTCCCCATAGCACTTGTACAGTTTAAGCAGTCATAATATCTTTATCATCACTCTTTACCAGACTAGAGCACTGTCCTGAAAGTGTCAGGAAGTACAGCATTTTCTATTTGATGGCTGTTTTTGAACATATTGATAACTATCAACACTTTGATGAGGTGTAAAGGAGCTATTTGGCTTCTCATTTCCTCCCAGTGTAGGCAACAGTCCTGTCTGCATCCCAGAGTCAGAAGCAATTCAGCTTATGGTGCAGTTAACCTCCAAGGTCATCAGGATCCCCAGGTTTTTGTGGGTCCTTCCCAGAAAACACGCAGGAAGTGGAAGTTACCTGAGGAGGCGTAAGGGTCCCTTTAGTGACACGGTCAGAATCCAGGAAAACCAGGCCTCATGTTTCTCCACTGCCTCTAGCTTTTCCACTGCCATTAATCTCTCCAACGGGAGAAGTAATCCCTATACCTGCATAGGCATATTATAAATATTTGTTAAATGAGTTACTTAATATCACACAAGTTGATCTGAGAACTTGACAAATGACCTTGGTCTCCCTACTCTTGGTCCAGTGGCCTTCCTACTACATGCTGTTTCTTCTTGATGCCCTGCTGTTGTCCTCATGGTCAAGGTGGTTAAATGAACAATAATTTTTGTGTATATGTGTTCATATAAGATTCATTTGTGACTGTTTAACTGATTTGGACTATCACTTCTAGAAATGGGCATCACCCCTATAATGGGAAGTCAGGGACCCCGAATGCAGGGACCGGCTGAAGCCACAGCAGAGGAACATAAATTGTGAAAGTTTCATGGACATTTATCAGTTCCCAAATAATACTTTTATAATTTCTTATGCTTGTCTTTACTTTAATCTCTTAATTCTATTATCTTTATAAACTGAGTATATACATCACCTCAGGACCACTGTGATAATTGTATTAACTGTACAAATTGATTGTAAAACATGTGTGTTTGAACAATATGAAATCAGTGCATCTTGAAAAAGGACAGAATAACAGGGATTTTTAGGGAACAAGGGAAGACAACCATTAGGTCTGACTGCCTGTGGGGTCAGGCAAAAATAGCCGTATTTTTCTTCTTGCAGACAGCCTATAAATGGACATGCAAGTAGGGAAGATATCACTAAATTCTTTCCCTAGCAAAGAATATTAATATTAATAATACCCTGGGGAAGGAATGCATTCCTGGGAGGCGGTCTATAAACGGCTGCTCTGGGAATATCTGCCCTATGCGGTTGAGATAAGGACTGAGATATTCCCTGGTCTCCTGCAGTACCCTCAGGCTTACTAGGGTGGGGAAAAACCTGGCCCTGGTAAATTTGTGGTCAGACCAGTTCTCTGCTCTCGAACCCTGTTTTCTGTTGTTTACGATGTTTATCAAGACAATACATGCACTGCTGAACATAGACCCTTATCAGGAGTTCTGCCTTTGCCCTTGTCCTGTTTCCTCAGAAGTATGTGATCTTTGTTCTGCTTTTTGCCTTTTGAAGCATGTGATCTTTGTACCTACTCTCTGTTCATACACCCCTCCCCTTTTGAAATCCTTAATAAAAACTTGCTAGTTTTGAGACTCGGGAGGGCATCACGGTCCTACCGAGATGTGATGTCACCCCTGGTGGCCCAGCTGTAAATTCCTCTCTTTGTACTCTTTCTCATTATTTCTCAGCTGGGTGACACTTATGGAAAATAGAAAGAACCTACATTGAAATATTGGGGGTGAGTTCCCCCGATAACCCCCATTTCAGTTTCTGTATCAAACAACAACAAAATAAAACAAAAGAGTATAAAATGGTATTTTTGTATAAAAGCTTTTGATCTTATAATAGTGTAAAATGGCATTACTTTAATGTTAGGTTTTATAATTGTGAAAAATATAATAACACTCTGCGGTCCTTTTGTGCCTTTCATCTGAGAATGCCAAAATTTTTCATAAGCCTTTATTAATTGCTCAAACCTCCCAGCACCATCATAATATAGGAACAGTATTATTGGCTCTATTTAATGGATTGAAAAACAAGAGGTCACTGGGTTATAGATTGAGGGACAGACTTCAGTCAGGGCAATGGCAGAGCAAATGCAAAAGCAGTCTTATCTAGGCTTTATCCTCAAAGACACCTTACCCACTCAAAGGGCCTCCCTTGAATGCCCAATAGTTATGTACCATAAAAAATGTATATTGTCCTCAGAAAGGGCAGAAGAAAATATTGGGATTCCCACTCATTCTCTCCTTCTTCTGGGTACAAAGGGAGAGAAGTGGAGGGGCCTCCTCATCTCTTTGCATCTTAGAAATGCAGATCTTCCAGAGTCAATTGGAAAAATAAAAGAGATGTTCATAGATTTTGAGCAGTGTTTTAGACATAGTTTACATGAAAGCTCTTTGTAAAGTAACATGTTATCTTAGTAATATGTTATTTTGTAATAATGAAAATGCTTTCTTGTGTTTATTAACTCAATACATATTTATTAAGCATCTACCACGTCAAGGCAATGAAGCTACATCAATGAATAAGACAAGGTCATTACTCTCATAAAGCTCATGTTTCAAAGGGAGTGAAAGTGGAAGAGACAATAAACAAAGAACCACATATGTGGTAGGGAAAGTTTAGAAGAAAAATAAAACAGGGTAGGGAGACAGAGAGGGATAGAGAGGCCCTGCTATTTTATATAGATGCTAACAAAGGCTTAGAAGAAGGCAGCAGGCAGTCAATGGATATATAATGGGAGATTATTGCAGCAAAGAGAGAAGAAAGAACAAAGACTTTGAGGAAACAGTATGTTTAGCATATTCCAAGATTAGCAATAAGGCTAGCATGGTTGAAGAAAAGCAAGCCAGGTGAAAAAAGAATTAAGATCAAAGAGGTGGGGACATAGGATGGAGTAACACCCAGATTACACAGAACTTCAATGGCTATGGGAAGGGTTTCTTTTTTTTTTTTTTTTTTTTCTGAGTGATAAGTGAAGCAATTGGACAGTTTTGAGCAGAGACACAATCTGATTTGTATTTTAAATGGTCACTCTGGCTGCCATGTGGGAATAGACACAAGAGTAGAAGTAGAAAGCTATTGTAATATCCTAGACTTGATCTGAAGTGTAGCAATGAGACCCCAGAGGAAACATTAAGTAGGTAGTTGATTATATGAGTCTTGACTGCAAGTGGGGAGCCAGGCTGGGGATATGAATGTGGGCTGGAATGAGATTGCTAATCAAATCAGTGAAGAGGAGAAGAGAAGGGATGCAAGGCTGAGCACTGGAAACTTCAACGTATATAGGTGGGAAGTAGAGAAAGACCCAGCAAATGAAACTGTGGAGGAATGACCAGGGTGGTGGGAAATAAACCAAGAGAGCAGTGTCCTAGAGACCAAGTGGAAAAAGCATTTCCAGAAAGAGGACAGTGCCTTTCATCTGAGAATGTCAAAGTTTTTCATAAGCCTTTACTAATTTCTATATCTGTGAAATAATACTCATTAATATGAGGCCTGAAAGTGAATTAAATAATGTAACATGGGTCCCACTAAAAACCTTCAAAGATACAGTTTCAAGAGAATGTTGAGAACAAAAGTCTGATTATACTATGATACTTTGCAGAAATCTGTTTCCCCATTACTGAATTCTTTTTCTTTTTCATACTCAACATACTTTAATTTAATTTTTGAACCATGAAACTTGTACACATTTAATGTATACAATCTGATGAGTTCAGAAATAGTATACCTCCGTGAAACCATCACCGCAATGTATGCCATAAACCTATCGATTATCTCCAAAAGTTTCCTCCTTCTTTGTTGTTTATTATTGTTGTCATTTGCGATAAGAACTTTTAACATAAGATGTACGTCCTCAGCAAAGCTTTAAGTATACAATACAGAATTATTAACTATAGACACTATACTGTACAGTAGATATCTGACTTGTTTATCTTGTATAACTAAAACTATATACTTTTGGCTAATACTTCTCTGTTTCCCTCTCTGCAACCTCTGCAAACCACCATTCTACCCTCTGCTTCTCTGAGCTTCACTAGTTTAAATTTATCGTATAAGTAATATCATGTAGTTAATATCATATTGTATTTGTTTTTCTGTCTAATGTATTTTACTTAATGTCTTCAAGTTTCTTCCGTGGTGTAGCATATACCAGAATTTCCTTCCTTTTTAAGGCTAGATAATATTACATTGTATGACTATAACCACATTTCCTTTGTCCACTCATGTGTCAGTGAACATTTAGGTTACTTTCATGTCTTGGCTATTATCAATAATGGTGCAGTGAACATGAGATTGCAGATTTCTCCTTGAGATTCTGACTTTTTTCCAGATTCTTTTGGATATATACCCAGAAACTGAATTGCTAGATTATATGGCAGTACTATTTTTAGTTTTTCAAGACTTCCATGCTGTTTTGTATACTAGTGGTACCAATTTACATTCTCACCATAATGGTACTAGAGTTCCCTTTTCTCCACAGCCTTGTTGGCTTTGTTATCTTTTGTTTTGCTCTCTTAAAATATATGTTTTCTTTGTTTTTTAAAAATAAAATTCATCTTAAAAAGTGTGAGGTTATATCACATTGGGGTTTTATTTTCATTTCCCTGGTGATTAATGATGTTGAACATTTTCTTTTCTATATCTGTTGGCTATTTGTATATCTTCTTTGGGGAAAGGTCTATTCAGTTCATTTTCCAATTATTAAATTGGTTTGTTTGTATTATTGCTATTGAGTTGTAATGGTCCCTTAATTAATTGGATATTTGCCCTTTATCAGATACATGGTTCGCAAATATTTTCTCTTATTCCATAGGTTACCTTTTTATTTTATCGATTGTTTCCTTTGCTGTGCAGAAGGTTTTTAGTTTGATGCAATCTAACTTGTTTATTTTGGCTTTTCTTGTCTGTCCTTTTGGTATTATATCCAAAAAATAATTGCCAAGGTCAATATCCAGAAACTTTTTCTCTATGTTTTCTTCTAGAATTTTTATAGTTTCAAGTCAAATATTTAGGTCTTCCATCCATTTTGAGTTGATTTTTGTGTGTGATGTGAGATAAGGGTCTCATTTTACTCGTTTCCAATACCATTTATCTCAATAAATTGGCTATAGAAGGAACTTACCTCAAACAAAAAAGCCCATGTATAAAAAGCTTACAGTCAACATCATACTTAACAGTAAAAACTGAGAGCTTTTCTGTAAAGATCTGGAAGAAGGTGAGAATACCCATTCTCACTCTTTCTATTCAATATAATACTGGAAGTTTGGGCCAGAGCAAGTAGGCAATAAGAAGAAATAAAAGGCATCTAAACTGGAAAGGAAGAAGTAAAATTATCTCTGCTTGCAATTAATATAATCTTATATCAAGAAAACCCTGAAGATTTCATTAATAATATTAGAACTAATAAATTTGACAAAGTTGCAAGACAAAAAATCAATGTACAAAAATCAGTTAATTTCTATACGCTAACTGAATTTTCCAAAACAGAAAATAAGAAAACACTTTCATTTACAATAGCATGAAAAATAATAAAATACTTAGCAACAAACTTAAACGAGGAGATAAAAAACATGTGTATTGAAAAGCATAAAACAATGATGAAAGAAATTAAAGCAAACAAATGGAAATACATACCATGTTTATGGATGAAAAGAATTAATATTTTTAAAATGTATATACTACACAAAGTGATATATAGATTTGATGCAATCTCTATAAAAATCTAAATTGAATTTTTTTCAGAAATAGAAAACAACAATCATAAAATTTGTATGAAACCACAGACATGAATAGCCGAAATAATTTTTAACAATAACAAAGCCGAAGGCATCATTGTTCCCAATTTCAAATTACATTACAAAGCTACAGTAATCAAAACAGTGTGGTACTGGCATAAAAACCAACAGATAAAATTAGATGACTGTACATGCATAGTTTATTTCTGAGCTGTCTGTTCTATTAAGTAAACTATGCATGTGTGTTCATCTGATTTTTGACAAGAGTGCCAAGAATACACAATGAGGAGAAGACAGTCTTTTCTCCGTTACTGAATTCTATAATACTTGTGTCTCTTTCTTTTTTTTTTTTTTTTATTATTATACTTTAAGTTCTAGGGTACTTGTGCATAACATGCAGGTTTGTTACATATGTATACTTGTGCCATGTTGGTGTGCTGCACCCATCAACTCATCAGCACCCATCAATTCGTCATTTATATCAGGTATAACTCCCAATGCAATCCCTGCCCCCTCCCCCCTCCCTATGATAGGCCATGATGTGTGATGTTCTCCTTCCCGAGTCCAAGTGATGTCATTGTTCAATTCCCACCTATGAGTGAGAACATGCGGTGTTTGGTTTTCTGTTCTTGTGATAGTTTGCTAAGAATGATGGTTTCCAGCTGCATCCATGTCCCTACAAAGGACGCAAACTCATCCTTTTCTATGGCTGCATAATATTCCATGGTGTATATGTGCCACATTTTCTTAATCCAGTCTGTCACAGATGGACATTTGGGTTGATTCCAAGTCTTTGCTATTGTGAATAGTGCCGCAATAAACATACGTGTGCATGTGTCTTTATAGCAGCATGATTTATAATCCTTTGGATATATAACCAGTAGTGGGATGGCTGGGTCATATGGTACATCTAGTTCTAGATCCTTGAGGAATTGCCATACTGTTTTCCATAAAGGTTGAACTAGTTTACAATCCCACCAACAGTGTAAAAGTGTTCCTATTTCTCCACATCCTCTCCAGCACCTGTTGTTTCCTGACTTTTTAATGATTGCCATTCTAACTGGTGTGAGATGGTATCTCATTGTGGTTTTGATTTGCATCTCTCTGATGGCCAGTGATGATGAGCATTTTTTCATGTGTCTGTTGGCTGTATGAATGTCTTCTTTTGAGAAATGTCTGTTCATATCCTTTGCCCACTTTTTGATGGGGTTGTTTTTTTCTTGTAAATTTGTTTGAGTTCTTTGTAGATTCTGGATATTAGCCCTTTGTCAGATGAGCAGATTGCAAAAATTTTCTCCCATTCTGTAGGTTGCCTGTTCACTCTGATGGTAGTTTCTTTTGCTGTGCAGAAGCTCTTTAGTTTAATTAAATCCCATTTGTCAATTTTGGCTTTTGCTGCCGTTGCTTTTGGTGTTTTAGACATGAAGTCCTTGCCCATGCCTATGTCCTGAATGGTACTACCTAGGTTTTCTTCTAGGGTTTTTATGGTATTAGGTCTAACATTTAAGTCTCTAATCCATCTTGAATTAATTTTCGTATAAGGAGTAAGGAAAGGATCCAGTTTCAGCTTTCTACTTATGGCTAACCAATTTTCCCAACACCATTTATTAAATAGGGAATCCTTTCCCTATTTCTTGTTTCTCTCAGGTTTGTCAAAGATCAGGTGGCTGTAGATGTGTGGTATTATTTCTGAGGACTCTGTTCTGTTCCATTGGTCTATATCTCTGTTTTGGTACCAGTACCATGCTGTTTTGGTTACTGTAGCCATGTAGTATAATTTGAAGTCAGGTAGCGTGACGCCTCCAGCTTTGTCCTTTTGACTTAGGATTGTCTTGGCAATGCGGGCTCTTTTTTGGTTCCGTATGAACTTTAAAGCAGTTTTTTCCAATTCTGTGAAGAAACTCATTGGTAGCTTGATGGGGATGGCATTGAATCTATAAATAACCTTGGGCAGTATGACCATTTTCATGATATTGATTCTTCCTATCCATGAGCATGGTATGTTCTTCAATTTGTTTGTGTCCACTTTTATTTCACTGAGCAGTGGTTTGTAGTTCTCCTTGAAGAGGTCCTCGACATCCCTTGTAAGTTGGATTCCTAGGTATTTTATTCTCTTTGAAGCAATTGTGAATGGAAGTTCATTCATGATTTGGCTCTCTGTTTGTCTGTTACTGGTGTATAAGAATGCTTGTGATTTTTGAACATTAATTTTGTATCCTGAGACGTTGCTGAAGTTGCTTATCAGCTTAAGGAGATTTTGGGCTGAGACAATGGGATTTTCTAAATATACAATCATGTCATCTGCAAACAGGGACAATTTGACTTCTTCTTTTCCTAACTGGATACCCTTTATTTCTTTCTCTTGCCTGATTGCCCTAGCCAGAACTTCCAACACTATGTTGAATAGGAGTACTGAGAGAGGGCATCCCTGTCTTGTGCCAGTTTTCAAAGGGAATTTTTCCAGTTTTTTCCCATTCAGTATGATATTGGCTGTGGGTTTGTCATAAATAGCTCTTATTATTTTGAGGTATCAATACCAATTGATATTTGGTATTTGGTATTCCATCAATACCAAACTTATTGAGAGTTTTTAGCATGAAGGGCTGTTGAATTTTGTCAAAAGCCTTTTCTGCATCTATTGAGATAATCATGTGGTTCTTGTCTTTGGTTCTGTTTATATGCTGGATTACGTTTATTGATTTGCGAATGTTGAACCAGCCTTGCATCCCAGGGATGAAGCCCACTTGATCATGGTGGATAAGCTTTTTGATGTGCTGCTGAATCTGGTTTGCCAGTATTTTATTGAGGATTTTTGCATCGATGTTCATCAGCGATATTGGTCTAAAATTTTCTTTTTTTGTTGTGTCTCTGCCAGGCTTTGGTATCAGGATGATGTTGGTCTCCTAAAATGAGTTAGGGAGGATTCCCTCTTTTTCTATTGATTGAATAGTTTCAGAAGGAATGGTACAAGCTCTTCCTTGTACCTCTGGTAGAATTCAGCTGTGAATCCATCTGGTCCTGGACTTTTTTTGGTTGGTAGGCTATTAATTATTGCCTCAATTTCAGAGCCTGCTATTGGTCTATTCAGGGATTCAACTTCTTCCTGGTTTAGTCTTGGAAGAGTGTAAGTGTCCAGGAAATTATCCATTTCTTCTAGATTTTCTAGTTGACTTGCATAGAGGTGTTTATAGTATTCTCTGATGGTAGTTTGTATTTCTGTGGGGTCCGTGGTGATATCCCCTTTATCATTTTTTATTGCATCTATTTGATTCCTCTCTCTTTTCTTCTTTATTAGTCTTGCTAGTGGTCTGTCAATTTTGTTGATTTTTTCAAAAAACCAACTCCTGGATTCATTGATTTTTTGGAGGGTTTTTTGTGTCTCTATCTCCTTCAGTTCTGCTCTGTTCTTAGTTATACCTTGTCTTCTGCTAGCTTTTGAATGTGTTTGCTCTTGCTTCTCTAGTTCTTTTAATTGTGATGTTAGAGTGTCAATTTTAGATCTTTCCAGCTTTCTCTTGTGGGCATTTAGTGCTATAAATTTCCCTCTACACACTGCTTTAAATGTGTCCAAGAGATTCTGGCATGTTGTATCTTTGTTCTCATTGGTTTCAAAGAACATCTTTATTTCTGCCTTCATTTCATTATGTACCCAGTAGTCATTCAGGAGTAGGTTGTTCAGTTTCCATGTAGTTGAGCAGTTTTGATTGAGTTTCTTAGTCCTGAGTTCTAGTTTGATTGCACTGTGGTCTGAGAGACAGTTTGCTATAATTTCTGTTCTTTTACATTTGCTAAGGAGTGCTTTACTTCCAATTATGTGGTCAATTTTGGAATAAGTGCGATGTGGTGCTGAGAAGAATGTATATTCTGTTGATTTGGGGTGGAGAGTTCTATAGATGTCTATTAGGTCCACTTGGTGCAGAGATGAGTTCAATTCCTGGATATCCTTGTTAACTTTCTGTCTCGTTGATCTGTCTAATGCTGACAGTGGAGTGTTGAAGTCTCCCATTATTATTGTATGGGAGTCTAAGTCTCTTTGTAAGTCTCTAAGGACTTGCTTTATGAATTTGGGTGCTCCTGTATTGGGTGCATATATATTTAGGATAGTTAGCTCTTCCTGTTGAATTGATCCCTTTACCATTATGTAATGGCCTTCTTTGTCTCTTTTGATCTTTGATGGTTTAAAGTCCATTTTATCAGAGACTAGGATTGCAACCCCTGCTTTTTTTTGTTCTCCATTTGCTTGGTAGATCTTCTCCATCCCTTTATTTTGAGCCTATGTATGTCTCTGCATGTGAGATGGGTCTCCTGAATACAGCAGACTGATGGGTCTTGACTCTTTATCCAGTTTGCCAGTCTGTGTCTTTTAATTGGAGCATTTAGTCCATTAACATTTAAGGTTAATATTGTTATGTGTGAACTTGATCCTGCCATTATGACATTAACTGGTTATTTTGCTCGTTAGTTGATGCAGTTTCTTCCTAGCCTCGATGGTCTTTACATTTTGGCATGTTTTTGCAATGGCTGGTACCAGTTGTTCCTTTCCATGTTTAGGGCTTCCTTCAGGGTCTCTTGTAAGGCAGGCCTGGTGGTGACAAAATCTCTAAGCATTTTCTTATCTGTAAAGGATTTTATTTCTCCTTCACTTATGAAACGTAGTTTGGCTGGATATGAAATTCTGGGTTGAAAATTCTTTTCTTTAAGAACGTTGAATATTGGCCCCCACTCTCTTCTGGCTTGTAGAGTTTCTGCCGAGAGGTCTGCTGTTAGTCTGATGGGCTTCCCTTTGTGGGTAACCCGACCTTTCTCTCTGGCTGCCCTTAAGATTTTTTCCTTCATTTCAACTTTGGTGAATCTGGCAATTATGTGTCTTAGAGTTGCTCTTCTGGAGGAGTATCTTTGTGGTGTTCTCTGTATTTCCTGAATTTGAATGTTGGCCTGCCCTACTAGGTTGGGGAAGTTCTCCTGGATGATATCCTGAAGAGTGTTTTCCAACTTGGTTCCATTTTCCCCCTCACTTTCAGGCACCCCAATCAGACGTAGATTTGGTCTTTTTACATAATCCCATACTTCTTGCAGGCTTTGTTCATTTTTTTTCTTCTCTTCTCACTTCATTTCATTCATTTGATCCTCAATCGCTGATACTCTTTCTTCTAGTTGATCGAGTCGGTTACTGAAGCTTGTGCATTTGTCACGTATTTCTCGTGTCATGGTTTTCATCTCATTTCATTTACGACCTTCTCTGCATTAATTATTCTAGCTATCAATTCTTCCACTTTTTTTTCAAGATTTTTAGTTTCTTTGCGTTGGGTACGTAATTCCTCCTTTAGCTCTGAGAAGTTTGATGGACTGAAGCCTTCTTCTCTCATTTCGTCAAAGTCATTCTCTGACCAGCTTTGATCCGTTGCTGGCGATGAGCTGCGCTCCTTTGCAGGGGGAGATGCGCTCTTATTTTTTGAATTTCCAGCTTTTCTGCCCTGCTTCTTCCCCATCTTCGTGGTTTTATCTGCCTCAGGTCTTTGATGATGGTGACGTACTGATGGGGTTTTGGTATAGGTGTTCTTCCTGTTTGATAGTTTTCCTTCTAATAGTCAGGACCCTCAGCTGTAGGTCTGTTGGAGATTGCTTGAGGTCCACTCCAGACCCTGTTTGCCTGGGTATCAACAGCAGAGGTTGCAGAAGATAGAATATTGCTGAACAGCGAGTGTACCTGTCTGATTCTTACTTTGGAAGCTTCCTCTCAGGGGTGTACTCCACCCTGTGAGGTGTGGGGTGTCAGACTGCCCCTAGTGGGGGATGTCTCCCAGTTAGGCTACTCAGGGGTCAGGGACCCACTTGAGCAGGCAGTCTGTCCATTCTCAGATCTCAACCTCCATGTTGGGAGATCCACTGCTCTCTTCAAAGCTGTCAGACAGAGTCGTTCACATCTGCACAGGCCTCTGCTGCTTTCCCTTTTGTTGTTTAGCTGTGCCCTGTCCCCAGAGGTGGAGTCTACAGAGACAGGCAGGTTTCCTTGAGCTGCTGTGAGCTCCACCCAGTTTGAGCTTCCCAGCGGCTTTGTTTACCTACTTAAGCCTCAGCAATGGCAGGCGCCCCTCCCCCAGCCTCGCTGCTGCCATTTCGGTTAGATCGCAGACTGCTGTGCTAGCAATGAGGGAGGCTCCGTGGCCGTGGGACCCTCCCAGCCAGATGTGGTTATAATCTCCTGGTGTGCCCGTTTGCTTAAAGCGCAGTATTTGGGTGGGAATTACCTGATTTTCCGGGTGTTGTGTGTCTCAGTTCCCCTGGCTAGGAAAAGGGATTCCCTTCCCCCTTGCGCTTCCCAGGTGAGGCAATGCCTCGCCCTGCTTCAGCTCTCACTGGTCGGGCTGCAGCAGCTGACCAGCACCAATTGTCCGGCACTCCCCAGTGAGATGACCCCAGTACCTCAGTTGAAAATGCAGAAATCACTGGTCTTCTGTGTCAATCGCGCTGGGAGTTGGAGACTGGAGCTGTTCCTATTCGGCCATCTTGCTCCGCCTCGCTTTCCTTCTTATAAGAGGAACTTTCTCCAGTGTATTTGTGTAGCTCTGACTTTCCTTAAACTCCTTGTTTTTGTTTATTTATTTATTTGTTTTTTTGCCCATTGACAAATAAAATGTGATTTTACATTTTATTAATCTTCATTTAACAAATACTTATTCAATGCCTGAAAAATGTTTTCTTAAAAAATTTTAATACATTTTATACATAACATTTGAAAATTACTGGCAGATAGTAGTTTTTCAAGAAATACTTATTCATAGTAATATAATACAAAATGGTACAAAAAATAACACAAATCTTTACCTTCAGTTATTTTTATTTTGGTGGTATTATGGTCCTGATGCAGTATTTCCTCCTATTGCAGATCTAAACTGCTAAAAAATTTATTGCCACACAGTTGTTGCAGAAAACCCTTGGGTTAGGCACAATTTGGATAGCAAAAAATCCAGATAGTTCACAGAACTGTCTCCCTCCATATACAACTCAATGTAGACCTGCATATTATAAAACATGTGTTGGGTGACAGGAAACCATTTTCTAAACCCTTCTATAGTCACAAAACTGCCATGTAAAACAATCATGGAAGAATTTAGCTAGGGATCTCCTACTTAGAGGCAGTAGAGTTTCGTGAATCTGGAAGCCTCACTGCTGAGTGGCATCCTGGTTTAACCACTTACTAGCTTGACCACTCACTAGCTACATGACCCAGGGCTAGTTGTTTAAACTCTCTGTGTCCTAATGTCTTTATCTGTAAAACAACATCTCTAGTAAGTTTCTGGTATATTGTAAGTGCTTGATAAAGATTATAACTGAGAAAATGATCTGGATAAAACAGCAGCAGAGATAAAGTGACCCATTTTCCACGTGGAAACTATAGAACTATAATAGATACCCAAACTAACCCTTCTGCTGAATAAAATATTTTTAAATCTTTCAAAAGTATTTTGTCAGCTGGCAAGAAATTAAAGAATCTCTAGAGGCCAAAAATGAAACAAAAGCAAAAACTCAAAGAGATAAGTGGAGCACAGAAGCTGATTTTCACCCTGTCTTACCTCAGGTTTCCTAGAAGCAGAACCTGAGATAGGAATCCATATGCACGGATATAGGCTCAGTTATTATAAATTCTATTCTTAGTCAGATGCAGGGAGCAGAAAGAAAAGGGAGCTAAAACATAAATTTCACTGCAGTGTTGTTTCCTCTTGAAACAAAAGTATCGGATTTTTGAACCCTACGTAAGTCAGTTATTGTCTATGGGCCAGTGGAGGCTACTTTCTGAGTCAACGCCCATCGGCCCTCCAAACTAGGGCAATTCTTTGGAAAAGAGAGGCAGCCAAACACATTAGCTGGAGGATGAAAGCACCAGCCAAGTAAAGTAGTCTGAGAGGGTGACTCCCTGAGTCACCCTAGAGACTGTTATGATCCACCCCTTTCACCACTGAAATTCACCTGTTTTTCGCATTAAGTTCATTCCAACTAATTACAGCATCTCCAGGGGAACATGATCGCAATTCCTGGCAAAACCTATAAGGGAATATTATTGGGATTAATAGTGTCTCCATGACTGCAGTTGATTTAATGACATAATTAATACTCATATTCTATCTTTCCATCACCCTAAAACAGCAATTCTATATTCTAATGGTTTGCTTAGTGAGGTGACCCAGATCCTCATCCCTGAGGGGGCTGAACCTCTGGTAATCATGGTCTCATCAAACCATGATTGCTTTACATGCCCTTATAGAACTAAAACGGTGCACAAAGGCATCAAAAAATGCCCCACGGGATCACCTTTGAATTAGGCACATTCTACCCAGCCTCCACACACAGCAGCAGTCATGCTACCTCATGAAGATAAGGATCAATTTCACCTGCCAGTTTGTGTCCTTTCTGTGCCTGCTCTTTTACAGGAACAAGGAACACAAAGTGACCAGATGCCAGGTGTGACTTTGAATTTATACCGACTTTTATTTTATCCCTTGGTGGAAGCACCTCACTCCCACTCCTAATCAAGATGTCAAGACACACAGAGCCTAAACTTCTGGGGACAGGAAACACAGCTTCCCCACGTAGTTCACTGGGAGAGAGGATAAAAGGGGGGCACAGTCCTATTTTCACCCCTTTATTTCTGAACTTATATATTCTACCTACTTGGGACACATCAATAAACAGTGAGTGAATTTTAAGGTATGTAATACACCTAAAGGAAAGCCCTATAGTGCATGTCTTGGTGCCCCAGTCAGATCCTGACTGATAACAAACCACATCTACCTTTCACTAGAGAATAGCCTTCAGCTAACAGGAACCACTTAGCCCAGGAGGCTATGCACACCTCTGTTCCAGGGGCAGGGCAGTTGTCTTTAACCAATGATTGATCCATGCAATGCACAAAAGATAAGCACCCTTGCTCAACGTAGAAGTATGTGACACAATTTGTGCTGCAGATGTTCCCCCTGAGATCAGATTGAAAATTAGTCTCCAGCTCAAACCAGAGTCTCACTTAGCTTCTTCCCACCCTACCCTGTCCCGCTTCAATCACTTCCCTTCTCCTGAGAACACTTCCCTAACAAATTGTTTGAGCTGGAGTCTTTGTTTCAGGTTTTACCTCTGGGGAACTGCATAGCATTTTATTATTGCAGAGCATCATTTCTATGTATACTTCTATATGTCTTTAAAAGGTCAGACCACTACCTGAAGTGCACCAATCCAAGAAGAGCAAAGGAAATAGTAAATATGTGGGTAAATATAAAACATTGTTTTATCCTTTTACGAAATATGTGAAAGTCAGTTAATTATTTAAAGAAAAATTTAACATCAGTGTATTATGGGGTTTATAACATACATAGAAATAAACATATGACATCATTACAAAGGACAGCAGAAAAATAATTGGAATTATATTGTCATGAGGTTCTTATATATGGTGGTGTAATGTTAATTCAAATAGACTTTGATAAGTTAAATACATATATCATAATCACTACAGCAACCACTAAAAGTGATATCAATAGGTATAGCAAAAAAATCTATCAGAAGAGCTAGAATAAAATCCTAGAAGGTAGTTGAGTAATCGTCAAAATATTTAAGGCTGGGCATGGTGTCTCACACCTGTAATCCCCACACTTTAGGAGGCTGAGGTAAGCAGATTACATGAGGCCAGGAATCTGAGACCAGTTTGGCCAACATGGCGAAAGCTTGTCTCTACTAAAAATACAAAAAATGAGCCAGGTGTGGTGGTGAACATCTGTAGTCCTGACTATTCGGGAGGCTGAGGCACAAGAATCACTTGAACCTGGGAGGTGGAGGTTGCAGTGAGCTGAGATTATGCCACTGCACTCCAGCCTGGGCAATAGAGCAAGAATCTGTCTAAAAAAAAAAAAAAAAAAAAAAAAAAAAAAAAAAAAGTAGACTCAAACAGATGCTATTTGAAAGAGATTTACTCTAAATATAAAGACAGAAACAAGTCAGATAAAAGGATAAAAACATAAACACGTCATCCAATCACTAAGACTGAAAAATTCAATACAATTAGAATATTTCAATACAATAAGCAATACAATCAGAGATAGAAGGTTATTTTGTAATGACAAAAGAATTGGCTAGTCAGAAAGACATAATTCTAAATGTGTACTTATCTAATTACAGAGTTTAAAAATATATGCAGCAAAATGAAAAGAACTAACGGGAGAAACAGGAAACTCCACAATCGTAGGTGGAGATTTTTAACCTGCCCCTTCACAACAATTGATAGAATAGCCAAAAGAATTACTCCCTCTTTTCAATGCATAATGTAAGGCTACGTTTGTCAAGAGACTGTGGTAGCAAAGAGAAAAGTAGATAAATAGAGGAAGAGCAAGTTTAAAAACAGACACACACCTACATGGTCAACTGATCTTTCCTATAAAGTAGCAATGTAATTCAAAAGCAGAATAATTTCTTCAGCAAATTATGTTGGGGAAATTGATTGTACATAGAAAAATAAAACAAAACTCAATTTCTACTACACTTAAAAATGTATTCAAGATATAACATTACATTAGTCAGTTCTCATGCTGCTAGTAAGAAATATCTGAGGCTGGTATAAAGAAAAGAGGTTTAATTGGCTCATGGTTTGGTTATGCAGGCTATACAGAAAGGATGACAGCTTCTGGGGAGGTCTCAGGAAACTTTCAATCATGGTGGAAGGTGAAGGGGAAGCAGGCACAGCTTACATTGCCAGAGCAGGAAGAAGGGAAGGGTGCTACAAACTTTTAAACAACCAGATCTCATGAGAACTCTCTCACGAGCACAGCACCAAAGGGGAAAATCTGCCCCATGATCCTATCACCCCACACCAGGCTTCACCTCCAACATTGGTTATTACAATTTAACATGAGATTTGGGTGGGGACACATATCTAAACCATATTTTTCTGCTCTTGGCCCCTCCCTAATCTCATGTCCCTCTCATATTGCAAAATACAATCATGTCTTCCTAACAGTCCCTCAAAATTTTAACTCATTCCAGAATTAACTCAAAAGTCCACAGTCCAAAGTCTCATCTGAGACAAAGTTAGTTCCTTCTGTCTATGAGTCTGTAAAATCAAAAACGAGTTAGTTACTTTCAAGCACAATGGAAGTACAAGCATTGGGTAAATACTCCTGTTGCAAAAGGGATAAATCAGCCAAAAGAAAGGGCCCATAGGCCCCATGCAAGTGTGAAACCCAGTAGGGCAGTCATTAAACCCTAAAGCTCCAGAATAATCTCTTTTAACTGCATGTTCCACACGCAGGGCACACTGATGTAACAAGTGGGCTCCCAAGGCCTTGGGCAGCTCTGCACCTATGGTTCTGCAGGGCTCAGACCTGAGGCTACTCTCAAGTGCTGACATTGAGTGCCTGCAGCTTTTCCAGGCACATGGTGCAAGCTGCCGGTGGATCTATCATTCTGGAGTCCAGAGGACAGTGGCCCTCTTCTCATAGCTCCTCTAGGCAGTGCCCCAGTAGGGACTCTGTGTGTGGGGCTCCCCAGTCCCACATTTCCCCACCACACTGCTCTAATAGATGTTCTCTGTGAAGGCTCCAGCCCTGTAGCAGGCTTCTGTCTGGACATCCAGGCTTTTCCATACATCCTCTGAAATATAGGCAGAAGCTCCCAAACCTCAAGTCTTGCATTCTGCACACCCACAGGCTTAGCCCAGGCTTATAGCTTGTACCCTCTGGGGCAGTGGCCCGAGCTGTACCTGGGCCTCTTTGAGCCATGGCTGAGGCTGGATGCGGGGACCAGTTTCCCAAGGCTGTGCAGTGTGGTAAGGCCCTGAGGCTGGCCCATGACATGATTCTTCCCTCCTAGGCCACCAGGCCTCTGATGGGAGAGGCCGCCATGAAGATCTCTGAAATGCCTTCAAGGCATTTTCCCTATTGTCTTGGCTATCAGCATTTGCCTTCCTTTCAGCTATGTACATTTCTGCAGCCTTTTCAGATTCCTCCCTAGAAATAGACTTTTCTACCATGTGGCTGGGCTGCTAATTCTTCAAATGTTTATGCTCTGCTCCCTTTTAAAATATAAGTTCCAGTCCTACATCCTTTATTTGCTCATGCATATAGGCATAGGCTATTAGAAGCATCAAGGCCATACCTTGAACACTTTGCTGCTTAGAAGTTTCTTCTGCCAGAAATCCTAAATCAGACCAGCCTGTCCAACATGGCAAAACCCATCTCTACTAAAATCTTTTTTAAAAATTAGCTGGGCATGGTAGTGCACACCTGTAATCCCAGCTATTCAGGTGGCTGAAGCATGAGAATCACTTAAACCTGGGAGGCAGAGGTTGTAGTGAGTTGAGATCATGCCACTGCACTCCAGCCTGAGCAACAGAGTAAGACTCTGTCTCGAAAAAAGAAAAAAAAAAAAGAAAAAGAAGTCCTAAATCATCACTCACAAGTTCAAAGTTTCACAGACCCCTAGGGCAGGGGCACAATGCCTCCAAGTTCTTTGCTAAAGCATAACAAAAGTGACATTTGATTCAGTTCCCAATAAGTTCCTCATTTCCATCTGAGACCTCCTCAGCGTAGACTTTACTGTCCATATCACCATTTGCACTTTGGTCACAACCATTTAACAAATCCCTAGGAAGTTCCAAACTTTTCCTCATCTTCCTATCTTCTTCTGAGTCCTCCACACTTCCAACCTCTGCTCATTACCCAGTTCCAAATTGCTTCCACATTTTCAGGTATCTTTACAGCAATGCCTCACTCCCAGTACCAATTTTCTGTATTAGTCAGTTCTACTGATATAAAGAAATACTTGAGACTAGGTAATTTATAAAGAAAAGAGGTTTAATTGGCTCATGGTTCTGCAGGCTGTACAGGAAGCATGATGGCTTCTGGGGAGGCCTCAAGAAACTTTCAATTATGGCAAAAGACAAAAGAGAAGCATGCACATCTTACGTGGCCAGAACAAGGGGGGATTGGGAGTTACTACACACTTTTAAACAACCAGATCTCATGAGAGCTGTATCATGAACAGCACCAAAGGGGAAAGTCCACCCACATGGTCCAACCACCTCTAACATTGGGGATTACAATACAACATGAGATTTGGATGGGGTCACAAATTCAAATTGTATCAATCATAGACCTAAATATGAAGCTAACACTAAGTTTCTATAAGAAGTAGAGGAGAATATCTTTGCAATGTTGCAATAGGTAAAATTTCCTAGGACATAGAAAGCTCAAATCACAAAACAAAAAAACATATAAATTATATTCTATCAAAATTAAACTCTAAGGAGACATCATTGAGACAATAAAGAGACTGTGTTAATAATTCACTTTATATATTCAGAGTACATTAATAACCCATGCAACTCTGTAATTGAAGTACAAGCCAATAAAAAATGTGCAAGAGATTTGTAAAGAAATCTAAAAAATAAAATATAGGAGTTTCTGAAATATACATAACAAGGTACTCAACATTATTAGTTTTTAGGAAAATATAAATTAAAACCATATTTGATATCACATTGTACTATTACAAGACTAAAATTAAAATAGCAACACCAATTATTGAGGATCTGGATTAAAGGTCTCTCATACATTACTGGTGGGAGTGTAAAATGGGGCTTTTTGGAAAATACGTTGCAGTTTCTTATAAACTTAAACATGCATATAACCTATATCCCAGCAATTCCCTTTCTAGGCATTTATACCAAATAAATGAAAACATATATTCACAAAAAGAGATATACAAGAGTGTTTCAGCAGTTTTATTCATAGTAACAAAAACCTGAATAATCTATATAAAACAACCTCCATGTTCATCAGCATGTTATTAGATAAACTGTTCTATATTAAAAAAATAGAATATTTAGCAATATTCTGTTACAAAGGAACTACGATTTACACAATTTCTTTACAGCAATGCCCCACTCCCAGTGCCAACGGAGTTAGTCTATTCATTTAGGCATTCTTAAGGCAGAGTCTGTTTTCTTATTTACCTCACTATTGAAGATGAATTGCAAAATTATCATGGTGACTAAAAAAAGCCGGACACAAAAGAGTGTATCCTATATGATTCCATTTATATAAGGTTCTAAAATAGGCAAAAGTAAAGCTATGGTTTTAGAAATCAGACTGTTTCCTTGGGTGTGGGTGGGGTGTGTGAAAAATTGCAAAGTACATTAGGGAATTTTCTGGGATAATGGAATATATATGTGTGTGTGTGTGTGTGTGTGTGTGTGTGTGTATATATCTTACTTTAGAGATAAGATCTTGCTCTCTTCTCTCACCCAGGCTGTAGTGCAGCAGCACAATCATAGCTTACTACAGCCTTCAACTCCTGGGCTCAAACAATCCTCCTACTTCAGCCTCCTGAGTAGCTGGAACTCCTACATCATGTGAATCACTTTGCCTGGCTAATTTTTTTTTTTTTTTTTTTTTGTAAAGACAAGGTCTCACTATGTTGCCCAGGCTGGTCTTGAACTCCTGGCCTGAAGCAATCCTCATCTTGGCCTCCCAAATCGCTAGGATTACAGGCATCATAAGCCATGTCTGGTGGAAATTATATGTTGATTGGAATGCTGGTTGTATAGCTGTACACATTCATCAATGAATTATACACTTAAAACTTGTACATTTTGTTATATGCAAAGTGTACCTCAATATAGTTGATTCAAAACATTTTCAAGTTAAGAACGATACATTTTCCACCTATTTCCTCTAACAATAGCAACAACAACAACAATTTTTTTTTTTTTTTTTGAGACGGAGTCTCACTCTGTCGACCAGACTGGAGTGCAGTGGCCAGATCTCAGATCTCAGCTCACTGCAAGCTCCGCCTCCCGGGTTCACGCCATTCTCCTGCCTCAGCCTCCCGAGTAGCTGGGACTACAGGCGCCCGCCACCTCGCCCGGCTAGTTTTTTGTATTTTTTTAGTAGAGACTGGGTTTCCCAGTGTTAGCCAGGATGGTCTCGATCTCCTGACCTCGTGATCCGCCCGTCTCGGCCTCCCAAAGTGCTGGGAGTACAGGCTTGAGCCACCGCGCCCGGCCTACAACAACAACAATTTTTTTTAAAGCTCACATTTATGGAGCCATCTGTTCTGTGCCAGGCTACGACTACGGTAAGTGCTTTATACATGTTAACTAATTTGATCCTCTTAAGAATTTTATGATACTTCATACCACACGTACAATATCTCCTCTCTCCATTTTATACATAAGGAAGTTGAAACACACAATATTGCATTAAGGTCCTCAGTGGCTCACAGGTAGAAACGGGTAGAGCTAGTCTACTAATTTAGGCATTCTAAATGCAGAGCCTGTTTTCTTATTTACCTCACTATACTTCCTCTAATTTATTCACTACTGTTATAATTGATTGACTCAAAGATAGTTCATTTACCTTAGCAATATTAGATTTCACAGAGTTGAAAACTTTTGAAGACTTTGACACTAAAACCAGCTAAGCAAGCATGTGTATATCCAAATTACCTTCTTTAGGGGTCTGTTTGTGTAACATGGAACTACAACAGGTATACTTCGTCATTTCTCAAGGTGTTGTAGATAGCCTGCCAATTCTTCATAGCTGGCAACATTACCAGCAGCTGACCAATCAGGTTTGAGCAGCATCACTGTGTGGTCCACTGGAATACTTGAGATGTTTTCTATTCTCTTTCCCATTCCTGGGTTTCACTGAAGGGTCTCCAGGTGTGCATGGTCTCCAGGTGCTGCCAGCAGGGGCCTACTATCATTTTTCCCTTCAACAGGCCATGAACTGAACTCAAGTAGGGAAGGATGTAGGTCTGTGTTAGGTTTCTGAGTGGAGAGCATGCCAACATTTATAATAGAATGGTAGGCATTTTGCCATCTCTGCATGTAGTATAATGCTGACTTGATAGCCAACAAGCTGGAACACACAAAAGAATCTTAGTAATCTACACTATAATCTGTAGGTTTATCTTTACCAAGACTCTTTGCAAGAATTGAATTTCATGACATATAATTAGGTTTCATGAAATTTCTGTAGTGCCTTGTAATCAACAAGTAAATTAATTTGCTTTTTTCATTTCATGTTTGTGCATAATATTCATAATACTCATTTGCAAGTCAAGTAGTGGCACATTCTCTTACATCTTTTTTTTCCTTTAAAAAATAATTTACTGCTTTATTTATGACTATTTGGAGTAAAAGAGGTTTCAATAGTCACACTGAGAAAGTATCTTGCAAAGAAAACTGCTTAATACTTTCATGTTCACGTTTTTCTAGAACTAGTTTTGGCCAGTGTTTCTATAAATGATATCCCTGCATCAAACTCAACTGAGTGCTCACTTAAAACGTAAGTCCCTGGGCCAGGTGCCGTGGCTCATGTCTGTAATCCCAGCACTTTGGGAGGCCAAGGCAGGTGGGTCACCTGAGGTTAGGAGTTCAAGACCAGTCTGGCCAACGTGGCGAAACCCTGTCTCCACTAAAAGTATAAAAATTAGCCGGGCATGGTGACAGGCGCCTGTAATTCCAGCTATTCGGGAGGCTGAGGAAGGATAATTGCTTGAACCTGGGAGGTGGAGGTTGAAGTGAACCGAGATCGCGCCACTGCACTCCAGCCTGGGGGACAAGAGTGAGACTCCATCTCTCTCTCTCTCTCTCACACACACAGTCGGTTCCTGGGCCCCACTCCCCAGGATACTGGGTCAGTGTATTAGCTGAGGGACCCAGAAATAAACAGTTTAGTAAATACTCCAGGTGATTCTTAGTTACCCCTACATTTGGCAACTCCTGTTTTAGGCCTGACAGAGAGGAAAAAAATGGCCATTAAACAGTGTATTTGTAGAAAGCAGTTCCTAAAATGAACAGAGAATTAAACCATAGCCAGAAAAAGAAACTTTTCACGTTGGCACGGCAGCTTCTCTCTGCAAAGGGCTGCTTGCTGGCTTAAAAAACAGGATCTTTTAAAACCTATAGCACACTAAGCCATTATCTTCAACTTCACAAAGGGGTTTTTAGATCTGCTACATGAAAGATGTTGTAATAAACCACACAAATGCTACATTGAACTAAAGAAAATGCAAAGGGAGAATGTAATACCTACAGATATAAAACCTCAGTTTGTTTTTTAAAGATCTTTTTCATCCTGACAAGAAAGAGAGATTTAATCAGCCCTTTTGCAGAAGTTATCCCATGTCAGAGTCATGCTGCCTTACTTTAGTTCAAAGAGGGCACAGGTAGTTTCTTCTTCTAAACCAAGTTGGGAAGGGGCAGGAACTGAAATAAATGAGTAGCTACCTTTATTTCCATGGATCAAATGATTTGCAATATAAGAAGCATTTCTATTTTAAGGAACACTAAGAACTTGGATCCTGTATAAGCCTAAATGTAGTTTCTTATTATTTTTTTAACTTTTCCATGAAAATTAATGAATGAATGAAAAAAATACTTTAAAATAATTTGATTGAGCACATTTTACATTTTTTCTGTCTGTTGCCTGATTTTTCACCTGTAACCAGAGATTGCCTGAGCATTATAAATGGGCTTTCCCTGCCTCCTGAACCTTGGCTGGCCTCAGTGAACCTGACAGGCTAAAAAGCAAGGAAAAGATCTTTATAAACAGATGGCTTCAAGCAAGACTTTGTCCTTTCAGAGTAATTCAACTACTAATTCTATTAAAAAGCTGGATATCAGTCTACCACTTTCTCATCCAGGCCGTTGTCATCATTGCTAGTGGACTTTATACCATCTTCCTGTCTTCCTCTTTGTTTTCTTGAACTCAGGTAAGAAAAGTAATACTCAAATCAGCTCTGCAGAACTATGATGCAAGACCAAAAGGAGGCAAACTAATTTCTATTTGTTACAAAATAAAGTGCATTCACTGCAAAACTATTTTATAAAAATGTCCTGATTTAGTACAGACTGCAAGTGCTATAAGTGAAGGAAAAGAGGTGTTGAGGCTTGAATTCCGAATGGGAGGGCCATATAATACAGTACTGAATGCTGTTAATGTTTTTCTTATACAGTCTAAATAAAATCACTACTTAATTTATAGGTTGAGCACTTAATTAGATATCAGGCATTCAAGCATTGGTGGTTAAAAGTAGTGTTGTAGGAAATAAATAAGCTTTTTGAAGGGATGCCAATAGGGATTGGCAAAGATTTTCAAACCTGCTTTGGTTGATATTATTTATTACCTCCTCTGTTAAAACAGGCACCATTTCTGGACTCTTTCATCCTGAATTTTCTTATTTATTATATTGAACACAGAGCAATCACCTGAATTTTCTATTATCTTAAAATAATTGGCCATCAAATTCCCCTAAACTTGACATACAGGGTTTACATAGATAGGTACTTATCTAATCTAATTGCACTGGTTATAGGGAAAAATTGAAACAAATCCTTTGGGTGCTAAGATGTTAAACAAAGCTCCAGGCTACCTGAAACCGTAGCATTGCTCAATGAGATATTTTATATCATAAGAATTAGAGAATTACAGAAAAATGTGAGTGTTCCAAGGCCAAGTTGAAGGTAAAGGTAACATTGGTGACCTGCTCCTCCCATCTCTCCTGTTAATGTCTGTTATGCTGGTGAAGGTGGAGACTTACTGAAACCTACTGGAGTCTATGGAATGTTGCAATTAGAGAAAAAATATGTAGCTTATAAAGTTCCATCAAATATCTTTCCCTGAGCTGATTTTAGAGATCCCCAAAGCCACAATCCCACAATTCCAAAAGGTATGGTATTATTTACAAAACTTAAAATTCTAACACATGAAAATATTTATTCTCATTATCACTTAAAATGACATAAAGGGACTGAAATAGTAAAAGGACAGGGTAGGCAGTAGCTTAAAACAGTTAAAATTGCTAGTATCACATTAATGTCAATAATGGAAGAGCACAGAGTAAATGACCAGGTGTAAAATAAATTTAAGAGTACCTTCCAAATTGATAAAGCAAAATATTTTTTCTGATCACTCATTCAATGAGTATTCAGTGAGCACCTAATACAATCAGTGCTGTGTTAAATATTGTGGAGATGGTTACATAAGAAGCATAAAATATGATGCCTGCCTTCAAGGAATTTTGATCTAAGGAAGGAATTGTGATGATGTGTTATTTCTTATATCATTCCATGGATAATTATCTTTCTTCCTGGTGAGAACTTAACTTCAATGAATTGTTTAGGCACTCTGTAAGAATTCAGTCTCACGAATGCACTCAGAGACGTCATCTGGGCCCCTGTGGCTTGTCTGTTCTGAATTCATTTCACAAATAATCAAAAATCTATGCACTAGTAAAAATGCTAGGAAATAGAACAACTGAATTTTGGCTTCTTCCAACACCTTTTTTAGGAAATATAAAATTATAGTTAAAGATAGTCTCTGAAAAGCATATCACTAGATGTAGATTTGAGATTTAATTTATTATATCAGGAAAACTGGATAAACCATGCTGAATATTTTTTGGCCTCAGTTCATGTAATGTTCTGATAAAATTTGCCAGAGAAATTTCACTAACTTTGCTATGTATATATGAATTCAATAAAATCTTCCTGTTGGTGATCAACATTTTATTTTATTGTACAAATATGCAAGTCACTTTTCATAAAACTCATAATTGACTAAATTTGTGTCACCTTTTAAAAACTGATAGTCAAGGTTTACTTTTATTAATCACTTTTATGGATTCACTTTTATTAAAAAATTATACAAATATGAAATAATTAGAATACCCAAAGTTCTATTACAATATTCTTTCTCTTCCAGTAGTACAAAGGTGTTTTGTGAAAGATGGCTGCTCACTATGCTGTCCATTTAAAAGGTTAAAAATTTTCCTGCTGCTATACAAAGCTTCCCTCTATAATCTGTGAACTTAACTTTCATTAACTTATCTAAATTATTCTTTTTTTTTTTTTTTTTTTTTTTTTTTTTTTTTTTTTTTTGAGACAGAGTCTCGCTCTGTCGCCCGGGCTGGAGTGCAGTGGCCGGATCTCAGCTCACTGCAAGCTCCGCCTCCCGGGTTTACGCCATTCTCCTGCCTCAGCCTCCCGAGTAGCTGGGACTACAGGCGCCCGCCACCTCGCCCGGCTAGATTTTTGTATTTTTTTAGTAGAGACGGGGTTTCACCATGTTAGCCAGGATGGTCTCGATCTCCTGATCTCGTGATCCGCCCGTCTCGGCCTCCCAAAGTGCTGGGATTACAGGCTTGAGCCACCGCGCCCGGCCTCTAAATTATTCTTAAATAGATTTGTATTTTTAATCTATGTAATTTCATAAGAAAATAGTCTCTTTAATTTTCACCACACCAAATAATTTGCACTTTTTTTTTATTATTATACTTTAAGTTCTGGGATACATGTGCAGAACGTGCAGGTTTGTTACATAGGTATACACGTGTCATGGGGGTTTGCTGCACCCATCAACTTGCCGTTTACATTAGGTATTTCTCCTAATGCTATCCCTCCCCTAGCCCCCAGCACCTGACAGGCCCTGGTACATGATGTTCCCCTCCCTGTGTCCATGTGATCTCATTGTTCAACTACCACTTATGAGTGAGAACATACGGTGTTTGGTTTTCTGTTCCTGTATTTGTTTGCTGAGAAGGATGGTTTCCAGCTTCATCCATGTCCCTGCAAAGGACATGAACTCATCCTTTTTATGGCTGCATAGTATTCCATGGTGGATATGTGCCACATTTTCTTTATCTAGTCTATCATTGATGGGCATTTGGGTTGGTTCCAAGTCTTTGCTATTGCAAATAGTGCTACAATAAGCATACGTGTGCATATCTCTTTACAGTAGAATAATCTATAATTCTTTGGGTATATACCCAGTAATGGGATTGCTGGGTCAAATGGTATTTCTGGTTCTAGATCCTTGAGGAACTGCCATTCTGTCTTACACAATGGTTGAACTAATTTACACTCCCATCAGCAGTGCAAAAGCGTTATTTCTCCATACCCTCTCCAGCATCTGTTGTTTCCCGACATTTTAATGATTGCCATGCTAACTGGCATGAGATGGTATCTCATTGTGGTTTTGATTTGCATTTCTCTAACAACTAGTGATAATGAGCTTTTTTTTCATATGTTTATTGGCCACATAAATGTCTTGTTTTGAAACGTGTCTGTTCATATCCTTCACCCACTTTTTGATGGGGTTGTTTATTTCTTGTCAGTTTTTTAAGTTCCTTGTAGATTCTGAATATTAGCTCTTTGTCTGGATGGATAGATTGCAAAAATTTTCCCCCATTCTATAGGTTGCCTGTTCACTCTGATGATAGGTTCTTTTGCTGTGCAGAAGTTCTTTAATTTAATTAGATTTTTGTCTAGAAATTAGTTTAATTTGTCAATTTTGGCTTTTGTTGCCATTACTTTTGGTGTTTTAGTCATGAAGTCTTTGCCCACGCCTATGTCCTGAATGGTACTGCCTAGGTTTTCTTCTTGGGTTTTTATGATTTTAGGTGTTACATTTAAGTCTTTAATCCATCTCGAGTTAATTTTTATATAAAGTGTAAGGAAGGAGTCCAGTTTCAGTTTTCTGCATATGGCTAGCCAGTTTTCCCAACACCATTAATTAAATAGAAAATCCTTTCCCCATTGCTTGTTTTTGTCGGGTTTTTCAAAGATCAGATGGTTGTAGATGTGTGGCATTATTTCTGAGCCCTCTGCTCTGTTCCATTGGTCTATATATTTGCTTTGGTAGCAGTACCATGCTATTTTGGTTACTGTAGCCTTGTAGTATAGTTTGAAGTCAGGTAGTGTGATGCCTCCAGCTTTGTTCTTTTTGCTTAGAATTGTCTTGTCTATACGGGCTCTTTTCTGGTTCCATATAAAATTTAAAGTTTTTTTTTTTTTTTTTTTTTTTTTTTTTTCTAATTCTGTGAAGAAAGTCAATGGTAACTTGATGGGGGCAGCACTGAATCTATAAATTACTTTGGGCAGTATGGCCATTTTCAAGAAACTGATTCTTCCTATCCATGAGCATAAAATGTTTTTCCATTTGTTTTTGTCTTGTGTTGTTTCTTGAGCAGTGGTTTGTAGTTCTCCTTGAAGAAGTCCTTCACATCCCTTGTAAGTTGTTTTTCTAGGTATTTAATTCCCTTTTGTAGCAACTGTGAATGGGAATTCACTCATGATTTGGCCCTCTGTTTGTCTATTATTGTTGTATAGGAATGCTTGTGATTTTTGCACATTGATTTTGTATCCTGAGACTTTGCTAAAGTTGCTTATCAGCTTAAGGAGATTTGGGGCTGAGATGATGGGGTTTTCTAAATATACAATCATGTCATCTGCAAACAGAGACAATATGACTACTTCTCTTACTATCTGAATACCCTTTATTTCTTTTTCTTGCCTGATTGCCCTGGCTAGAACTTCCAATACTATGTTGAATAAGAGTGGTAAGAGAGGGCATCCCTGTCTGGTACAGGTTTTCAAAACGAATGCTTCCAGCTTTTGCCCATTATGATATTGGCTGTGGGTTTTTCATAAATAGCTGTTATTGCTTTGAGATATGTTCCATCGATACCTAGTTTATTGAGTTTTTAGCATGAACAGGTGTTGAATTTTATTGAAGGCCTTTTCTGCATCTATTGAGATAATCATGTGGTTTTTGTCATTGGTTCTGTTTATGTGATGGAATACGTTTATTGATTCTGTCAGTTGAACCAGTCTTACATCTTAGGGATGAAGCCAACTTGATCGTGGTGGATAAGCTTTTTGATGTGCTGCTGGATTCAGTTTGCCAGTATTTTATTGATGATTTTCTCATTGATGTTCATCAGGGATATTGACCTGAAGTTTTCTTTTTTTGTTGTATCTCCGCCAGGTTTTGGTATCAGGGTGATGCTGGCTTCATAAAATGAATTAGGGAGGAGTCCCTTTTTTTCTATTGTTTTGAATAATTTCAGAAGGAATGGTCCCAGCTCCTCTTTGTAACTCTGGTAGAATTCTGCTGTGAATCAGTCTGGTCCTGAACTTTTTTTAGTTTGTAGGCTATTAATTACCACCTCAGTTTCAGAACTTGTTATTGATCTATTCAGGGGTTCAATTCTTCCTGGTTTAGTCTCGGGAGGGTGTATGTGTCCAGAAATTTATAGATTTCTTCTAGATTTTTTGTTTATTTGCATAGAGGTGTTCATAGTATTATTTGATGGTAGTTTGTATTTCTGTGGGATCAGTGCTGATAACTGCTTTATCATTTTTTATTGTGTCTGTTTGATTCTTCTCTCTCTTTTCTTCTTTATTAGTCTGCCTAGCAGTCTATCTATTTTGTTAATTTTTTTAAACAATCAGCTCCTGGATTCATTGATTTTTTTTTTTTTTTTTTTTTTTTTTTGTATTTCTATCTCCTTCAGTTCTGCTCTGATCTTAGTTATTTCCTGTCTTCTGCTAGGTTTTGAATTTGTTTGCTCTTGCTTCTCTAGTTCTTTTAGTTGTGATGTTAGAATGCCATTTTTAGATCTTTCCTGCTTTCTCCTGTGGGCATTTAGTGCTGTAAATTTCCCTCTGAACACTGCTTAACCATGTCCCAGACATTCTGGTACATTGTGTCTTTGTTCTCACTGGTTTCGAAGAACTTCTTTATTTCTGCCTTAATTTCGTTATTTACCCACTTAGGAGCAGGTTGTTTAGTTTCCATGTAGTTGTGCGCTTTTGAATGAGTTTCTTAATCCTGAGATCTAATTTGATTGCACTTTGGTCTGAGAGACTGTTTGTTATGATTTCCGCTCTTTTGCATTTGTTGAGGAGTGTTTTACATCCAATTACGTGGTCAATTTTAGAATAAGTGTGATGTGATGCTGAGAAGAATGTATATTCTGTTGATTGGGGTGGAGAGTTCTGTAGATGTCTATTAGGTCTGCTTGGTCTAGAGCTGAGTTCAAGTCTTGAATATCCTTGTTTATTTTCTGTCTCGTTGATCTGTCTAATATTGACGGTGGGTGCTAAGGTCTCCCACTATTATTGTGTGGGAGTATAAGTCTCTTTGTAGGTCTCTAAGAACTTGCTTTATAAATCTGGGTGCTCCTGTATTTGGGTGCATATATATTTAGGATAGCTCTTCCTGTTGCATTGAAAACTTTACCATTATGTAATGCCCTTCTTTGTCTTTTTTGATCTTGGTTGGTTTCAATTCTGTTTTATCACAGATTAGGTTTGCAACCCCTGCTTTTTTTTGCTTTCCATTTGCTTGGTAAATCTTCCTCCATCCCTTTATTTTGAGCCTATATGTGTCTTTGCACATGAGATATGTCTCCTGAATATAACACACCAATGGGTCTTGACTCGATAATTAGCCAGTGTCTGTCCTTTAATTGGGGCATTTAGTCCATTTACATTTAAGGTTAATATTGTGATATATGAATTTGATCCTGTCATTATGATGCTAGCTGGTTATTTTGCCTGTTAGTTGATGCAGTTGCTTCATAGTGTTGACAGTCTTTACAATTTGGTATGTTTTTGCAGTGGCTGGGACCAGTTTTTCCTTTCCATATTTAGTGCTTCCTTCAGGAGCTCTTGTAAGGCAGGCCTGGTGATGATAAAATCTCTCAGCATTTGCTTGTCTGTGAAGGATTTTATTTCTCTTTCACTTACAAGTCTTAGTTTGGCTGGATATGAAATTCTGGGTTGAAAATTCTTTTCTTTAAGAAGGCTGAATATTGGCCCCACTCTCTTCTGGCTTGTAGGGTTTCTGCTGGGAAATCTGTTGTTAGTCTGAGGGGCTTCATTTTTAGGTAACCCGACCTTTCTCTCTGGCTGCTCTTAACATTTTTTCTTTCATTTCAACCTTAGTGAATCTGACAATTATGTATCTTGGGGTAGCTCTTCTCAAGGAGTATCTTTCTGGTGTTCTCTCTATTTCCTGAACTTGAATGTTGATCTGTCTTGCTAGGTTGGGGAAGTTCTCCTGTATACTATCCTGAAGAGTGTTTTCCAACTTGGTTCCATTCTCCCTGTCCCTTTCAGGTACACCAATCAAATGTAGGTTTGGTCTTTTCACACAGTCCTATACTTCTTGGAGGCTTTGTTCTTTTCTTTTCATTCTTTTTTCTCTAATCTTGTCTTCACACTTTATTTCATTAAGTTGATCTTCAATCTCTGATAGCCTTTCTTCTGCTTGATTGTTTTGGCTATTGATACTTGTGTTTGCTTCAAGAAGTTATTGTGCTGTGTTTTTCGGTTCTATCAGGTCATTTATTTTCTTTTCTAAACTGGTTACTCTAGTTAGCAATTCCTTTAACTTTTTTTCAAGGTTTTTAGCTTTCTTGCTTTGGGCTAGAACATGTTCCTTTAGCTAGAAGGGGTTTGTTATTGCCCACCTTCTGAAGACTACTTCTGTCAATTCATCATTCTCCCTCCAGTTTTCTTCCCTTTCTGGCAAGTTGTGATCCTTTGGAAGAGAAGAGGCATTCTGGTTTTTTGAATTTTCAGCCTTTTTGCACTGTATTTTGCTTATCTTCGTGGATTTATCTACCTTTGGTCTTTGACATTGATGACCTTCGGATGGGGTTTTTGTGTCAACATGCTTTTTGTTGATGTTATTTCTATTCCTTTCTGTTTGCTAGTTTTCCTTCTAACAGTCAGGCTCCTCTGCTGCAGGTCTACTGGAGTTTGCTGGAGATACACTCCAAACTTTTTTTGCCTGGGTATCACCAGCAGAGGCTACAGAACAGCAAGGATTGCTGCCTGTTCCTTCCTCTGGAAGCTTTGTCCCAGAGGGACACCCGTCAGATTCAGCCAGAGCTCTCCTGTATGAGGTGTCTCTTGACCCCTGCTGGGAGGTGTCTCCCAGTCAGGCGACATGGGAATCAGGGACCCACTTGAGGAGGCAGCTTATCCCTTAGCAGCACTCCAGCACTGTGTTGGGAGATTTGCTGCTCTCTTCAGAGCCTGCAGGCAGGAACATTTAAGTCTGATGAAGCTGTGCCTACAGCCGCCCCTTCCCCCAGGTTCTCTGTTCCAGGGAGATGGGAGTTTTATCTATAAGCCCCTGCCTGGGACTGCTGCCTTTCTTTCAGAGACGCACTGCCCAGAGAGGAGGAATATAGAGAGGAAGTCTGGCTATAGCAGCTCTGTAGAGCTGCGATGGGCTCTGCCTAGTTTGAACTTCCAGGCCGCTTTGTTTACACTGTTGAGGGGAAAACTGCCTACTCAAGCCTCGGTAATGGTGGACACCCCTCCCCTCACCAAGCTTCAGTGTCCCAAGTTGACTTCAGACTGCTGTGCTGGCTGTGAGAATTTCAAGCCAGTGGATCTTGGCTTGCTGGGCTCCATGGGGGTGGGATCCACTGAGCTAGACCAGTTGGCTTCCTGACTTCAGCCCCCTTTCCAGGGGAGTGAATGGTTCTGTCTCACTGGCATTCCAGGTACCACTAGAGTAAACAAAAAACTCCTGCAGCTAGCTCAGTGACTGCCCAAATGGCTGCCCAGTTTTGTTCTTGAAACCCAGGGCCCTTGTGGCATAGGCACTTGAGGGAATCTCCTGGTCTGCGGATTGTGAAGACTTTGGGTAAAGCATAGTATCCGGGATGGAATGCACTGTTCCTCTTGGTACAGTCCCTCATGGCTTCCCTTGACTAGGGAAGGGAGTTCCCCGATCCCTTGTGCTTCCTGGGTGAGGTGACACTCCACCCTACTTCAGCTTGCCCTCTGTGGGCTGCACCCACTGTCTAACCAGTCGCAATGAGATGAGCCAGGTACCTCAGTTGGAAATGGAGAAACCACTCACCTTCTGTGTTTTGATCTCCCTGGGAGCTGCAGACCGGAGCCATTCCCATTTGGCCATCTTGCCAGCCACCTCAATGTGCACATTTATTTGTCCTAAGAATACAAAGGCATAGTTGCTACTTCTGTTTATCAGGTTTCATTTGAAAAAGTCTATATTGATTTTATTTATGATTATTTATTCCATTGAATAATTCAATTTTCCTTTCCTTACAACATTTTGAAGTTACCTAGTATCTTGTTCTCAGTGTTTGTCACATCCTCTCAGGGTAGTCAATACAATTTAAAACATGCTCTTTTTAGGCATTGTGAGGAAGACATGATCCCTGCTCTAGATGAGTTTCCATCTATTCTGTCCTGGGATAATTATATTTACTCTCAGAAATTTTTGATGGCCCCCATACAAAGGTAAATCTGTTGATCTTTCCCCTCACCTCATTTCCACATGCTTGTTCCACAGGCACTTTGTTCTTAACATGTTGAAAACATTTAAAATTTCCTGTTAAACCTTTTTTTCTATTATTTTCTTGTCTATATGACTAAATAGAAGTAGGAATACCCTTCTACAATGAATCCAGGCTACACATCCAAATTCCATTGTAAGTTACTTTTTCACTCACTTTATCTATTTGATTACCGAGTTTTTAATATTCTCCATCTTTAACATCATAGATATATATTGAGTTTGTATATATTTACATTTCAGCTAATCTCTCTCTCTCTCTTTCTTTTTCATCACTTCTATAAAATTACGTTGACTATCCACCCTCTGAGAACTTTGTATATGCTGCTATCATGGCATTTATTATATTATTCTTTAATTATCTTCTCTCTCATTCTGCTTTTCCAAGTTCTGTAAAGACTCAGGCCTCAACTTGTTTGTCTTTGTATTTGTAATGTTCAGCACATGGTTTGTCAAAAGGTAGGTTTACAATAAATATTCACTGAATAATTAAATTATACCTTCCCCAAGAAGATCAAACTTTAGTTGAACTGATGGATATATATGTAACTAACTATATGAAAAGTATGACAAAAGAGCCACTATTTATTAAAACTTGAGAGATATATGTGTTCTATCATTTATAGAAGATAAAATTAGTTTTATAAATAAACTACAATCACTAAGTAAAATTTTTTTTGGCAGAGTTTCATATAGGTAATTGCATAGCACTTTTTAAAGTATCCTCTTCTTTTACTAATAGTTATTATTCTTTCCTTTAGAAAATAAACTACAAATTTGCATTTTTAAATATTGACTTTGTATTTTACAACAGAAACTTGCTTAATTATAATGAACTTAAAATGAAAAAGTTGTCTTTTATTTTTCCTCTGACTTTGAGTAACTCTAGGGAAACATGTATAGTTGTCCATTGATATCCACGGAGATTGGTTCAAGGGCCCCCCACAGATACAAAAATCTATGGATGTTCATGTTCTTTATAATAAAATGACAGTATTTACGTATAACCTCTGTATATCTTCCCATATACTTTAAATCATTTCTATGTTATTTTAAATACCTAATACAACTTAAACCCTCAATAAGTAGTTATTATGCTGTATTGGTTTTTATTTGTATTATTTTTTATTGTTCTCACTTTTTACTGATTTTAAAAAACACTTTTAATGTGTTGTTGGTTGGATTCTTGGCTGTGGAACCTGCTACAGATACAGAGACCAAATTATATTTCTGTTTCTATCACAGCAAAATTCCAGTGATTACAGAATCTTCTCTGATTAATTTTAACCAATGATGGATAAGAAAGCCAGGTTCTTTGCTATCCAACAAGTATTAGTTTAATCTGGAATTTGTTAGTATGAGTTTTGGCTCCATTTCTATGGAAAATAAAAACTTCTTCTTTTTTTAGAAAAACAAAAATAAGATTCTTCTATAAATGATTTACTGTTCTATTACTTCAACCAATTGGACGTAAGCCTTAAATCTTCGGAGATGTGTGGTGGATGACTCATGTGACGACCAAGTCTCAAGTTTCATTTGTTCTTATGAAGGATTCTTTATAATGGTTACTATTGTCCATGGTCAAAATACAATTACTTTTTAAAGTAAATAAATGTCTTTATTCGCATTTATGATGAAACTTTTAGCAACATGAACCAATATTAAGTACAAAACAGATGAAATATAAAATGATACACAGAAGAATTGTAAGATAAATATAAACAAATACATCTTGAAATATATGCACATACACACATACACACACATAAATTCATATTCCCTGAGGGGACCTAATTTGTTTAAAGAATTTGCAATTTGTAGGGACTTTCTGCTGAGTGACAAGAGCACTGGTTTCAAATCCTGGTTCTAATACTTACTAGCTATGAAACCTCAATTAGATGACTTACTACCTTTAAGCCTTAGTTTCTTCATGTATAAAATGGGAATACAATACAATCTCAAAGAGATACTGGGAGAATTACATAATATGTAAAAAATGATTTAAACTGGTTATTGGCACATAATTATATAACAAACATTCAATAAAATGGCACTACTTTTTAACTATCACTCTTAGTCTTTTCAATCAATACCTTTATATTTGAATAGTGTTTACCTTACATTAACATGTAAGTTCTAATTGTGAATACCTATGTCTTAGTTTGGGTCCCTTCAAAGCAGTCCCAGGAACAAGACTTGCAGTGTAAGTGTATTTAGAGTATGATTTTAAGAAGCATTATTAGGAGACTGAGAAACTGAGACAAAGTGGGAAAAAAGACAATGAAAGGTGCATTTTCTAGCTGATTATTACTATGGGAAACTGAGGTCTATTCTGCAGAACTTTGAGAAACCATGTGGAGTTATCCACCCAACAAGTGAGGACGCTGAAGTATTTATCCTCCAATTCCCCTCTGGTATTGGCTGAAGGACACTCCAAAACCATGAACTTCCAAGCACTTCCAGCTCTCTCATGTTCCCACCTCTAGCCACAGCCCAATTCCCCAAAGCAGGATTCCACTGGCATGCACAAAAATTAAGTATACTGGAATGGTGAGTACACAGGAAGTATGGGAAGGGTTGAGAGTTTTTGAGAGTTTTCTGCTATGAGTTAACAATTAAGGGATTTTGTTTCTAATACACATAACAATGAAACAAATGAGCAATGTGAGGAGAGACATGAAAAGGAGGAATCGTGAAACTGTCAGCAAAAGCACATGTGAGTTTAAATAATCTGCAAACTCTGAGATACTCCTCAAATTAGCTTTAGTATATACAAGAAGTTGTTTTACTAATCCAGACTATGAATGGTGTACCTTAAAATATAATAAAATGACTGAAAAAGTACATCTCTTCCTCAGAAATACTATCTTTAGGATAGATCACTGCTTAAAACCTCACTCAAGGAAGTAATACTACTGAAAATAATTTAACAATAGCATCTCCTAAGTGGGAATGTGTGACTTACCTTTCCTATTCTTGTTTAATCATTGTTTAGTATACTGGAAGCACTAGGATAACCTGATTGAAAGGCTTATTGAATATGGAAGTTGGAAATCCTAAATAATAAGTGCCACTCTTGTGCTCTTTTAATTCGTATGCAAAATGTAAGTTTTCCTATGATAATTATCACTTTCTCTTATTTATAGAGAACCTGTAACTTTGTGAATAACAAACTATATCTGCTTTGCCAGTTTTCTATAAATATAATAATAATTGTGGTTAAAACCGTGGTTAAATTTTGAAAATACTTAACAATAAATAGGGGTGCCATTCACATGATAAAAGTACAGAGGAAAAATCTACAATAAAAAAGCTGTAATCATGATCTCTTTGCCGAATTCAACCCATAATTTCCAATGTCAGAATTCTATATCCATATAGTTCATGATAATACTCATTTTGTTAAATTGCATACATTAAAAAAGTAAAACAGTGGTATGGCTGAATGAATAAGCAAAGGTCTACAATGACTGAGTTCAAATCATTTCCTGTATTTAAGGGAGTAGTGCTCAGGCTAAACTATGAGACAGTACTTTTGGAACACAGATAGCCTTCTCTTTAAAAGTATTTGAAGGAATTTAGTGACTCCAGAAACTTGTATTACATAATATCTTTCTATCTCAAATCTTAGATTTTATTGTCATTCCACATTGGCTTAATGTCAGTAACTTAGATACATTTGTCCTCTTCTTTATTTCCTTGTCTGTCTTACCTATTTTACAGAGGTTATCTTTTGTAAAGGCAAAATACAAGTGAACCCATTCATCAGTCCCTTTTTTTTTAAATAAAATTAAGTAAATCTTTGCATTAAAGTGTATTGAATAAATACATAAGTAATGTTCATTTGAAGATCAAATTCTCTTTCAGGCTTCTTAATCTCTGACTTTTAAAACTGACTGGCTCAAGCAGACTGTTACCTGGTATTAACTGTTTTCCATATAGGACCTTTCACTTAGCTATTATTCACCCAATATCTTAAGTTTCAGCTCCTACTTTTCATTCCCTCAATATATTTTAGCATATACTATTCATCAGCTCCTGGCTGCAGCCACTGGGAATGCTGTAGTGAATATAATTTATATAGTAAAAGGGAATAAAACAAAGTTTGTCATGGAGCTTACACACTTATTAAATGCTTCAAGATCCCCTGTAAGACCTAAGTTATACATAAAGTTCCTGCAATTAAAATAGAATAATTTTACCAGAAAAAACAAATTCTTTGACTTGCAAATGACAGAGAATAAACTCGAACATTCTGAAAAGAAAGGTAATTTCGAAGGTAAAGAAATCACACAATTTCTTGGTTATGCTGCTAATATTCACGACCTAAAAATATTTGTTTAAGCACATATTCTTAAAATAACTCAAGAATAAATATGCATACAGGAATCATTCACTCTCTGTTTTGTAAAATCAGCATTTCTCTATTCTTTACTCTTGGCATACAAAAATGCTCAGATGTTTTCAATATTAAAAACATAATGATCAGGTGCTGTGGCTCATGCCTGTATTCCAGCACTTTGGGAGTTTAAGGCAGAAGGATTGCTTGAGCCCAGGAGTTAGAGACAAGTCCTGGCAATATAGTGAGACCCTGTCTGATATGGTGTGGCTGTGTCCCCACCCAAATCTCATCTTGAATTACAGTTCCCATAATCCCCACACATCTTGGGATGGACCTGGTGGGTGGTAATTGAATCATGAAGGTGGTTTCCCCCTCCTGTTCTTGTGATAGTGAGTTAGCTCTCACGAGATGTGATGGTTTTATAAGGGGCTTACCCCATCACTCGGTTCTCATTCTTATCTCTCCTGCCGCCATGTGAAGAAGGATGTGTCTGCTTCCCCTTCTGCCGTGATTATAAGTTTCCTGAGGCCTCCCCAGCCATGTGGAACTCTGAGTAAATTAAACCTTTTTCCTTTATAAATTGCCCAGTCTTGGGCAGCTCTTTATAGCAGCGTGAGAACGAACAAATACACCATCTCTACAAAAAATAAAAATGAATTAATCAGGCATGGTGGCATGTTCCTGTAGTCCCAGCTACTCAGGGGGCCAAGGTGGGTGAATTGCTTGAACCCCAGAGGTCAAGGCTGCAGTAAGCTGTGGTTGCATCATTGTATTCCAGGCTGGGTGACAGAGTGAGATTTTGCCTTAAAAAAAAACAAAGCAAAACAAAACAAAAACTCTCCATAGTCTGCCTCTCTCTCATTCCATACTTTCTCTATTTTTATGTATATTTTGGAAAAGGAACCCCTATTTATTTTTACTCCTTACTTTTCATCTGCTTTGCTCTTCCATCTGCTGCAGCCCTCCCTAGTGGATGGCTCCTGACATAATAGCAAAGATAACTTTTTTTTTTCTCCCATGGATAATTTAAAAATTCATTGAGAGCCATTTTCCTTTGCCCTTTAAGCAAAATCTTGGCCAATTCCTCAGCTTTTCTGCTTACTGTTATATAATAGGTAGTCATGCTTTTAGTTTAAGTCTTAACTTCAGTCTCCATTCAATAATTAGAATGCACTGTTTCAAGATACTGATCAAAACTTCAAATTTGATTTTAGAATTAATTATTCTTTCTCCTACATAGGGCCTGTTTCAGGGCTTCCTCTTCTCTACTTTGCACCTGGGTTTCCAAAAAATAGGAGAAGGAAGGTGTTACTAGGAAAGAAGAGACCAAAAGACAATAAATGTCATAATTGAACCTGAAGCATCTTAAATTGATTTGCACTTTCTGAACAAGCCCATATGGAAGCTGATTTTATGTGGTTTTTCAAAAATGCCTTTCACTGGGGACTTCTATTCTGCATTTCCCACTATTCAGGGTGATATCTCTAAATTCCGAGTGGTTACTTGAATGATTACTGGATGAATACTCACTATTAGATCAAGCATCAAGAAGACACAGGCAATATCTATTCTGCTAAAATTGTATTCCTAGTTTCCTGCATGGTGCTTGATAATAATCTCACATGAAATATTAGTTGAATGAATAAGTGAAAGATGCCTCCATATTGTCAAATTCAGTGTTCGCTTTCTGATCTTAGCTAAATGAACCCGTGTAGCTCTCCTTTCTTATTACTATTACTATATACCACTTTCTTTACCCATTCACTTCGCTTTAAGTAAGAAGTCCAGACTTCCAGCCCAGAACTTGCTCCTAAACTCCACACCCACATATTCATCTGCCTACAGAATATCTGCCATTTTACAGAAACCTCAAACTCTTCATGTCCCGATTTGAATCATTACATGCATCATGTTTTCTCTAAGATCTATCCTAGTCCTAGATTTCCATGATGTGAATGGCATCATTATATATTCAGCCTATCTGGTCAGAAATCTGGAAAAATAATCTAAACTACAGCTTTCTCATTCAAAACACACATACAAGTGGTTCTCCAGATCCTTTATCTTTAATCTAAAGCAGTTTTTAATCCATACCTTCTTCTACTTTCCAGAGTCTTATCTTAGGTCCCTATGACTTTGCAATTAAAGTATCTCTATAGCCTCCTTTTAACTGATAACCTCTACCTTTTCCAGTCTATTCCTTCTCCTGCTGCTAGAGTGATCATTCTGAAATAGAAATTTAACTATGGAGTGAAATCCTTTCATTGCCACTTACAAGCCACTGACCTAAGTTAGGCTAATCATTTACTTTATTTTTCCTTAGTTTCATCTTCTGTAAATTAGGTATGGTAATATTTCTTACCCATAGAGTTATTACAAGGATGAAAGAAGTTTATACAATTAAAGTGTTTACCACAATGCATGATTGATACATAGGAATATCATAGCCTCCTACATAAGTGCTTGATAAAAATTAACTATCATTATTTTTCTTTCTATACCCATAAAGACTCTCAAATATTAATTAGCTGAATGAATGAGTGGACTAATGAATGAAAGTCCTGATGATTCATTTTTAGGAAATTATAAATGTTTAAAATACACCCAAACATTTCCTCAGAGAGCAACATGTTCCTGACTCCCTTCACAAATTAAAATAGAGTTTTGGCCGGGTGTGGTGGCTCACGCCTGTCATCCCAGCATTTTGGGAGGCCGAGGCAGGTGGATCACCTGAGGTCAAGAGTTCGAGATTAGCCTGGTCAACATGGTGAAACCCAGTCTCTACTAAAAATATAAAAATTAACTGGGCATGGTGGCAGGTGCCTATAATCCCAGCTACTCGGGAGACTGAGGCAGGAGAATTACTTGAACCCAGGAGGCAGAGGTTGCAGTGAGCCAAGATCACGCCATTGCACTCCAACCTGAGCGACAAGAACAAAACACTCTCTCAAAAAAAAATAGTTTTTATGCTTTATAGAATCTAGTTATTCTTTTATGATATTTATAAAATAATATAATATAATCCAGCTTTTCTACTTAAAATTATTTATTGCATTTTATAATACTATATGTGTTTTGTCCACGTCTATATCTCTTACTCAAATTTACTTGATGTCAGGCCATTACCATTACCAAACTTTGGATTGTAGAACTTGATGTTCTAAGTCTCAGTCATAGTGTTTGTTACCTATCTTAATTCTTAGTATTTAGTAAGTATTAAATTTTCACTATTCAAGCTTCCTTTCATTTATGTTTTATTAATCATAATGTGCCTATTTTAGGGCAACATGCCTCATATCTCTTTTTAGAAGGAGGTAGGAAATAAAAAATGAGAAGGGAAAGGGGAATTGGTTAATGTTGGTTATAGTGAAAGTGTGAAACTTATAAATACTGTTTATAAGGCTTAGGAATAGATCACTAAGAAAGTTGTCATGAATATAAATGCTAGTTATAATACTATTACTAATAAAAGACATTTGTCTTGTTTTACCAACACAAAGTTGTTTCATATATATTCTCTCATCTAATGCTCACAACAGCCCCCAGGTAATTAATGCATAAATTTTGATCCACATTTTACATATGAACCAATTTTTGCTCAGAAATGGCATGACTTTCTAAAGGTTTCACATTCACGGAATTGGTCAAGCTGTGACTCAGATATAGATCAGCTTTGCCAAGTCCATTGCTCTTTATAGGATACCATTGCAATTCCATCATAAATGAAACTCTGTGTTCAACTAAAAAAAGCACTTAATTAAACCAGGAATGGGTTTTTTAACTCCTGTTCTTAAGTGATCCTCCCACATTGGCCTTCCTAAGTGTTGAGATTACAGGCGTGAGCCACCATGCCCATTAGAATGGATTTTCAATTGTGATTTATTTTAGGGGAATAGGTAACAGGATCTGCTTAACACATTAAATACCAGAAAGAATGAGTTACATGTACCTTTGAGCTTATTCATGCCACATTGAGATGCTAAAACAAGCTGTGCCAGGCATTTCTGAAATTAATTGATAGGTTTTTTCTTTTTACTTCTGCATTTTATCAGATGCAAATATAGTATTTTATCTAGTGCTTGTCAAGTGATAATGTAGAAAGCAGCTCATTGTTTAATTACAATGAAAGCTGAAGTAAACAGCATGAGTGATTTCTAAAAATCTAACCACTGATAACCACACCCTTTGGCAACTCTCCTAGGTCTCACAAGAAGACAATGGAGTAGATTGTGTTAAGCAAAATTACAAAAAAAAAAAAAAAAAAAAAAAAAAGCCTTAAGCTATATGCCAAGACAGGGTAAAAGATAGAATCCAGATTAAAACTAATGAATAAAAGGGCTTAAACTTACATAAGGAATCCTTCTTTTGTTTATTTTTGTTTGTTTTGCTCACAATCAACATTGTACCATGTTTTGTGATTACCATATGAAAGGAACTATTCTAAACAGAAAAAAAAAAAAAAAAAACTTTCAATGAAGTCCAATTTAATATTTTTAAAAGTATAAACTTGGAATCATATAGATCTAAGTTTTAATCCCACCTGCCAATTGTTACTAGTACATATGAGAACAAGAACAAACTACTTAAACTTTTTGATGGCTGGGCATAGTGGTTCACACCTGTAATCCCAGCACTTTGGGAGGCTGAGCTAGGTGGATTGTTTGAGCCTAGGAGTTCCAGACCAGCCTGGGCAACATAGTAAAACCCTGTCTCTACAAATATACAAAAATCAGCTAGGTGTGGTGGCACATGTCTGTGGTCCCAGCTATTCAGACGGCTGATGTAAGAGGGTCACTTGAGCCCATTAGGTCAAGGCTGCAGTGAGCTGAGATCATGCCACTACATTCCACCCTGGGCAACAGAGTGAGACCCTGTCTCAAACAAACAAAACACAAAAAAACCTTTTTAATAGCATTACACAAAAGCTACTATCAGGATTAAATTAGAAACCATATTCATTTATCTGTTCATTCGTTGGAGCCTACTTTGTATCGGACACTGTTCAAAGCACCTAATACACATTAGTATGCAGAACAAAATCCCTGTCTCCCTAGTTTCCATTCTAATAGGTATGAAATAAGAAAATGCTATCCTGTGTATAATTTGGTGCAAGTAAGAGATACACAAAAACACTGACTTTTCCAATAGGATGTGTGTGAACTAAGCCTATAATGATTAAGAATTGATGTCAGTAGCCACCTCTGAAAGTGGAATAACGATGTCCCGAAAATAAGAGTAGTGGTTGAAAGTGTGTTTAAGATGAGTCCCATTCAGCCAAGTAACTGCTTATTTCTTTATATTTACTGAATGAATGTCTAGGAAAACACAACAAAATAACAACACATGACCCACAGAATGATTAAATAAATTGCTGAAGTTTGATCAGTTCTTCTGGTCTTCTACATGAGCTAAGGGACTCTATTTGAAGAGAATGAAAATTAGTCAGTCATTGCCATGAATTTAGTACATTTACTCCCTTATCTGAATGTGAATCAAGTTATTTCCAGAAATGTGTTGCCATGTTTCCATCTCTGAATGTACTCATCTACACACTACTGAGGAGTAGCTCTCTTTAGATGTTATAAAGAAACAAGAACCAGCATTTGGCAGCTACTTGAAGATATGAAGAAGACAAACATATAAAATATAAAGTATATCATATAATTATATATAATAAAATATATATAAATATACAAAATATAAAAATTACATAACTATCAAGAATCTTGGGCTGTTTGTCTATGGCAGGTTTATTTTTATATTTCTAAGAGACAAGGATAAGAACCCTGGTAACCTCAGTATTGCATATGTGGTTGTAGCTAATATCGCTGACAAAGGATAAGGAAAATTACAAGTTTAACCACAAAATAAACATATAAAATAGAAAAGAAAATGTCTGCCATTAACTTAGAACCCACAATCAAAGCATAAGAAACAAGAATCTGTGGTGTGTGGGTCCCTCAAATTAACCAAATTAAAGCATAGTGGGTGTAGTAATCATCTTAAAAACTGATTTTAATTGTTGCAATTAACTTGACACACACAATTTGTATTATCAATAAACATTTTAAGCATGTCCAAATTTGAATCAATTTTATTTTGGCTGATTAGATTGTTCTGTATCCAGCTGTAAACCTAAAGAGTAAACCAAGTAAAAGGAATATGTGAGATGAAGACAACAGGGTATAGAAAAAAGAAAGAGGCAACTAGACTATCTAAGGTGATGGGGAAATATCCCGGGATGGCAGTTTGGTAGCTTACCTAGAGAGCAACACATCTGATATGAGCATGGGGACAGAGTGTTCCAAAATTGATGTGTCTAAGAAAAATGCATTAATAAAATACCTGCTCTGTTCATTAGTTTGAATGAGATAATTTACAGTTACAACAGAGAGCTTGGAAGTCACTGGGCAAGAGGTATAAGGGAAAGTAAACAATTAGAAATAAGAGACAATTACTAAATCAATGGGAAATACAAGTTGTACCAGAAATAAATGTAATCATAGTATACAATATGGCTTACCTGTGGAGTGTTTACTTAGCAATAAACCTTTGACTGGGACCTACACTGTTAATGCTCCTGGTTTTCAAACCTTCAGACTCAGACTGGAATTAACACAACCCTTTCCTGCATCTACAGCTTGCACACAGCAGATTATGCAATTTCTCTACCTCTTGTGAGAATATATATATATACACACACACACATATATACATACACACATACACACACATATATACACACAGGATATATATATATAGGATATATATCTTATATATACACACATATATATATACATACACACATACACACACATATATACACACAGGATATATATATAGCATATATATATATATATCCTATATATATATGCTATATATACACAGGATATATATATCAGATATATATATATACAGGATATATATATACATGGTTTATATCTATCGGATATATATAGGAGATATATACATATAAGTATAGATCTATCTATAGATCTTAATATATAGATAGATCTATCTATATATGTATGTAGATATATTGATAGATCTATATATGTATATCATATATATCATATATGTATATAGATAGATCTCTCTCTATATATATCTCCTATTGTTTCTGTTTCTCTGGAAAACCTTGACTAATACAAATGCTAAGAAAGGAAAGAAACAATATGAGAAGTTTAAAAAGTTTATTGTCTCATAACCAGCAAAAAGTTTAGACAACTCCATTTTATCCTTCCCTCAAGCCTTCCACTATCCCATAATTATATGTGAACCCAACCTAAAATTAACTCTGTTCTCTCACTGCCCCAAGTTCTAATAATCTACTAGACAAACTTACTTCCACCAGACATACATACACTTATACATAAACGTGTGCAATGGAAGACCTTAAAAGGAAGGTGTGTGAGAGTCTTCTCTAAGGTGTAGGTCATCGATGACCTTCCTGAAGGTGAGATCAAGGTAACCAGACAAGTCTTCAAAGGTATCTGCCATCCTCACATTCTATCCCTAACTGCTTAAAAATGTCTAAAAATCTTTGATATTCACAGGCACTATAAATATGATCAATAAAAGTCCTTCTGCACAACTATTACTGAAATGCCAGGAGTTCGTCTAGGTCCTGCTGCTTGCCACACAGAATTCTAGCCAGTCACTGAGACAACACATATTGCCAAGGAAGAAGGCTTTACTTGGATGCTGCAGCTGAGGTGATGGGAGCTCAATCTGAAATCCAGCTCCCTGACCAACCAAAACTATGGGTTTATATAGCAGGGAAGAAATGTAATAATGTATAAGAAAATAAACTAGGGAGGGGCAAGGAAGCAATCATGATGAATGAGGGATCTGGTATCTCACATTCTGTATGTGGTGATCTGGTGAATTTCAGTTCTTTGAAATTGGGGGTCCTTTCCTAAGAAAGTAACTCAGATAAAACAAATTAGGTTTCAAGTCTTAAGACCAGAAATATAAATTTCTAATTTATTTATTTATTTAGAGACAGAGTCTCACTCTGTCACCCAGGCTGAAGTGCAGTGGCACAACCTTGGCTCACTGCAACTGCCACCTCCTGGGTTCAAGCGATTCTTGTGCCTCAGACTCCAGAGTAGCTGGTATTACAGGCATAAAAGGATGAATATCTATGTTTATACATTAAAAAAAAAAAAAAAAAAAAAAAACTATCTATGGGGTTATTGGCTCAGTTTTACTTCTGCCTTTCTATTTAACAATTCCTCAGTCATGGGGAATCTGGTCATCCATCTTTCTGGCTGCTTCATGCTGAGGAGGGGGGTCCTGGGTAGCTCCATGCTATAGGTGATTTCATGGCCACCCAGGAATCAAAGGTTAATCTAATACTATATTTTTCTTCTGAAACAGTATTTCTCTCCCTAGTCTCCCACTTCCACCAAAGGCAAATCATTCCAGGACCAATCTACCTGCAAAATAACCCTCAGTCCCATCTCCTTGGCTGCAGAAGCTGATTAAAGCCTTCTTCCCTGGCAATACTTGTTGTCTCAGTAATTGGCTTTTTATGTGGTGAGCAGCAGGACCTAGACTGAACCCCTGGTATTTTGGTAATACAACTACATGCAAAAAGAAGCATTAATACAATGAAACCCTTAAAAAATCCTTACCTTTATGGTTTATTCTAATAACCAATAATAGTAGTAATCCAGATGAATTTGCATAAGAGAAACTATAATTTGTATTCAAAGGGTGGTAATAACACCCCTAAAACATTCTATTCCCCTTGTAAGTATTTTTATTTTCAATTGTCTCCACTTATTTTTATCCCATTTTACACAGTTCTTATAAAATTACAAAAGTATTTTGTTTTTGTAAAGACCAAAGACAAAATTTAAACTTTGTAATTCCACACAGGCTTGATAGAAACTTGGGGCATTTAGAAGTCAATGCAGCAAATGTCTTATTTCTGGAATTTGTTTTTCAGTTTCTCACTTTTCAAAAGCTGTGATATTTTCTATTCTTAGATGATATTTGATATTTGATTTTCATTGAAAGATGCAATTACATAATCTGAAAGGATTCAAAGACCATTTCTCCAATTCCAAATTTATTAAGATATGGCATAAAATGTTTACATCTGAGCTAACCCTTTTAAAGTACTTAAAAATATATCCATCAATCCCCTTCTGAACCAAAAGAAAGTACTGATAAGAATGATTTTCCATAACTAGTATTAAAAGAAAAAAGGCTGATAATATTGTAAAGAAATTATCCAGGTATACCTCTTAAGCCTCATAAAGGTAGAAAATACTCGTTTATTTGTTAACTTATAACCTCTTTATTGAAAATATTTATTGAATGCACTGTTCCCAGTGGGCAATAAATATTTTTATTTTCTCTCTCTTCTTTTTCTCTTTTCTCTCTCCGTCTCTTTGGTTATCTCTTTCTCTCTCTCTCTCTAATTAGCCAGTGTAGATTAGTAGCGTTCTTATACTCCAACAACACTATTTTGAACTCTGCTGTTTTTATTTACATCATTTCAGAAATATTTTGCTGTTCAGTCTGATTATCTATTGAGCATGTACTTATAATGACCATTTTAGTAGACACAGGAAATTTTACTGTGCTGATGGAGCACAATTATTAAAATGTCCCCTGAATGTTGGCTTTTTATTGATTTGTTCATTTCTGGTTTTTCTCATTTTACTACATCAAAGAAAGACATATCTTTAAAACATCTTTCTGTGGTGATGCTAAACAGGGCATAATCTTTCATCCTTAGAACTTCCATCTTTAGAGAGTCTACGTCTGGTGCTGGACGTGACTTTGAGCAACTTCCTTTTAGTTCCTAGATTCTGTACTTTTGTCCTGACTTTCAAATGTACAACTGCTCATGTATTAATGTAACTATTTGCATCAGAGTTAGCTTCCTAAGGAATAGTAAAGTGGAATGGGGCTTTGTTGCATGTGAAGAGGCATGGGGAGTAGAACAGGAAAAACCAAGTAAGAAGAAGGCAATAAGCACTTGCACATTTATTTTTTCTGGAGAGGAAACACTACAGAATGAGAGAAAGTTGACATAAAAACAACTGAGAACAGGCCGGGCGTGGTGGCTCAAGCCTGTAATCCCAGCACTTTGGGACGCCGAGACGGGCGGATCACGAGGTCAGGAGATCGAGACCATCCTGGCTAACATGGTGAAACCCCGCCTCTACTAAAAATACAAAAAACTAGCCGGGCGACGTGGCGGGCGCCTGTAGTCCCAGCTACTTGGGAGGCTGAGGCAGGAGAATGGCGTGAACCCGGGAGGTGGAGCTTGCAGTGAGCTGAGATCCGGCCACTGCACTCCAGCCTGGGCGGCAGAGCGAGACTCCGTCTCAAAAAAAAAAAAAAAAAAAAAAAAAAAAAAAAAAAAAAAAAAAAGAAAAACAGCTGAGAACAATGATAGGGATAAGGAATCTACTGACAGCCACATAAACAGACATGTATTCCAAATCGAATTTTGATCATATCAACTTGCAGAAAATGAATATGTCATAACATGACCAACACTGATTTTTAGTATCTTAAGTATTAATTTATTTCTCTGAATGTCTGTTTAGCTGTGATAATTTAGATCACTCGGAGAGACAGTCAAAGTGAATATGTAAGCTATATTAGGGTTTAGTTCAGCCACCATGTAAAAACATAATACTCATCTCTTATTTTAACTCCCTTCATTTAAAGTGCTATATAATTTTCAGTAAATTTTCAAAGATGAGTTTCTGAAGGAAATATGCCTTTGGAGATCAATCAATGACAAATATAATTTGTTTCAATAGATTCTCAATGCTCAAGCTGCTCCTATATTATCTGTTGATGAAAAAAAAAAGTTACTTAAATTAAGCTACTTCAATTGTACTTTGGAAAATCAAGATTTTAAATAAAGCTCAAGGTATTTTTTATGTAATAAATATTTATTCATATAGTGTGGAAAGATACTTCTTTATAAATTAATTTGGTCTTAGTAATAAGAACCTTCACCCTCAGTGGAAAGAGGATCTATAGAGAAAGCATCAATGGGCTAATGAAAAATACCTAAGGCTACCTTCCTGTCATAGCTCAAAATCAGTCTTGCTGAGATAGCTTAGTGGTATACCAAGGCCAACATTGGTGACCAACTGCTCATTAAATGGCTGACTTCCTTCTCACAATCCCACAATTATTTTCATCTTTGCTTTCCGAGTGGCACAAATCTACCTACTTGAACTGCACATAGTATGGCAAATAACATAATACAGTAAAACATGCATTTGAGACCTAGTTCCAAACCTATCACTTACATCATCATGTAAACTGCTTAAACTCTCTGAACCTCAGTACCTTAATCTGTAAAATGGAGTCTTAATGCTTATTTAATAGGGTTCTTGTAGGAGTAGGTGAAATGACTTAGCAAACAGGTACTCCATAATGTTAGTTCTCTTCCTGTATATTCAAAGGAAATAACTTTTGTTCAAGCCAGAAAGGATAGACAACCACCTAAAACAGGGATGGCTAACTTTATATGTAGCATCCCAAACAGTAAGGTATTTTCAGTTTTGTGGACCCCATAGCCTCTATTACAACTATACCCCTCTACTGTTGTAGTGGGAAAGTGGCCATAGACAATATGTAAGCAAGTGAGTGTGGCTGGATTTGGTTCATGGGTCATAGTTTGCCAATCCCTATTCTAAAGAATCAACAATCCAATGAAAAGATTGTTCCACATTGAAAAAGATCCGGGGGAAACAAGAATGACAAGAATTTGTAGACAGTGGGGTGAATCAGAAATCAGCATTGCTTCACATAGCTCTTCTACTTTCCTAATTGGTGTTGCTCCATGCTCATCTCTTCCTTCTCAGATCCCTCATGGGACTCATGTCCTGTGCTGTCATACTAAGGTAATACTAGTCTATATTATAACAAAATCCAATACTCCAAAGTGTAAGCAAAGACTCCCAGCATAGAAAGGGCTTGATTAAGATGAGGCTGGTGGTTTCTTGCAGGAATATTTTCATTGTAAGCTCTTCTCTGGTCATATTTAAGAGGGCTTGTTGTTTAGTTTTAAAGAAAGAATGGAGAGCTTTTTGGACACTACCTATATCCTGGCTTTTGCTGTTCCACAGTTGCTTCACTTGATAAACCTCTTAGCTTCCCGTGAATATGGCAAAGATCTCAAAACCAGAAACTATGTCACATAATTGTTTTATTGTTTTTTTTTTTTTTTTTTTTTAACCGAGAAGTTGTATACAACAACATAGAGATGGGTTGGGACTGGATGTTATATAATCAATAAACAAAGCTTACAGATATTTAGGAATTTTTTTGATATATTTAAAAAAGCTTTTTATTTACCAAAATTTCCCAGTAACATAATCTTTGGGATGAGAAGACACTGAGCTTTTATGTGACCTCAAAAACACATATGTTTTATATTTTTATTCTCAAACTTGTAGGACTGAGAAGAGTATCCAAACTTCATTCTTATTTTATGACCAATAAAACATATTATTATTCAACTGGCTACAACAGAGAGCTGTAGAATAGAGGATGTTGTTTTATTTATTGTTTATCATTTTATTTTCCCTTATTTTATTTCTTTGTGAAACATGCTGGCTGTCAGAGGAATCAAATGCAATGATGTGGACTTGGTAGCAATGGGGTCTAAATCATTGGTCTTTCAAGGGAAGTGGCATCGTTGTATGTCAGACAATGCCAAGTTGACCTATTGACGTAGAGAAAGTAATTACAATTTTTACTTGTATTCACTTTTAATGGAAACAGCTAAAAAGGAAGTGAAGGTTTACTGATATACACTTGAACTGGTGCTGTCACTTGCTATGTATATGAGGCCCGCTAGCAAGGGATCCTATTCTGAAACAATGCCCTTCATTCAGTTGTTAATTTTCAGCATGTTGCAGTTTAAGTAAACTCAGTGATTGTATTTACCAATTAAATTACCTAGATTTAGCTGAAAGTAACTTTACAGAATAAACAAATGGTTTTAAAAGATTCTAGCAAGTACATTATAAATTGAGAATATTGCTACTAATGCAAGCCCAAGCAAACTACAAAAAGAATGGCAGAGCTAACTCTTTGCTACTCCTAGAACAAGCTGTTCACTAATAATATGAGACTAACAACAAGGACACCCTAATCTAATTTAGGGTGACAAGAAGTGAGCCAACAAAATTCAAATTATCAAGAAGAGTATTTTAAACAATGGATTTATAACCACAGTTGTTAACAAAGAAACTTTTTCCATATGTATTTCATGCTTTAAGAAATAACATAAATTCATCACTACTGATAATACATTTTAAAATGTGGTTTACACACTTTACCCTGACCTTTTAAAATGTCAGTTTTTAAATGTCATTTACATAACACATTAGTAAAAGATTATGTATATATAGTTTATAAATATGTTCCCCAAGATACATATATAAGGATTTGTGTTAAAAATAAAAAGTTCAACTAGAGGCCGGGTGTGGGAGCTCACACCTGTAATCCCAGCACTTTGGGAGGCTGAGACAGGTGGCTTGCTGGAGCTCAGGAGTTCGAGACCAGCCTGGGCAACTAAAAACACAAAAACTAGCTGAGCTTAGTGATGTGCATCTGTAGTCCCAGCTACTTGGGAGACTGAGGTGGGAGGATCGCCTGAGCCTGGGGGGTTGATGCTGCAGTGAGCTGTGATTCCACCACTGCTCTCTAGCCTGGGCAACAGTGTGAGACCTTGTCTGTTATCCAGGGTGGAGTACTGTGGCATGATTATAGCTCAAAGCAGCAGGCTGCAGTGAGCTATAATCATGCCACAGTACTCCACCCTGGGCAACAGAGCAAGACACTGTTTCTAAGAAAATAAATAAATAAACAAACAAATAAATAAAATATTCTACTAGTATGAGGGAGTATGCAGGCAGAAAAGTTTGCAGAAGAAACACTGAAATAAACAGCTCAAATCATGAGTAGAATAGCATGAAACAGATTAATTTTATTCTACGTGTATGTTGTCAACAGTGGAAGTGTACATAATTACTGCACTTTAGAGGTGCTATGCTTATTAGATGACCACAAAGCAGCTAGACTTGTATATGATATACGAATATGCCATGATACTGGAAACTTGCAAAACATTTGGCTTCTGATAAACATTAAAATCACCTACTATCAACAAAGATTCAGAAAATAATTTTTGTTAAGCAAAAGCAATGCCAATTACAATAGCTTTAAAAAACAAAATATATGCATACCAGGTTTGCACATTTAAAACTATAAATATTGCTGAGAAAAATGAAAGAGATTTGTTATGTTCACAAATTCTAAAACTCAATATTATTAAAGTCAATACTTCATGAACTGATCTATAAATTAACACAATCCCAATCAAAATCCCAGGCATCTAAAATTTATATAGCAATGTAAAGGACTTAGAATAGCCAAAATAACATTTTATGAAAATAACAAAGGTGAAATACTTAACACTATCTGATTTCAAGACTTCCTACAAAGCTACAGTGATCAAGACAGTGTGGTATTGGTGTAAGAATAGACAAATAGATCAATGGGACAAAATAGGTCAGAAATAAACCTACTTATGTAGGATCCATTAATTTTCAACAAAGACGTGAAGATAATTAAACAGGGGAAAGCATTTTCAATGAATGATGCTGGAACTGGATATCCATATAGAAAAAAAAAAAAAAAACTGAACTGGTATCCATATGGAAGAGAAAATGGTCCTTGGTCTTTATTTCATGCCATATAAAAATTTACTCAAAATGAATCATAGATGTAAATGCAAAAGCTAGAGCTGTGAAATTTCTTAAAGAAAAGATAGAAGAAAATCTTTGCAACCTTGTGCTAGGCAAATATTTCTCAGATAGGACAGAAAAAAACATAAATCATTAAAAAAATGGTGAATTGAACTTTATCAAAATTAAAAATGAAAATATAATTACAAACTGGGGGTTTGGGAGAATATGTGCAATGCATACATGTGGCAAATGATTTATATCTAAATTGTATGAAGAACTTTTATAACTCAATAATATGGGAAAAAACAACTAATTAAAAGTGGCCAAAAAATGCAAGCATATATTTCACAAAATACATAAATATAGCAAACTAGCACAGAAAATATGCTTCATGTCGTTTGTCATAAGAGAAATGCAAATTAAAATGCAATGAGTTCCTAAACATATATCAAGTTAACTGAAATGGAAAAGAATGCCATTATCAATTGCTGACAAGGATGTGGAACAACTGTGTGAACTCACATATGGCTGGTGAGAGAGCAAAATGATATAGCTACTTTGGAAAGTAGTTTGCCTATTTCTTATAAAGTTAAACTTAACTTTACCATATGACTTAGCAACTTCACTCTTAGATATTTACCCATGAAAAAGGAAAAATATGTGCCCACACAAGTGGTCATACACAAGTGGTCATAGCAGATCTGGAAATTAGAAGTAATTGAAATGTTCATTAACAGATGAATAGATAATTATGGAATATACCTAAAATAGAATATTATTCAGGAATACAAAATAACAAATTATTGATACTTGTGACAACATGAACAAAATTTTCAAAAATATGATATTGCATGAAAGAATCCAGGCACCAAAAAACAGTATTTTAGGTTTCCATTTATATGAAATTCTAAGGCAGGCCTAACTAATCTCTGTTCGAAGAAAGCAAGTCAGTTATTGCCTGGGGTTTTGGGATTGAGTAAGAGTATTTGTTGACTGTAAAAAATAAGAATACTTTATGGAATGATGAAAATGTTTTATATCTTGATAAGACTGGTGAGTATCAAAACTCATCTAACTATACACTTAAATGGGTGTAATTCATTGCATATTAATTACACTTCAATAAAGTCGATTTTTTTTTTTAACCTTTTTTGTTGTTTTTTTAAGAGAGAGACTTGCTCTGTTCCCCAGGCTGAGTGCAGTGATGCGATCACTGCAGCCTAGACCTCCTGGGATCAGAAGCCTCTTATCTCAGCCTCCAGAGTAGGCAGGACTACAGGCATGTGCCACCATGCCCAGTTAATATTTAAAAAAAAAATTTGATAGACAACAGTGTCTTACTATGTTCCCCAGGCTGGTCTCAAATTCCTGGACTCAAGTAATCCTCCAGCCTCAGCCTCCCAAAGTGCTGAGATAACAGGCATGAGCCACTGCACCCGTATGGCTTGCTAAGGTCAATTAAAAAAAGAAAAAACTTCTCATATTATTCATAAAAATTATAGACTGCATATTTACTTGCTATTTTCTGATTTATCATGTGCTTCTCTCAGTAGACTGCAAGTTCCATGGGGAGTTGGACAACACCCCTTTTATTAACTGTATCTCCAAAACATTTTGTACTTTACTTGACTCAAAGAAGGCATCCAATAAACAATTTTTGAATAGATAAATGAATAAATGAGTTGTTATTTACATTTCTGTTGCCTCCCCATGACCACAGTTTTCTTAAGTAAACCGGTAGTCAATTTCCCTATTTCTTGAACTCACTCCATTATAAAATAAATGACATCCAGAAGTCATCTGGGAATTATCGAATCCTGATATGTAAACATATTTTCCTTGAAAACAATTCCCAGGCAAAGTAATACACAATCCAAACCCATCCTGAGGTTTGTTATAGAAAATAACAATAATTAGGTAAGTAGATAATGGTTTCCACAGAGCTTTCTAACCCGGGAACTGCCCAATCCCATCTTCACCTTTAAGTGAGGAGCAAGCTGAATTTCAGCTCCAGAAACTCAAGCTGGTTGAATATTGAATATACAGTAACTCTATTCTACACACATCTGACTCATGTGAGTGATATTTTTTTTGGTGGAACTCAAGCATAGAAGGCTATGATCCATGTCAGGTATAAAAAGTGGTTGCATAACTAGAATAGCAGACAACCTATAAGCTAACCTACATTGGAAGCAGGATTAAATGGCCTGTTGGTTAGTTTACAGGATGTAATAGGTTATACGCCTGATTCCAATGGAGGTTAGCTTATAGGTTATTTTGCTACTCTAGTTATGCAACCACTAACACTAGAGTAATGATAAGTATAGGGGGCTTCCATTGAAATGATGTGTGATTGAGAAAATGTCACATGAGTCCCAAAAGTCATTGCTTCCTCAGGTTACACTGGGTAGTGGAATTGTAAAGAAGAAACCTACTCCTACAGACAAAACCAATTGGAAGGTAGGAAATTAAACCTGTGAGTCAGAGCAATGTGGATAAGTAGAAACAGGGAGGTCAGAAATTCTGCCTGAAACTTTAGGTTATGAAAGGGTGATTTTTTTTTAAACTGTGAAGACTGGCAGGAGTGAAGTATTAAATGGTATTAAATGTTGAGCCAGTGTTGGATAAGGAAAGGGAATTAAGAAAAGAATCAATGTATACACCTGCTGTGCAAAGGGGATATAGTTAAATAAGTGATGGGCTGATGTAGAAGAATACACAACAATAGTATTTACCACTCCCAGGAAGTGAGGAGCTTCTGAGAATGGGCGGTAGAATAAGTATGGGGGAAATGAGAGACAAAAAAAAAGAGGGGAAATTATAATGCTCCATACTATGTTGGATACTAAATAGAATCTCAACATTTCAACAGAGAGGTTTGATAATGACGAGTTTTTTTCCTCTTCTAAATTCTTTCCTGTCACACATTTCAATTAAGTTTGAAAATGACTCTAGAATAGACAGTTTGAGGTGTGATTATCACATTTTAAGGAAGTCAGCTGTTACAGTCTTAAGAAGGGCAGTAGCTTTCTCAGCTGTTTTACTACGGTAGTTCTATTAAAAATGATTACCTTTCAGTAATAGGAAGCGTGGCCTAAGTAGCCCTAATTCAAGCTCTTATTAGATTGTGTTGCTCTCAGAGAACTGACCAACTCTTTGGTCGATTCAAATCTCCTCTTTTAAGATGTGATGGCCTCATTCCACTAAGTATATAAATCAAACCTTTTATCAAAGTACCAGGCATTTGATTAAAGATTCGCTTTTCAAAATGAAAAAATAAATCAGTGCATTTATCAATAACAAGGCATTATGAAGCTAACATTTTTAAAATACATGACTCCAATAGAAGATTTGGGAAGAATGTTGAGAGCCAAGAGGAATGAATTTTGAAAGACTGAGACAAGTCTTCAGAAGTGAGGAAGAAATCGACAATGAAATAGGTAAAATTTTAGGAAAGAAAAGAAAAGGAGGTCACTCTTGACTTCAAAAGCTGTAATTGAGACAAAATGCAAACTACCAAATAAACAGAATATATATGTGTAGGCATATGTAGATACATATATGAAACTTACACATCATAAGAACATGTGTCTGCGCACGGTATTTTTCTTCTCCATAACTATGTAAGTAGACATTTGGACCTTAATTGTTTTATTGCTTGACCACACACTCTATATTACACAACAGTGTCACCAGCTGTGTTTGTAAAAGATACTTAGTTTTCGTTTGATTTACTTGATTTGGATTGGGTTGGTCTGGATTAAATTTGGAGATTTGGGCTCTAGAAACACGTATATTTTGTCGACATGAGTCAACCCATCTCTCATAAGATGCTGAATTTCACAAGACTAGAGGCAAAATCTAAAATTTGCTCTACAAGTGCTATTAGAATTATGAATATTACCTTTCATGGTAGGTCTGACTCCAGGCCTACATACCTTCCAAGTATTCTGAATGTACATGGGTGAATATCTCCTTTTTATATTACCACCTATAGGTTAATGGGTTAAGATAACTCAATTGCTTTCCATAGATAATGAGATACAGAATTCATCTTATCCACTCTCTGCCTTAAGCTACTGGACCATTTACTCTTAACCCCACTAGAAACAGCAGAAAGTACCTGCACTTTGGAGACCTGGATTGAAATCCTAATTCCACAACCAGCTGTGTGCCCCCGGGCAAGATATGTGACTTCTCTGGGGTCCAGATTCTTCCTCTGTAAAATTGGAATGATCTTACGTACTTTGCAGGGTTTTACGTGGGCTAAATAAACTAACATATATAAAATACTTAACAAAAGTTTAGGAAAATAACAGGTTCACACACACACAAAGAGAATTCTCTACCCATGCTCAATGCCAAACTTATGTGACTTCATTCCAACTAACTGTGGCCTTTGTTTCTGCCAGTTTCCATTTCTTATCCATAAGGTAGTAGAAACAGATTTTAGTGACTGGGTTCACATTTTCCTGTAATAGAATTTTGGCATGAATTAGCATAAATTTTGGTATGTACCTTTCCTCTGACACTCACTGGTTCCTTGCATGTGGGATCTTCTTGGTTTCTTGGGGCTCCCTCATGCAAAAATTGCTTAAGTCATGCCTCATTTTGATTTTTGGCTTTAAGCTGTTGACTCTTCTCTAATTCTCAAATTCTGTGAGCTTCCATGATCTCCCCTCCCCATAGGCTCACTCTTCCCTTTGATCTCAGCTGTGCTCCCACTGCAGAACTCCACATGCTCCTCTGCAGTCCTGCTTGGGGTTAATACAAGCCACAGCACACAGGGAATACTTACCAGATGGCAGCCTCCTCATATTAATTTTTTTCTGTTTCTTGATATTACTTCAGAATATGAGATTACTTAGATATTGGAAGCTTAATTATTTCTTAAAGTAATTTATTTGGAGTATCCATAGTTTTCCTCATATTAACACTGTTGCCATGAACATTTTAGTCTGTTTTACTTCTTTTTTTCTGTAATACACAACATTTTCAACACAATTATAGTCACATTATACATGGTATTTCATATGCTTCTTTTTCACTCAATATTATTTTAATTTTTGCAGTGATTGATTATACTTTAATGGCCAAATTGCTATCTAATGAGTAGATATAATACTATTTCTCTAATGTTTCTTTTTTGGATAGAGATTTACAAGTTTTATGTTGTTTACAAGTTTTGAATATTACAAATTAAATCATAATGAACATTCAATATATAAAATTCATTATCCTTATATTTGACAATTTATGTTTTTGGATTCCCAGAAGTGAAATTACTGGAGCAGAATGGGCACATTTTTATGGCTCGTGATGTATTTGCCAAACTACTTTCCAAAAGGGATGTAAAAATTTATGCTAGAAGACTAATTCTACCTGTAGCTCAGCTTTAAGATGGATCAAGCTCCATATAGAAGTTGGAATTAAAGGATTTTTAAAGCGGCTTTTGCTATCTCCACTATCTTTGGCTTGGAAAGAAATTTGATACATATTCTGCCCAGTTTTGTAAAGTCTGTTCTGAGTTATTATTACAAATACATTTAGTCATCTTGAAATACTTTCTAGAATAAGGTGGGATATAAATAAATACATGGTACAATTGTTAACCAAGCAAAAGGCAGGTTTCTAAACTTAAGTGTTTTGTCTTCGTGGGTTTGTTTTTGGTTTTGTTTTGCAAACATGGTCTTCTGGGCTAAATGCCAGTTGGTGCGTATCTTCAGACACATTCGATTCTTTCCTATAACTCCCTCTGTGAAAATTGCTACTTTACTTTCACATACAGATGATGCTCATTTGGTATTGCATTAGGTTGGTGCAAAGGTCATTGCAGTTTTTGCCATTACTTTCTATGGCATTCAACGAATGCCATTACTTTCAATGGCAAAAACTGCAATTACTTTACAACTATTTTAAAAAACATAAAAAATAGATTATCAGGAAAAAATCAAATACATTTGTGTCCAATAATTTTACTCCTAAAAATTAGTTATAGAAAACAATGCTTATTAGAGTTAATTGTTCAACACAACTCAAAGATTCAGCAAAGAGGAATGGGTATGTAATTTACAGAGCATCAGCTGAAGAGTAGTAGAAGTGAACATTTATGATATTTTCCTACCTAGCATCTACTGGACTTATATGATATTTTCCTGCCTAGCATCTGGTAATAATTCTCAAATTAGCCTCTACCATTTTTTGAGTGTATCAATCAAGTCTTTCTACAGGCTGTAAAGATAGCCTGTGTTACATGGAGTAAAGATGTTAAAATGACACCATTCTTGATACAGCTAAGGGTAATTGTTATAAATACATGGCTAGAAGGAAAGATTTCTGGCAAATGCATTTTGACAGGGGAAAAATGTAAGGAAGGATTAAACCAGTGAATAAAAGTAGCCTTTTGTCTTATTGGGTTCAGACCAATATCAAAAAGCATTTAAGGGTGAATACAAACTAATTTAGAACATAAACCTAAAAAATTGCTTTGGTAGAGACCAATACTGTGTGCACTATTGAAAAATGTAACTTTATTTTCTAAAATATTACCTAAGTAAATTCAATATTCATTAAAGCCTCATGTTTTTAAAATAAGTTAAAGTAACATATATATTTCATTCATTGAAACAGAAAAAAGATATACCATGATTATGAAAAATTGAAAAACATGATATATTTTCAAATATCTACATTAACTATGGTATGTTCTCAATTACTGATACCAGATTTAAAAGTTTTTACAATGATTTTCTTAAGGGCTTTATTCAGCAACATTGCTTCACTTATTTATATAGAATATATACATTTACTCCTATGGGATACATTTAGCATCTATTATGTGTAGTATTACCCTAGGCTGCCTTCTCTGTGTCTGTTTCCCAATGTGTATTCTTCAGGAAGGAAATGGAATTTAATGTTAGTCTAATAAAAATTATAATTGGGAAGGCTTGCCCACAACAAAAAAATTCTATAGACCACCACAAAATCTAAAACTCAGAATTTAGATATTTATGTAAATTGTACAGATTAGCATGAATATGTATAAATTCTATTTATTACAAATATCTGCACCATCTTTTGAAATTTAATTTTTATGAGTGATGCTCAAAGACAAATGAAAAAATATAGCATAAAGAAAACTAAAAATTCAACAAATTATAGCCTAGGACCACACAAATTGGGGAAAAAATATTTCAAAGAAAAGAAATGCAGCTATAACATGAAAGCAAAAATTAGATTTTATTTAAGATCATA